>NC_140575.1:2945401-3492901 GCF_057381845.1 Rhamphochromis longiceps | reverse complement strand
CCCATATGCTCTTCCAGTATTGCTCCGTCTCCAGCCTTGGTGGTGCTGTTCTCTTATTGTTCCCTTGCCACTGAGAGTACACCTTTGCTGGTTCTGTGGAGAACAGCTGGTTTATTCTCCTGCCTTCTATCTCTCTGGTGTACCTCCTCAAGCGGCTGGCCAAGGCTGTGAGTCTTTGCTTGGCAGTTTCCAAGGCCTCAGGTATGGACAGCTTGCTGTATTTCTTAGGCACCTTATTTGTCGCACCTTTCTGCAACTCTGTTAGTTGGCTAACCTATATATATATATACACATACATATACATATACATATATATACATATACATATATATATATATACATATATATATATATATATACATATATATATACATATATATACATATACACACATATATATATACATATATATATACATATACACACATATATATATACATATATATATATATATATATATATATATATACATATACATATACATATATATATATATATATATATATATATATATATATATATATATATAAATATAAAAAAACATCCAGCACGCCCCTGCGGGCGGTTTATCCTTCAAGCTCGGGTCCTCTACCAGAGGCCTGGGAGCTTGAGGGTCCTGCGCAGTATCTTAGCTGTTCCCAGGACTGCGCTCTTCTGGACAGAGATCTCCGATGTTACTCATTTATTGCAGACTTAGAGGTCTGCTACAAGATCAGATGAAAGCATCATGCTGACAAACATTAGTACAAAAGAGAACAGAAATAATCTTACAGGAGGAACTAAGTTTTACTCATTGTTGCAACTCTAAAAGACTGCTCCAATCCAACTGTACACTTTTATTTTTATGTCTGACTACACTGCCTTATTTGTAATGAAGTATTATCTTATTGTATTATTAAGAATTTTACATTCCTCTCTGCCAGCTGATGGAAGAGTTTGCTGCTGAACCATAAGCTGAGTAACCACAATCAATAATGTCTTGATGCATGCTCAATCATCCAGGTAAGTAAATGTCCAAAAGTTGATTCTGTTCATCTGGACGTTTTCAGTGGGAGAAACGTTTCGTCACTCATCCAAGTGACTTCTTCAGTCTCAGCTGACTGCAGGTTTCCAATCTTATAAACAGTACATTTGCATAATGACTGAAACCAGCCCACTGAAGGAACAATGGGAGGTCAGTTCTTTCATCATAATTATGCAAATAATTCATCAGTGGTCTTTGATCAGTGGGCCTTGATCAATGAGAATTCTCATGACCATTATCATGCAAATGATAAAATCAAATAAAATTGGACCTTTGAAATCTACCGTCAACAGTTACTGCAACTATGACAAAGTTCCTGTTGTCCGAAAGTATCTTATAAGAAATACCGGGATCCTTCAAAGCAGCTTGCCTCAAAGAATGTTACACATCACATCATAAATCCATACACTGCATGCACAATTACTAGGCAAGTGGGTATTTTGGCCATATCATAATTTTATGCATATTTTCCAACTTCAAGCTGTATAAACTTAATGTTGCATATCAGGTGATGTGTATTTGCGTGATGAGTGAGGGTGTGGCCTAAGGAGACCGACACTCTATATAAAGGTGTGCATAATTTTCAGGCAGCTTCTCTTCCTCAGGCAAAATGGGCCAAAAAAAGAGATCTAAAGGACTCTGAAAAGCCCCATTGAGAACCTGTGGGCCCTGTACACCTCGCTGAACAGTGTCTTGGAGGCTGTGGCTGCTGCTGCACAAAACATTGATCATCAACAGATCAAGACACTGACAGACTCCATGAATGGAAGGCTTGTGAGTTATTGAAAAGAAGGGTGGCTATATTAGTCCCTGATTATCATTATTATTATTTTGGACATGTCAGAAATGTTTATATGTAAATTTTGAGTCGTTTTATTATTCTCACTTTAACAGATGGAAATAAACAGGTGAGATGGAAAAATGTTCGTTTTGTTCATTTAGTTGCATAATAATTCTGCACAATAATAGTTGCCTAATAATTGTGCTCATATATATATTCTCTTATGAAAGACAAAACCTCATTTTTACTGTCTTAAACATTCAGATTTAGAGCACTGTAGCTGTTCAATAATAAAATTAATCCTCAGAAATACACCTTGCCTAATAATTGTACACACAGTGTGGTTCATTAACAAAGAATATCAACTTATAATTCAGCTTTACTTTAAAGGCTTTAATTCTAAATTAACAACTTTCCCTTTAATATTATCTTGATGTACCTTATGTAGTTAGCAGAGTCTCATTTTCTAAGATAACGGGCTTTTCTGCCAGTGATTGTTCTCTTCTTTTAAAAGGGGAGCGATCACAGTAAAAACAACAGTGGTGTGGACTGCTTGCTGCAACCCATCATTTTGTTCCAGCTGTGCTATTAGTTCTGGCTCTTCATCAGGCTCAGTTTACTCCTCAGGCCCTGGCAGTAGGCTGATAGGCTGCTGTTGTCCTCCAGCAGATTGCTGCGCTCTTGGATGAGTCGAAACGAGGCCTGCTGTTCCATTTCATCCTGCTCCAGTTCAGTCATTAGCTCCTTCCTACATAGAGGGTGCAATGACATGCATAAAGTAAGATCCAAAAAGTATTTAGACAATGCAGTTTTTGTAATTTTGCTTCAGTGCACCACAGTGGAAATTCTCTCTGCTGCTGCCTGCTGGTGAGAAACAAATGAACTCAGAATCTCACTTTCTTGCTTGTCTTGTTTAGAGAAACACCAGCTCATTATTGTTCGATTCTTATTGTTGACTCACAGTGTGTTTTTAGAGGATGGATTTCTCAGAAAAATGCAATGAATTCAGTGTGTATTTACATTACAAAAATGAATAGAATTTGTTGCATCTACATATAATAGACAACTTGGCAAAGAACCATATTTAAATTTTATATTCAGGCCCTTTGTTACAAGCAGCTTATTGCAAAATCATATTTTTAGCATGCTCTGAAAAATGCCAAAGACAACACTATGACAGGTAAAAAGTAATAATTTTCTAATAACATGTCATAATTCAGGGTGTAGTGCAGTGTCACTCCAAGAAAATAAAAAGAAACTGGCCAAAAAAAACCCAACCCCTAGATGAATTATGAATAGTGTCTCAAAGTCACGTGCTTAAGAAAGAGGCCCTTCAGTTGATCCGTCTACTCTTTGCTGAAGCCTCGTCACAAATGGTCTCAGTGGAAGAGAAACCATTCTTAAAGAATGAAAATGAGGAGAGAAGGCTGAGGTATTCCAAATTATGCAAAAACTGGACTGAAAATTAGTGGCAACAGGAGAGATGAATCCAAATTAGATTTTTTTTTTGTTCAAATCACTGTGAATACAGTGGAATTTAAGAGAGAGTTACAACAGGGCGTGTCTGTAGCCAACTGTAAAACAGAAAGGAAGTCACGGCTTTTCAGCTGGTGTTTTAAGATCATGTCAGAGAATGATGAACAGACAGATTTTAATCCACCATGCAATCATTCTGGAAACTAACGGATTGGCAGCAGTTTCAATTTTCAACATGACAATGACCCCAAACACACTGCCAGTTAGAGGTGGGAATCACCATACATCCCACGATACGATATTATCACAATACTTAACGCACGATACGATATTATTGCAATTTTTAAAAATATTTTGCGATATTCAGATTCTGTACATAAAGGTAAACTTTATCAATATTCATTTTATCTAATAACAAAGTCTCACACTCAGTCTTTCTCTCATTTCAGTTTTATTGTTGACAAACTGAACGGTTTGTATTACAGTCTAGTCCAACTTAACTGAATGCAACCATCTGGTACAACTATAGCTATTCTGAACTATGCAATTTATGAAAACTATGCAGCCCATTCAGCAACTGAAGAATTTGAAAGTAAATTAAAACAAAATATAATTTTACAGTAAATAAAAAAGTTTTAAACTTAATTAAAATAAAACATGTCTTAAATTTAGTTTATTGCTGCCAAAAAACAAGTTAAACACATTTGGACAGTGAAGGAATGTCAGGATTCTTGCTCAGAAAAAGGATCAACATGCTCTGAAGTCAGAGCACAAAAACCTTTTTTGTAACAAAATATCGATTTCTGCTGTCCCTGTATCGATACATTATTAGCAAACAAAATATCACGATACTACACAGTATCGATTTTTCCCCCACCCCTACTGCCAGTGCAGTAAAAGCATACATGGATAGAACAACACACAATCTAACACTGTCAACCATGGATTGGCCTCCCCAGAGACCAGACGGCAATATTATTCAAGCAGCATGGGCTCATATTAACATACTACGTATTTTATTGGTTGAGCCCACATGCTAGGATTCACATAAATCATTTTAACATTTTTGTCCATTGGCCTGAAGACCTAAACCCAATAGGAAGTCCACCATTTTTAACTGAAGATTAAATGTTTGCATTGATTTTTCCATTTCCAGGTGCATGATTAAAGCATGCACTCTTATCACACATCTTAAGATGTTCACAGTTCTGCTTAAGTTAATATTGTGCATGTGACTTACTTTTTCTGAACAAGGAGAGCAATCTCTGACTGGACTTTGAGGTACTCCTGAGCCATCCTGATATGCTGCTCAAACACAGCCATGGACTCTTTGGAGTTTGGACAAGGAGCCAGAGGCTGAAAACACAGGGACACGCTGTGGTTAATGCAACACTCTACACATGCAGACTTCAGTATAACAGCTGGATGAGAATACTACTATAATGCGCAAAAAAATTAAATTAAATTAAATTAAATTGAAAGAAAGAAACAGTTTTTAATCAGAATACAACATCAAGTCAGTTAAACTTCTAGAATATTGAACTTGTCAGTTTAGCAGCAGAGGGGGTTGTTACTCAGTATCAGCTGTTTTGGTGTTTATGGAGTTAATAACAGGTGCAGTAAAGGGGCAACAATGAGACAACCCTCAAATGGTTTGAATGAATGGTTTTACAGGTTTCCCTCCTCATATTCTCTCTTTTTTTCACTAGTTTTACATTTGGCTGAGTTCAGTGTCACTACTAATTGCATGAGGCAATACCTGGACCCTACTAAGTTGCACAGGTAAGTACAACTCCCCAAGTATGTCTAGCAATACATGCAATTTGCAGAAGGTTTGCTGGGTCTCCCAGCAGTCTCAAGAGCATGGAGAAGATTCCAGGAGACAGGCAGTTACTCTAGGAGAGTTAAATAGGGCCATAGAAGGTCCATAACCCATCAGCAGGACTGGTGTCTGCTCCTTTGTCCAAGGAGGAACAGGATGAGCACTGCCAGTCTTACAAAATGACCTTTAGCAAGCCACTGGTGCGAATTTCTATGACCAAACAATCACAGACTTCATGAGGGTGGTCTGACGTCCTTTAGTGGGCTCTACGCTCACTGCCCAGCACTGCGGAGCGTAATAAGCATTTGCCACACAATACCAGAAATGGTAGGTCCTCCACTAGCATCCTGTGCATTTCACAGATAGAAGCAGGTTCAGCCTGACCACATCAGGCAGGCGCAGACTTATTATCAAACCCTGTGCCTATTGATGCAGGTCATTCAGTCTCTGTAGAGCTGTAGTGAGAGCTAGATTTCATATCGCCAGCAGTAACTCAGACTCATTTCCAGTGGATGTTGGCTTTCTCTCATTTCCATTCATAATCTTTATATATTTTTCCAGGTAAGTGGTTCTGTTGGCTTTACTGAGTGGTGGCCTGCAGCTTGCACCGGGGCGGTTTACAGCTGACTGTGAATCAGTGTGGATAAAAATTAGCACCTCTAAGTCCAATACCATGATTTTCCGGTAGAAAGAGCAGTGTGGCCAATTCAGACTGACAATCAATTGCTGTGGAGTAGAGTTTGTTAAGCAAATTTATCAGACCATCACCAAGTGAAGTTCATTCAATTAAATCTTATTTATAAAGAGATAATTCACAGTCACCTCAAGGTGTTTGAGATACAGTGTGATTTATACCACGGCTGCCCTTAATTAACAATATTGGTATGTGGTGGGGTGCAGTCTGTGGCTCAGCTGCAGGGGAGGGCTGGAGCAGTGGATTCAGGATGTGGTGTCAGGGGAGGCTGACACACACCTGATCTCCATCAGCAAAACACACCTCCCCTTTAAGGATGGTGCCGGGACCAGAGGGGTGGGTGTGTGTGTGTGTGTGTGTGAAGAGCAGCTGAAATGCTGCTTGTGCTATGATAAAGTGGGAAATAAAACCTTACAAATAAAAGATACCAGAAAGTGCAGATCATGTGTGTGGGTCCTCATTCTGGCACATGGTAATTACCATAATCTTTTTTTTTCTTTTTTACAGCTAGATGGATTGGTGCAGCATCTGAAGTAACGTATGGATGCATGCTCAATCATCCACGTAGCGTTTTCAGTGGGAGAAACGATTCATCACTTATCCAGGTGACTTCTTCAGTCTCAGCTGACTGCAGGTTTCCACAACCTTATAAACAGTACATTTGCATAATGACTGAAACCAGCCCACTGAAGGAACAATGGGCTGTTACGTCAGCTCCTTGATCATTAATTTGGAAATTGTCATGACCACCAATCAATAAGCATGAGTCCCATTCACAGAGAGTTGGGGAATGGCTGCAGTCACAGCATTGTAAGATGGTGACAGATGTACCGTTAGGCCCCCTCCTCAATTCAGAGATGGTCTTTCCCTTTTCATGTAAATGGACTCCTTGACTCCGCCCTCAAACCAGCGTTCCTCCCTGTCCAGGATGTTACATCCTCATCATTGAAAGAGTGTCCACTGGCCTGTAGGTGTAAATAGACTGCAGAGTCCTGGCCTGACGAGGTGGCTCTTCTGTGTTGTGCCATCCTCTTAGCCAGAGGTTGTTTGGTTTCCCCGATGTATAAATCCTGGCAATCCCCCTGGCACTTAACAACTATGTTACTCTGCTTGTGTCGGGGGACCCGATCCTTGGTGTGGACCAGTGTTTGGTGCAGTGTGTTTTGGGGTTTAAAAGCCACAGAGACCCGGTGTTTAGAAAAAATGCGTCTCAACTGCTCCGATACTCCTGACACGTACGGGATCACTACAGGTTTTCGCTTAGTCGGAGGTTGTATTTTTCTCCTGGATCATCTGCAGCTTTCTTTAGGAGCCTTCCCAGCTTTGACAAAAGTCCAGCTGAGATAACCACATTTACTCAGGGCCTTCTTGATGTTCTTCTGCTTCTCTGGCCGCTGTGTCAGTGGGGATGGTGTTCGCTCTGTGTTGTAGCGTCCTGATGACTCCCAGTTTGTGCTCCAGTGGATGATGAGAGTCAAACCTTAAATACTGATCTGTATGTGTAGGTTTACTGTACACATCAGTTTTAGATGTCGCCCATTACTGATGGAAATCTCACAGTCTAAGAAGGCTAACCTGCCACTTTTCGTATCCTCCCTTTGATGTCTTGGTCCACCAAGTTAATGTGATCAGTGAATTGTGGAACGTCCTGAGATTTGATTTTCACCCAGGTATCATCCACATACCTGAACCAATGACTTGGTGTTCCAGGGTAGAATGAAGACACAGTTCAAACACACTTGGTGGATGCTGAGAGCGGTCCTGTTGCTGAGGTTGGGGTTATCCTGTAATCTCTTACGGACTACCTCCAACGCTTCCATGACTGGGATGCAAGTGAAGAGAGATGTAACGTCGTACGAGACCATGGTTTCATCTGCCTCCATAATGACATCTCTCACCTTCTCAACAAACTCCAAGGTGTTCTGGATGTGGTGTTCAGATACCAACAGATTGAGAATTGAAGCCAGAAACTTTGAGATGTTATAGGTGACTGAGTTGATCATGCAGACAATCGGTCTTAAAGGTGCACCCTGTTTATGTATCTTCAGTAAACCATACAGACTTGGTGTAGATTCCCCTAGATACAGCCAGTCCGGTCAGTGGCACTGTCCTGTCCTAACTGCTTCAGGCAATCTATCACCCTCTTCCTGGGTCTCATTTCAGGGGCTCATGGTTAAGAAGCAGCTGAGTGTGAAAGTGAAGTTTTAGTGGTTGATCTATGACCCCATCCTCACCTGTGGTCATAAGCACGGGTAGTGACTAAAAGAATGAGACTACAGATACAAATGGCAGAAATAAATGGTGTTCAGGTGGTTCAGGTCTTTGACAAGGATGCCTCCATGGTAAGTCGGAGTAGTGGCCAAAAATGCCTGCATGTCCAGAATTTCAAACATATTCACATTTTACTTATTTAGGCAAACATAAGAAATAGAAACATCACATTTTAGTATTACATACATTTTAAATTTCAAAATATATATTTTGCTGAATTTAGCAGATCTTCTACATTACTTATAATTTAGAGTTCTCATACTTACAAAACAATAACTAATACATGCATAAACACTAAATGTAAGTGTGTGGGTATATGTCTTCACCTAGAAAAGGCAGAGAAAACTGTAATCCAATACCATGGTGAACTACAGCTATGTTTTTGTGTTTTTAAGCACAATAAAAATACCATCTTACCTGCAGCTGATAATCCAGTTTCAGATAGCCATCTACTCCATTGGTAGCTAAAGACACACACACACACACACACACACACACACACACACACACACACACACACACACACACACTTTTACTTTTCAAACACAAATCCAAACACTGGCAGTGAACCATCTAATGCTACTGTGGTCAGACTAATGCATTCACTGAGCCACATCTGTGACTGAACTAGAAGATAAGTGTTATGAGGTGCTAGGTTTTACCAAAGAAGACAAACAAGGAGTCTATCACTAGGTACTGACCAGGTATTACACAGATTAGGCATAACATTATGACCACCTGCCTATTATTGTGTTGGTTTGTCTGTGTAGGTTCTCTGTCATCCAGGTCATGGTAGTCAAAGGAAGTTGGGCTGTATGGAGTGGCAGGGAGAGGTAGTACCTCTGATAAGGGGACATGTCATGCTCCTTGGAGCAGTTTGTCCTTTGAGTAGTTCCTTCCCTGTTGGTACTCTCACCTGTGGCTCCTCGCAGCTATTTGAATTCAATAGCATGCAACAGTGGCCACACCCTGGCAAAAGCTTCAAATGTCTGGTCGAACCAGGTAAGGGTAGCCAATGAGTCTGAAACCACTGCTGGGTCTGAAACCCTTAGTGAACCACCCACACTCACACATACAGTAAAGTCCTGTGGAGATGGGTACATGATGAAGCAGCAAGTGCGGATACACTGGGAGCTGTAGCCACAACCCAACATGTAGGCGACCCAGGGTATTAGATGACTCTCACTGGCCCCAAACAGCAGTGGAGTTGAGCAGTCCCCTGGGTATCTGAGCAACAGCAGGTATCTGCATATCTTTGACAGCGGCTAGGTACTGTCCATTTGAAAGAGCCAAGAGCTTTAATTTCCACTTCCTCTATGTAAAGGTTGGCTACAACAGGTGACACTGGAGATCCAACATTTTTCACACCTCGGCTCACGTGATGAAGCACACGAGTGGATCACGAACCCTAAGGGATAGCCCCCAATAGGTTTAAATACCCTGCACTCTGCACCATTTGGATGAACTCACTGGACCCATTATCAGACCCAGTAGGTCCCTGGGTTCTTCCTGGTAGGTTTTTCTGAGTATTTGGTGAAGGCATTCGACCCCATCTCCAAGGGTTACTTTGGGAGTATGGGGTATCATGCCTATTGATGCAGGTCATTCAGCCTCTGTAGAGCTGTAGTGACAGCTTGATTCATATCGCCAGCAGCAAGTCAGACTCATTTCCAGTGGATGTTGGCTTTCTCCATTTCCATTCATAATCTTTATGGAAACAATTTATAGGTGCAACCAAGAGGTGGCTGCACCATTTGGTTTTAGAACTGAAGAAGCCTGTTGGAGAGATGAAACATCTTCACGAAACTTTAACAAGTCCAGTCGCTTTCTTTCCAAGCTCCTTAGACATTGTGTTGGTTTCGCTTTTGCTGCCAAAACAGCCCTGACCCATCGAGGCATGCACTCCATCAAGCCATTCAATTCTGAAAGTGTGCTGTTGTATCGGGCATCAAAATGTTAGCAACATTTAAGCACTGTAAGCAGCAAAGTGAGGCCTCCAAACTCACTTAAATCCGTACGCTTGCCCCAGTTATCCTGCTTCTAACACATCACCTTTTTAGAATAAAATGTTCACTTGCTCCCTAAAATATCCCCCCCTCCAACAGGTGCTATAATGAAGAGAAAATCATTGTTTTTCACTTCACCTGTTGGTGGTCAGAATGCTATGCATTAATCATGTCTCATACAATTTATAAACGCAGGTTGCTAACCAAACAGCTAGTGTTAGACAGTAACTTCACCCTCTCATCCAAATACATGTATAGTAATTTGAGCTTCTAAAAGTCTAACACAGCATGAGCTATTTTGATGTTTTAAAATGTAGAGTTAAAAACCAATGAGTTATAGAACATTGATGGCAAAACGGAAATAGAAAACAATCTAAAAACTGTCTGTATACAGAGAAACAAATTAGTTTACCACAGTCTTTAAATTTGGCAGACGTCTTGTAAACCTTGCTTCAGGTCAACAGCAGTTACTATCTTCTAATATGACTGCAATGTGTCCACGGCGGGGCGGGTACAGTATTTACTCAGACACATATATTTTAAAGGTTGAATTGATGATTATTTTGCAGGAAAATAATATTGTGTGAATCTACCTGTGGAGCTGAATGTCATCTTCAGTTCTGACTGGCTAGAGTTGATTGGAGAACTGCTCGAGTGGGTTGAGTTTTGGGAAGGCCCTGGTTGAGTGTCCACACCTGAGGTCCTGGGCAGACCAGTACGCGATGCAGGACTCTGGGATTTGAAAATCATAAAATAATAAAAAATAATAAAATAAAATCATAAAACAGGTTCAAAGCAAAACACTGTGAAGAAGTGTGATCACTGTGTGATTATGTTCTATTACCTTTGAGGGCTTGAACTGAAGTGGAAATTTGGACTCGGGACTTTTCAGGGTTTCCTCTCTACCAACTGAGTTTGTGTGTTCTATGTCGTCATCACTCCGGCTACAGTTGATAGTGCAGTCAGCATACGAGTCTGAGCAGAAATAAAGAAATCATTTGTGATAATATTAATGATTTAACATGGAATGATTTCAATTCCATTTATTATAAAAAAAGTTAGCAGAGACTGAAATAGCTGTTGAAGTGATCATGCATTAGTAGAAGCTGTAGCATGGTTACCCGTGCTTGTGGCTGACGAAGAGCCACTTCTGCTGGCTGACGACTGATGAGGAAGATCCAGTGGTTCATCGGAACCTGGAAAGTACTGGAAGATGCACACATAGCACCCTGCATTTTTAAAGAACTCTTTCTAGGCCAGTGTTTCTCAGCCTTTTGGAGTCACGGCACATACTTCACATCAGAAAAATCACACGCCACACCTCCAAACAAAAATGTCACAAAAAGCATTCCGATAATTTTTCCCTGCGCACCAGGTATAAGGAGAATTAGCTCGGTTTGCCCCCAGTATACCCTTTTTGCTTTCTTCTGACCACTACTCATGCTAGGGCCTTCATCTGGGTAGGAGTTTTCTCCAGGACCAGGTCAGACTGACTACTTTTTCTTTCTTTTTTTAAAATATTTTAAAATATTTTTTTATTGAGCGTCAAGAATGTAATACAAAGACATACATGTAACAAAGTCACAATGCTTCTTTTATATGCATACCCCACCCCAAGAACATCTTGGACACCAATCCAGAGGAAAAAAAAAATTTAAATGAGGTACATCAAAATTCACTATATTTAAAGATGTGCACGTAAAAGGCAATAGTTTGCACAAAATTAATCACCATCACAACAATAAGGGTATACGGTAGCTGCCAAGCGAGTATCAGATGGGTATGGTTTTAATTTTCTCTAAATGTTTTAGCAATGTATCCCAAATGGCAAAGAATCTCTCCTTCGACCCCTTGAGAGTACAGCTGTATAAATTGTGACAGGTCACTGAACCACAGAGCCACTTTGGGTGGCTTTTGTGACTTCCAATGCAATAATATCTTTCTGCGCGCAAGCAGTGTAGTGAAAGCGATTATGTTTTTGTAGCTTTTCCTTAATGTTCTATGTCCTCTATCTGTAGCACCAAATATACCCATGACTACATTGGGTTGAAGCTCAGCATTCAATGCTTCAGACAGTGTTTTGAAAATTGTTGAGCAGTAGGCTTTTAAAGTTGGACATGACCAAAACATATGTGTTAAATCTGCAGAAGGATTTCTACATCTCTCACAGCTTGCATCTATGTTTGGAAATATTTTGGCCAGTCTTGTAATGAATGTGGTGAAGAATCTTGAACTTTATGATGTTTAATTTGGCACAAGAAGTGCTGTTGTTTACTCTTAAAAGAGCGCTCTCCCAGGTCTCCTGCTCTAAGTCCACCCCCGGCTCATCCTCCCAGTCCGCTCTGATCTTTGCCATTGTTATATTCTTAAAGGAGGCTATACAATTACTGATCCTTGAGATAAGACCTTTAGGCTTAAATGTGAGTTTCAACAGATCATCAACACCAGTAAATGGTGTTATATTTGGAAAGTTGGGGTTATAATGCTGAAGGAAGTGCGAACTTGAAAGTATCTAAATAAGCTGGACCGAGGGAGGTCAAATTTTTGTGACAAATCCTGAAAACTTGCCAATACACCGTCTATGTACATGTCAAAAAAATTGTGGATGCCTCGTCTCTGCAAAAGAGCAAATTCAGAGTCTAATCTGGCAGGAGGGAAAAGATGATTATTATGAATAGGGCTCAAATGGAGAAGATTTTTAAACCCAAAGTTCTTTTAAAATTGAGCCCATATTTTGAGGGTGTTAAGAACTATAAGACTGTCGGTGTACAGCCGTGAGGAAACTGGAAGGCTGCAGGTGACCAAGGCTCTAAGGGAGGTGGAAATGTAAGACGCCGCTTCAATTTGGCACCAATCTTCATCTGGGGTGTGGAGCCAATAAATTATTTTTTGAACATTTGAGGCCCAGTATTAATGGCCGAAATTTGGAAAGGCTAAACCACCTAGGTCTTTAGGCCTCTGTAACTGATCCAGGCGTATTCTAGGTTTTTTCCCATCCCATATAAATGAGACCAAAGCTTTATCAATAGATTTAAAAAATGATTTTGGAAGGTAAAGTGGGATACACTGAAATAGATAAAGAAACTTGGGGAGTATATTCATTTTTATACAATTTACGTTCCCTGCCAACGATAGATGAAGTGGTTTCCATTTCTTTAAGTCCAATTTGACCTTTTCAAGTAGCGGGCAGAAATTTTCTTCATAGAGATTGTGCAAATCTCGTTATATTTATGCCTAGATATTTAAAGCCATTTTTGGCTGTTTTGAAAGGTATAGCACTGCTCTATATTTGAAGAGCCAGGTCATTAGCAGGATAGCATTCACTTTCACTGAAGTTCAGTTTGTACCCAGAGATGGAGCCAAAGCTGCTTAGGGTGTGGAGGATATGGGGGACACATGAAACGGGATCAGATACATACATTAACAGATCATCTGCATAGAGGGATACTCTATGCTCTTTATCCATCCTACAAATACCTGCAATTGATGGCAAAGTTTTGAGTGTAATAGAGAGGGGCTCTATGGCCAGGGCAAATAACAATGGGCTGATCGGACAGCCCTGACGGGTGCCTTGCCATTTTGCATCGCCTTTAGTACAGTAGTCACTTTTGCATGATTGAGTGGAAGTTCAGCTTCAGTCCTATGGGCCGCTGTTACAAGAGGAGCCTGAAGATTGTCAAAAAAATGCTCCATAGCAGAGCAGTCACTTGTAATCTCAGATGTATAAAGATTTGAATAAAACGCCGTGAAGGTTTCTTTAATTTCTTCGGGGTCAATTGTTAACTCACCATCATCTTTTCGTATTTGTGGGATTTGTTGTGCGGCTGAGTGGCATTTAAGTTGATGTGCTAATAAACGTCCGGCTTTATCGCCATGCTCATATACATAACCTCATGACTTTAACAGAAGACGTTCGGTTTTTTCAGTTGATAGCAAATTATACTGTATTTGGAGGTCTAGCTTCCTTTTGTAGAGCTCAGGAGAGGGAGAGAGAGTACTGAGCACCTACCATAGAAATGGTTCTTGCCTATTTCAATTCATTTTGTGTTTTCTAAACGAATATGAGATGATTTCTTCCCTGATTACAGCCTTTAGTGTCTCCCACAAGAGAGAAGGTGAAACATTATCTTTTTGGTTAAAAATTAGAAAGTCATCTATTTTTTTTTTATATCATTTCACACAAACCCTTCTCTGCCAGGAGAGTCCTGTCTAACTTCCAAGGCGGGCGTTCTGATTGGTAGAGAGAAAAGTACAGGGCATGATCTGACTCTACAATGGTTAAATATTCAGTACTCATATAGTCTATTCTACTATATGAATGATGTACATTAGAAAAAAAAGAAAATGACTTTGTGGAAATAAAAACCGCCAGGGGTCAACAAAACCTATTTGGGCCATAAAAACAGATAATATCTTGGCTTTTTTGGAGAGATTTGTAGGTTTAGAGCTGGAACGGTCAAGTGTTACATTCATCACACAGTTCAAGTCTCCACCAAAAATCAGCTGTTTTGAGTTCATATCTGGAATTAATGATATTATTTTGCCAATAAACTTATCATCATCCCAGTTCGGGGCATAAATATTTATCAGAACCGGACTGACTACTTTTTCTTTCAAATATTTATCTATTGTTATTAGGCGCTGGTTGTCTCACAGCATGACTATTATGTAATTTCTTCTTCGTCTTCTGTTTTACTGGCAGTTGGCAACCGATGTAATTTGAGCAGGTAGTTGTACTGCCCTCTAGTGGAAGAGAATGTAATTGTTCTGCCCGTTACTCATGCTGCTGGCTTAGAGTAGTAATCAGGTGGAACCAGATAATCTTCCACGGCACAACTATATGCTGTGGCACAGTGGTTGGGAAACACTGCTCTAGGTTCATCTGATTTATAAAACCTTCTCAAAAGATCATTTGTTTAATTGTTTCTAGATATAGTTCCAATTTGTCATGTCATTACTTTTAATTGTTTTACTATATTTCTTTTTACGCACAAAAACAGTTACATTGGCACTTGAGTTTTTAATGTGGCTAAGTATCTTTGACAGTTTATTATCAGACTCCTCCAGGGAAGTCAGTCCCAAATGTCAGATTCATTTTGATGGTACAAAACAAAACAGAAAAAAGTGAAAATTTCAGCCTTTAATCTTTTTAGATCATTCTGTTTAAAACACACGCCTCAGATTTCAGTGTGCAGAAAAAATTCAAAACAATGAGGGCTGAGCAGGAGATTCATGGTGATTTGAGATGGAGTGAACCACATCATAAAAAAACCTAAATTTGACTGAATTTCTGAGAAAACAAATGCTATAATTCATTTCTTTACTGTACACACAAACTGAAATAAAATGATAATTCGTGGTTCCATGTAGTGGCACTATACCTTCATTAGATGATTCATAGTGTTTTTGACCTCATTCATTGATGGCCTCTGGCTGGGTTCTTTGTCCCAGCAGCGTGTCATCAGAGTCTCTATGGGTTCTGGAAGGTCTTTGATCAGAGGAGGTCGAGTACCTGTCGTAGTAACCAGTCAGCCAGAAGAGAACAATGGTTTCCATTATCACCATTATGAACAAAACTTCGTATTATGTCAAGAGAAAAGACCTCATTCGGTGTGTACACACAAATGTCTCGTAAATCGTCGACAAACATTTCACTCACATATTTAATTCAGCATTATTTTTGTGAATTTGTTCGTGCTCTACAAACAAATTTAGAAGTTTCTCAGACCAGACTGTGAACACGAATAGATGATGAAAATTATGATGGTGAAAAAATTACTTGAAGACTGCAGTTACAGAGAGATTTCTGGATGAATGAAAACAACAAAAAATGGTAAAGCAATATCAGAATGGTAGTTGCCTTTTTTTGCATACTCTTTTTAATAATCAGAATCAGAATACTTTATTCATCCCGAGGGAAATTAGGGTTACAGCAGGCAGCACGCTAATGGCGCATGCGCACTTACAAAGGAACCATCTGACCAACTTTACACAAACATCACATTGGGCAGACATGTCAGAAAGGTAGGCTGATAGGAAAAAACAACGAAAATACACTACATGAGGTAAGAGGAGGAGAAAAAAAAAACTCCACTCAGACTGAGCTCCTAGTGGGAGAACAGTTTGATAACAGAAAAAAAACCCCACCTCAGCACAAAAGCACATGACTATCAATACACCTTAGAAACACAAGACAAGCAACAGGGGCGGGTAAAGGGTAAGAGAGAGCCGGTGTAGACAGCGCATCCAGTCCTGCAGTATATCTGCGCTGGTCCAGTTGACTGCTATCTTCCCCGGTAGGGCACAAGCATCGAAGGCGTTGGAAAGGGAGGGGGGATGAGTGAGTGCTTATCAGTGTAAGTGTGTGTGTGTGCGTGTCCATAGTTTAGCTGAGACAGTGTCCTTCGGCCTATCAGGCTAAGTAAACAGTCCTCCAGCCAATCCAGGTGTCCTTGCATGGGATGGGAAGAATAGCTGTAACACAGTCATTATCAGGGAGTGATTGTTCGGCTCCAGCCTTGGGCCTGCAGCTGGCGCCGTGATGGGGATCCGCAATGTTTATGTTGGTTTTGTTAATTTCCATGCGAGCAGCCCAGGAGAATTTTTCAGGCTGCTCTTTAACACACTGGCCTCTCGATCTCCCGTTGGAGAGTCGCGAGCCTCCCCATGATGGTATCAAACTTCTGTTCCATGGTGTTATCGTTCTTTTGATTCTGAGACCTCACAACTGCAGTGATCCGTTCCGCGATGTTTTCCAACTGTCGCTCAAGGGTCTCATTTTGAGCAGGCCTCTCTCTGATGTTTCCCCTCATACGCTCAATGGTGTTGTTTTGAGCCTTCACAGCAGCTGCAAGCGTCTCCAAGGTGTTGACCATATTACGTTCGTTGTGAGAGGTTGCGCCTCGTTCCATTTCGATTCCAGCGGGCAGCCTTGGGGGGGTTTGAACAGCCGGTTCCGCTCTCTTATTTCTCCGATAAACCAGGGCTAAGCCAGCTTAGCCTGTTATCATGGTTCCGAATAGATAGATATCTTCAGCGTCCTCGATCGACAGTCCCGCCAGGCACATGATCCTCCAGTTCTGCCACCCGTCCATCGTGTATCCGGCAGGGAAAGTCCCTCCAGGGCACTCAGGCTCTCCCGAGCCCAGATTTCTCGTTGAGAAAAGGGTGTCAATAGCATTCAGAGACCAGTTGATCAAATCCATAATTCTCTTTTAGGTTTTAGAGAACGACAGTGGGAGGCTATTCCAGGGAAAGTAATGCACACAAGACAAGACAAGGACATAGAGGCTAAGCAGGGAAGATAAGGGTGAGGAGGAGAGGAGAAAAGTGCGACCGCCTTCGCTGAGAGCTAAAGAAGAGTGCACCAAGTGCTCTGATTACCACTGGAATCACTGTTACCTTCACACTTCACATCTTTCTGAGCTCTTCTCTGAGCCATTTGGTACTTCTCCAGGTTCTTGTGTTCCTTCTTCCTGATGTGTCTATCACCATGGTTGCTCTTCCCTGCTTGTCAACCACTACTATGTCCAGTTGGGTAGCCATCACCAGTTTGTCCGTCTGTATCTGGAAGTCCCACAGGATCATACCACAGTCATTCTCGACATCACCTTGTTCCTCGAATTCAGCTGACTACTCAGAACTTGCCTTACTCTCTGCAGGTACTTGATGGTTGCAGCTTTCCTAGCGGCCTCTTAGTGGTTCCTATTTGTCTGTGGTACTTGTAGCTATTCTCACTACTTCCAGTAGTGCGATCCTCTCAGTTTTGACTACCTTTTCTTCGTTACCATCCGATGACATTTCTCCAGTCTGAATGACATTCCGATGCTGCTGCTTTAGATCCTTGGAGTGTGGATCAGTGAATCGATGTATCATTCACTCTTGGCATACAGCTTGATGCCATCCATGTGGAGGAGGTGGCTTACAATTGCTCCATTCTGTAGTCTGTATCAGTAGCCAGTCTTGTCAATGATCTCATTCAGGGGGTTCAGGCCTATGCAGAACAGCACTGAGGACAGCGGGACAGATCCCGCACCGATGGTGACTTGTGCTATAGGCTTGAAGTTGGCGTCTAAGTGTTGTACGCCAGATTCCCATTAAGTTCCTGATGAAGGCTCTAACGGTCCTGTTGATCTCGTATAGTTCTAGGCATTCCAGGATCCATGTGTGGGCCATCGAGCCATAGGCCTTCTTGTAATCAATCCAGGCAGTGCACAGGTTGGCCAGCCTAGTCTTGCAGTCTCAGGCGACTGCTCCATCTATCAGTAGCTGGTGTTTCACTCCCAATTCCTTTCCATGCGCTGCTCATGTATTGAGCCAGGTGCCTGTTCAACTTAGCTGCTATGATGCCTGACAGGAGCAATCATGTGGTACTGAGGCAGGTTATTGGCCGGTAGTTGGATGGGACCGGTGCCTTCTGGGGGCTCCTTGGGGATCAGGACTGTCTGGCCTTTGTTTAGCCATTTTAGGTGTCTCTCATTGACTAGCAGCTGGGTCATTTGTGCTGCCAGGCGCTTGTGGAGTGCAGTCAGCTTCTTCAGCCAGTAGGCATGAACCATGTTGGGGCCTGGTGCTGTCCAATCCTTCATACTGGAGACCCTTTCTTGGATGTCTGCCACTTTGATGGTTACTGGACCCTGTTCAGTGAGCTAGCTGTAGTCTGCTCTTAGATCCACTAGCCACTTAGCATTGACATTATGGGCTGCATCCTTCTCCCATATGCTCTTCCAGTATTGCTCCATCTCCAGCCTTGGTGTTGCTGTTGTCATGCTGTTTCCTGCCACTGAGAATACACCTTGGATTGTTCTGTGGAGAACAGCTGGTTTATTCTTCTGCTTCTATTTCTCTGGTATACCTCTTTAAGCGCCTGGCTTGAAGGCTATGAGTCTTTGCTTGGCAGTTTCCAAGGCCTCAGATATGGACAGCTTGCTGTACTTCTCAGGCACCTTCCACATCACACCTTTCTGTAACTTCGATAGTTGGCCAACTTCGCCCCATGCTACTTTGATCTCACACAAACACACACGCCTGAGAGAAGAGCTTGAGAAGCTCTGGAGGATGAAGGCAACAGTGGTCCCAGTGGTAATTGAAGCGCTCGGGGCAGTGACTCCCAAGCTGGCGAGTAACTACAGCAGGTCCCAGGAACAACATCTGAGATGTCTGTCCAGGGGAGTGCAGTCCTAGGAACAGCAAAGATGCTGCACAGGACCCTCAAGGTCCCAGGCCTCTTATGGAGGACTTGAGCTTGAAGGATAAAGACTACCCCCAAGGTGAGTAAGGACCTTTTTTTGTACTCTGTTAAGGTCCTCACTATCTAATAGAATCTACTCACCTCTGTGGACAGCCCACATTATGCAAAATGCAGAACCACCAATCTCGTCAAAGGGTTTCTTGCGTGTGATGACCTCCCACAGGATAATCCCCCAGCTGAACACATCACACTTTTCACTGTAGTTACTGCCTGAAGAATATAAACCAAAACCATATTTAAAATAATCTGAAAGTTATAGCCAGCAAAATACAGGTTAAAAGTGATGGTCATTAGGTAGTTCACAGTGACAAAGTCGTGCAGTTGTACTAAATAAGTTTATATATCCCTCGTGTCATAGTTAATTAACTGACACCAAGTGTAGTCCTCCTTCAACACCTGCCAACACTCTGATCTTTCCTGGGTTTCTCATATATTTTAAAACCACTACCCTTTGGCTTCCTGGCTTCATTTCTCCTGGTAAGATCTACAGACAATACATTGGACTTCTTTGCTTGATCAACTATGGGACCTTATATAGACAGGTGGGTGCCTTTCTAAATCACATCCAATCAACTGAATTTTCTACAAATGGACTCCAATCAAATTGAAGAAAAATCTGACAAATGATCAGTGGAAACAGGATACACCTGAGCTCAATTTTAAGAACCAAAGTCTATAAATGTTTATATACACGCTATATTTGTTTTTTTTTATTTTTAATGAAGAATTTCACTGTAACCTTTTTCACATTGGGTTTTTGGGACATTCCATGTAGAATTTTGAGATGAAAATTTTATTTAATCCGTTTAGGAATAAGGCTTACAAAATTTGGGACAAGTGAAGTGCAGCAAATACTTCATCAAATAAATTTAAGTTATTAAATTAAATGATATTAAATTTTTGTGTGTTCATCTCATCTTTTTGTGGCTGGTTCCTTTAGGGGTCAACACAGTGCCTCTACCGTCATACCAATCTTCTATCTGTCCTCCTTCACTACATCTCTGAATTTTGTTGGTAGTCTGCTTCCTTTCCTCCATCCTGGCAGCTGCATAATCAAGATTTGAACATTCTTAATGTGGTATATAACAACATGAGACCAACATGAGATCATGAGTCCAAGATTGAAGAGGTGGGCGGGTTTTGAGCAGATCAACACTGGTTTATCTTCCAGAATTTATTTCTACACAGCTTGTGGAGGTAAAGTATGAAGCTCCTCTTGGTAAGATTAAAGATGCTGATAAATCAGCAAAGAACAACATTACCATGACAGCTACAGTCTGGATCAGTGTTGCCACAGAGGTATATCACTTGTCACTTTATAGGGTTAGGTTTATTATTGCCTCACAAAAACGTCCCGTGAAGGACACAGTGGGCCAACCATTGCTTCTTGGATTGAGAAGACTGCGGATATTACTCTGAGCAAAATTGTGGTTGTTTTCCATGACAATGGCTCCAATGTAGTGGTGACTGCAAACATCTTGCAGGAAAAACATGGGTGGATGTCTTACTTGTAAAATTATTTCTATTTCTATCCTTAATCACTCTAACCTGCTGCACATCCTTTCCAGCTTGAGCTCTCTGCCTAGACAATCGATACAAGTTCTTTTCTCCCTCCTTTGTGTCCAGCATCTTAAACAACTCACTATAAGCCTTTTCCACCTCTCTCTTGGCCGTATACTTAGCCTGCGAGTACTCCTGTTTACTTTCATCTTTTGTGTGTTCATTTAAGGAACACATAAGGGTTAAAAATACTCGATTTTTTTGGATTATACAAGGTATATGTATAAATGGGTATATGTGTAAATAAATAATTGATTCTTGGCAAGACCATCATTTTTATTGAAGCGACCCTTCCCATGAGTGATATAGGTAGAGGTTTCCATCTAGCCAGATCATCAAATGGAAAAATCATAGTGTTATTAAGCAAGCTTGATTGTTAAATCCCATTTCTAAAACAACAATGTGAGTGACACAAATCTAAGTACTCATTGTGACAAACAAAGATTTGATTAATATCTAAAAATATTGTTCATGGCTGACCTTCAAATACTTCTGGTGCCATCCAGGCTGCACTTCCTTTATTGTTGGTCATGTAGGTCTGAATATCACAAGCTGTTCCAAAGTCGCATATCTTCAGCACAGTACCACGAGCCACAAGCAGTAGACTGGAACAGTACAGACAGGGGTTTAAGACTTTCAAAAAATCTAAAATTTATATTCTAGTATACTTCATCAAAACTGATCAAAATACCATCATCAATATGATATCGCCTAGAAGAAAAGTTAGATGATGATGCTCTGTGGAGCGTGAATGTGTGCATGACATTTCATGGCAGTCTAACAGTCTTACAGTCTTCTGTTCCTTCAATTGATATTGCAAATGTCAGCTTCAAAATGCCAAATTTCAGGAAATAAAGATTCATAATCATGGCAAAATAAACATGTGGACAAAATTTCATGGCAATCCATCCCATAGTTATTATGCTATGTCGGTCAGCAGCAACAGACCGATCAGCAAGTAACACCAAGAGTGACTAATACTTTAGATAAATTGTAACAGAAATACTTTTAAACCCGTGGGGGGGAAAAAACACATGTTCCAAAATGCCACCACAAAGGTTTTGAGTGCTCTTAAATCTCTGCACTGTTTATCATTATCTGTATCATTGAGAATCTTACTTTGGTGGTTTGAGGTCCCTATGAATTAAAGCCTTTGGCTTCATAGCATGAAGATAGGCAACTCCCTGGGCACACTGCAGACACCAGCTCATTGCATGGGATGCTGTATAGAAGGGCTGTGGGTCTGCACCATGCAGAACTTTGAGTGAGAAGCAGAGATGAAAAGAAATAATGATTATATCAATAAGCACAATAATGTGAGACTGTCATTTTTCTGCTATTTCAAATGCATTGGAATTAATTAGTAAAGAGCGTGAATGGTACGGTATGGTAGCCTCCAGACTTATTTGAAAATTAACTACTTACATTGTTGTAACATTGTGCTTTATTAAATAATTAAGCAGTTTTTTTAAATATACTAAAATATCCCACGGATATTCAGACACTGTTAGAACCAGCATAACTGAAATATCGTACATTTGTCAACAATCGTTAAGATGCTTCTGCAACTGCATTCGAAGATACCCGTGTCTATTTGAATTCAATGAAGACGATGAGGAAAGCCATACAGCTTTCTATAAAGTCTCAAACACCTCTCACTGATGTTCTTCTTTATTATATATGTTATTATGTTTATATGTTATGTAAGATAAAACCAAGCCATGACACTAAGAGAACTGTGGGATTCTAAACTTTGGACTGTATCAAGGCACAGCTCTGGGAAAGGATACCAAAAATGTTTTTGCAGCACTGAAAGTGTCCCAGAGCACAGTAGCCTCTATTATCTTAAAATGGAATAAGTCTGAAATCCAGTCTAGTTCTTAGATCTTGCTACCCAGCCAAACTAGACAATAATTAGGAATGACCAGTCTTGGTCAAACAAGTAAGCCAATGGTTTCTATAAATGAGAGACAAAAGAAAGGTCAACCAAACTAAGAGAATCATTGATAAGAAAACCTTGTAAGTTTGGAATACTTATGTAACAGGGCAATTCAGACTTTTAACTTTAACATGTAAACATGCCAAATGGTAAATGGACTGGTTCTTATAGAGCACTTTTCTACACTATCTGAACACTCAGGGCGCTTTATGACATCCATTTTTGTCTTAGGAAGTACACTGTGAAGGTTAACAAAGAAGATATGGAAAACATGAAAGGGTCTGAAAACCTTTTGAACTAATAATAGGACGTTTTTATTAGCTATACTAGGAAAAGCTATGCAACGGAAAAAAAACTATAACATGTTTCAGTAACTATCTCCTTAACTTCCCTTTAAAAAACTCTTTGCTCAGACACAGTAGGACTTACGGTTATATAAAGATCCACATTCTGCATACTCCATGACCAGACAGACCTGAGGGGGAATAAAAGAAAAAAAAAATCACATATCCTACAGATACAGTGGCTTGCAAGAGAACTTTGCCACATTTTGTCACATTACAGCCACAAACATGGATCAATTTTACACTTGAGAAGTGGAATGAAAATCATACATGATTCCAAACATTTTTTACAAATAAATAACTGCAAAGTGGGGTGTGGTAATTATTCAGCCCCCTTTGGTCTGAGTGCAGTCAGTTGCCCATAGACATTGCCTGATGAGTGCTAATGACTAAATAGAGTGCACCTGTGTGTAATCTAATGTCAGTACAAATACAGCTGCTCTGTGATGGCCTCAGAGAATATTGGGAGTAACAACACCATGAAGTCCAAAGAACACAGCAGACAGGTCAGGGATAAAGTTATTGAGAAATTTAAAGCAGGCTTAGGCTGCAAAAAGATTTCCCAAGCCTTGAACATCCCACGGAGCACTGTTCAAGCCATCATTCAGAAATGGAAGGAGTATGGCACAACTGTAAACCTACCAAGACAAGGCCGTCCACCTAAACTCACAGGCCGAACAAGGAGAGCGCTGATCAGAAATGCAGCCAAGAGGCCCATGGTGACTCTGGACGAGCTGCAGAGATCTACAGCTCAGGTGGGGAATCTGTCCA
Organism: Rhamphochromis longiceps; assembly: GCF_057381845.1. Classification (NCBI taxonomy): domain Eukaryota; kingdom Metazoa; phylum Chordata; class Actinopteri; order Cichliformes; family Cichlidae; genus Rhamphochromis; species Rhamphochromis longiceps. Next base: position 3,468,963 of record NC_140575.1, on the reverse strand, counting down.
TAGGACAGCTATTAGTCGTGCACTGCACAAAGTTGGCCTTTATGGAAGAGTGGCAAGAAGAAAGCCATTGTTAACAGAAAACCATAAGAAGTCCAGTTTGCAGTTTGCCACAAGCCATGTGGGGGACACAGCAAACATGTGGAAGAAGCTGCTCTGGTCAGATGAGACCAAAATGCAAAACGCTGTGTGTGGAAAACTAACACTGCACATCACTCTGAACACACCATCCCCACTGTCAGATATGGTGGTGGCAGCATCATGCTCTGGGGGGGCTTCTCTTCAGCAGGGACAGGGAAGCTGGTCAGAGTTGATGGGAAAATGGATGGAACCAAATACAGGGCAGTCTTGGAAGAAAACCTCTTGGAGTCTGCAAAAGACTTGAGACTGGGGCGGAGGTTCAGCTTCCAGCAGGACAACGACCCTAAACATAAAGCCAGGAAACAATGGGACGGTTTAAAACAAAACATATCCATGTGTTAGAACGGCCCAGTCAAAGTCCAGATCTAAATCCAGTCGAGAATCTGTGGCAAGATCTGAAAACTGCTGTTCACAAACGCTGTCCATCTAATCTGACTGAGCTGGAGCTGTTTCAAAGAAGAATGAGCAAAGATTCAGTCTGTAGATGTGCAAAGCTGGTAGAGACAGACCCTGAAAGACTGGCAGCTGGAACTGCAGCAAAAGCTGGTTCTACAAAGTGTTGACTCAGGGGCTGAATAATTACACACACACACACACACACACACACACACACACACACACACACACACACACACACACACACACACACACACACACACACACACACACACACACACACACACACACCACTTTGCAGTTATTTATTTGTAAAAAATGTTTGGAATCATGTATGATTTTCGTTCCACTTCTCACGTGTGCACCACTTTGTGTTGGTCTTTCACGTGGACGTCCAATAACATTGATTCATGTTTGTGGCTGTAATGTGACAAAATGTGGGAAAGTTCAAGGGGCCGAATACTTTTGCAACCACTGTAAATACAACAAAATCATGAAGATCAAAACAACTCTAAACCTATCACTGCTTCTTCACATCCAGACAAGATAAAAACATAATGGGACAACTTTTTTCTTTTTTTTTAATTCAAACTTTTATTGTTGCAAATGTTGAGTGTTAGATATACTCACTGGATTGTCACAGAAGCCATAGAGCTTAACAATGTTGGAATGATTCACTCGGGAGAGCTGGCGGAGCTGTGCATAGACAAAAGCAGCACAGGTGTAAAGGACATACACATTTTAAAAAAGCAGTCAGAGAGTGCAAACCTCCCCAAGGAAGCTCACTTTCTGAGCACTGTTTACTTTGAAGGGAATAGTATTCTATTTTATATATATTAATTTTGTTTTTGCAAAAAAAAAAAAAAAAAAACACACACAAAAAACAAAAACATTCAATAAGGGCAAAATTAGAGATGTTTACTTTAATTACGCTAACATTATGTGGGAGCAGCTAATCCATAATAGACACTGATTTATAAAAAAACTGGACATGAATAACTGAAGTTTATTACGGAAGAGGATTAGGGCCACTGGGGGGGGGGAGAAGAAAAGAAGTGGGCACGTCTTTTTTCTCTTCTTTTCCAGAATTCTGAGATTAAAGTCAGAATTCTGACTTTAGACATGCTAGACCAGGGGTGGGCAATTCCAGGCCTCGAGGGCCGGTGTCCTGCAGGTTTTAGATCTCACCTTGGGTCAACACACCTGAATCACATGATTAGTTCATTACCAGGCCTCTGGAGAACGTCAGGACATGTTGAGGAGCTAATTTAGCCATTTAAATCAGCTGTGTTGGTTCAAGGACACATAAAACCTGCAGGGACACTCGAGGCCTGGAGTTGCCCACCCCTGTGCTAGACCATCCTTAGACTTGGTCAGATTTGCTTCTGGAATATTTGTGAAAAAATGGCCTGTCTTCTATTATCTGAAAGGTTGGCAGCTGACATACTCACAGCAGAACCTCAGTTCACTGACAAAGGGTTGATTTTTTGGATACTGGAAAAAAAACAAACAACAACTCTGAAGGTTGGAGATGTTTTAACCAAAGACAAAACCCTTCCAAGCACTGACCAACACGTTCACAAAGTGGAGATGAAGACTGTAAAAGGAGGAACTGTCAGGCCAATTTTAGACATTGTAATCCTCCTTTCTGGGAAAATTTGAAGTAAAACTAAAAAGTTTCTGTTTCACACTTAAAAAAAAAAGGAAGAAAAGAATTTCTTTACATTGTAGTTTACATAGTGGCATAATAGAATCACGCCAAACACAGAGTATACTGTCTTTCTTAGAAATTAACAGATTTCAGTGCACATGTTATTGACACCAGAGCAAATGGGCCTGTTGGTGAAGGACAGTCAGGGCAGGCCTCCTGGCAGTCCTATAAGATAGGAGACTGGCTGTGTGCAGTCTGATCCGGATTATCTGGGTAGAGTGCTGTGCAAACCTGTAGAAGACTGCCCATGGTTCCCAAGTGCAGGTTGAGAAAATAGTCTTACTGTGGTGTCATCTTCTTGAAACGCCCACTTTGCGGCTTGTCTTTGACATCCCCCATTGTATGGCACTTGGCCTTAAATTTAAGAGATGGTAGTAGAGTTCACATCAAATAATGCTGCAATTTGGTTTTGCAGAACAAGAACAAGAGTTTGAATAGGGCCTGCTGCCCTATAGGGAAGGTCCTATTCAGATCAGTTAAATGTGGAATGTTTGGAGCAGACAAAACTGGCCGCTGTAGTGGGGTCTGTGTGCACAGATGCCACTACTCAGGTGCCCATCAGACACCTGATTAGCAAGAGTCAATAGCAGAAGATGCTATTTAGCACTGACAGAGAAGACTTGGCAAGTATTTCAATTTACTCAACTCTGCTGCTCAACAAACAAATGCATTTTCCTTAAAAATGTGGCACCATATAGGGGACACAAGGAGAAGATAAGAAGAAAAGATAGCTGTAGGCCTCAGGGAAGCTGTTGCATGGTGCCATGGGTTCATCTAGTGTGTATCAGTACTGACAGGTATTTATGTTTCTCGGTCCACTGGATTAAAATGGGAGACAGTACTTCATCTACTATATGTCGTGGCATTGGGTAATTGTGGACCTTCACTGATGATAGCACGTGGATGAGTGGAGAAAGAAAGCTTAATATGAATATATTAAGAGTTGACTGAACCAACTCTGATCGGCTGTTTTGTAACGGAAAACCCAGGAGTTTGCGTTTTCTATCATTCACACTCCAATGAATGCACTGGAGAGCAACTTGGGTTTAGCTGGCACGCAGGCGGGAGCAGGCAGAGCCAGAACCACCAGCCTTCTGATTGGTGGGTGACGTCCTCTACCTCCTGAGCCACAGCCTGGAGGCAGAGCAGGTAGGTAGCCTGTGCTGGCAGTACATTCACAGTGAGTGGAGCTTTCCAGCCAAATGCGGTGTTTTAGTGTCATTTGGTTAAATCTACTTGTCCACATTTTATTTGCTTTACTGCCTATGAAAAGTTATTTTTCCTATTACATTAAGATATGTGATACTGTACAACAGATGGGCACAAAAAAGGATATTCACAGTACCTCAACAAGGAAAGCATTCCGTTCGTTGTCACTCTCAATGGTCTTGATTGCTACATCCTTTCCTTTCCACACAGCTTTGAAGACAACCCCAAAAGTCCCTCTGCCAACAGCCTGAAGACAAAGAACATGGAAAATTAACAGCTGCAACTCGGGGGACAATACTCTGTTGTTATTTTCCCTTAATACCAGAAGAGGGACTACAGTAACATTTACTTTAAAAATACATTTTATTGTATATCAGTCGTCATCGTATCATATAAAATAGCTAAACTGGGAATCACTAGTTCACATATGAGTAACTGTGTCCTTTAAAAACCGGGGCCTCGTTATGATTACTAGCAGGTTTATTCAGTAGTAAACACTGTCATGTTTTATATCTTGTGACAGACTCTCACTGTACTTCGCAGTTAAGAACAGTACCCCTTCAAAGCGAACAAACAGATCAGACTTCTTTGGTCCGTTACAGTCTAACCGAGCCTTACTCAGACAGAAACGTAGCTGATCCAAACTCAGCCACTGATCTCTAGCACCGCTGAGCTAACATTAGTTTCAATATATATCTTTAAATTACCGCTTCTACTTGGATATCTGCGTACTGGATGTCCTCAAACATACACCCAGCTAGAGTCTCCACCATCGTGGCAGAGAGCCGACACTCCTCGAAGCAAGCCGACGACGCTGGACTTACAAACCGAGGTTTATCGTGTTTTTATCAGAAAAAAAACCTTGGGGGAGTCCTGCCGAGCTGCCTTACTCATCTGTTGCTCTGAATTCAGGAAGTAGACACCAACAGCTCGCGCAGTGGCTAGATACGTCTGTGATATGCGCGCTCGTGAACGCTGCACAGCACACAGTGCCTAAATACAAGAAGTAAACAGCGCAACGGATAAGTTAAATCGTAATGAAACTGGTTTACAAACACAGTTTATTTCTACGTAAAACCTTGTGGTATAAATTATTTGTTTAAAAAAGGCCAAATCAATCAAGCTGTTAGTGATTCGCAGTCTTGAATGCTGCTTTTGTTTTGTTTTTGTCTGCACAAGAACCTCCACCAGGGGCGACAGACCACATGTGCCATGGTTTGTACAGTTTGTCTTCCCAGACAGCACGCACCATCATTGACCATGCCGCTATAAAGGAGTGTAGTTAGTACGACACAGAGTACATAACAGCGCGATGTTACGTTGAATTCGTTGATAAAGGTTAGGCTGGAGATAAGGAAGAGCGGGGGAGGTGTGATGGAAGCGAGGAGACAGGCGCCGGGGGTCGCCACGGATGGATCTGTGATCATTTTAGAGTGGCATACATGTCTCACAAAAATAAAATATTTGGAATGCAGGTAGCGGTGGAAAAAGATCAAATTACATCATATTTTATAAGGATGCTATGTGTTTTCATTCATATTTGTTGGAGAGGTTATGAGCAGATCAGTCTACTCTTCATTTTATCAGATGCAATTGATCACAGCTTGTGAATTTTCGTTTTACCCACTTAAGTAAGCTTTTAGATCAGGGGTGTCAAACGCACGGCCCGCGGGCCGGATCAGGCCCGCAAATGGGTTTAATCCGGCCTGTGAGATGATTTTGTAAAGTATAAAAATGAGCAGCAATTTTTAAATAAAGAAACTGCTGTTCCAATTGTGTCCATTGGATGGTGCAATAGCAATTGTGAGCTACTTTGTTTTGCCCGCAAAATTTAAACCTGATGTGCAATATGTCTCTGTCAAAAAAGAGAAAAGTGGATCCAGAGTGTTCCAAGAAAAATGGTCATCCTCCTATTTATTCACGGAAGTGAATGGGAAAGCTGTATGTTTGGTGTGTTCCCAGCATGTTGAAGTGCTGAAAGAATATAACCTCCATCGCCGCTATGTGAGTCTTCATGCCGACAAATATGACAACTTTCAAGGACAGCGGAGAAGAGAGAAGGTGAATGAACTGTTGGCGGGTCTGAAGAAACAGCAGTCTGTGTTTACTCACAGCCGAGGCATCAGTGATGCTGCAGTGAAAGCTAGCTACCTCGTTGCTAACGACATTACACTAGCTTCAAAACCATTTAGTGAGGGTGAATTTGTAAAAACATGTATGATGAAGGCATCGGAGATTGTGTGCCCTGAAAAGCGCCAGGCCTTTGCAAATATCAGCCTGACAAGAAACACAGTTGCCGACAGGATTTCTGATCTTTCAGCGGACTTGGACAGCCAGTTGAAGCCAAAAATAAAGTCATCTATTGTGTTTTCAGTTGCAATTGATGAAGGCACGGACATTACAGATGTTGCACAACTGGCAATTTTCATCCGCAGAGTTGATGACACATTGACCGTCACCGAGGAGTTCGTGGAGTTGGTACCGATGACAGATACAACGACCGCAGCTGTCGGCGCGCTGGACAGGGTCGGAGTGGACTGGTCCCGCGCTGTCAGCCTGGCTACAGATGGTGCGCCCTCAATGATCGGGAAGAAAGCAGGCGTTGTAAAAAAGTTCAGAGATAAAGTGCAATCTGCAAATGGAGGACGTGGTTTTTGGACTTTTCACTGTATTTGGCACCAGGAGGCTTTGTGTTGCAAGTCACTGAAAATAGATAACGTCATGAAGGTGGTCATCCAAACTGTTAATTTCATCCAGAAGCCTCAATCACCGTCAGTTTGACAGTCTTCTCAGAGAGAAAGACCACATCTATGGCCTGCGTTACCACACTGAGGTAAGATGGTTGAGCCGAGGTGCTGTGCTGAGGCGTTTCTTTGATTTACGAGAAGAAATTGAACAGTTTATGGAAGAAAAGGGCAAACCAGTGTTAGAATTTCATTCTGCAGAATGGATGCAGCACCTTGCATTTATGGTGGATGTTACAGAGCACCTGAATAACTTGAACAAACAGCTGCAAGGACGCAACAAAGTTGTCACGCAGTATTATGACAGCATACGTTCTTTCAAGTTGATGCTGTTATTGTGGGAGACGCAGCTCGCTGGTGGTGATGCAGCTCACTTCCAAAGTGTGGCAGATATGAAGCGGTTTAAAGATAAAATAACGGGACTGTTACTAGAGTTTGAGCAACGATTTCAGATTTTTGGTGAACTGGGGAAAGACTTCAAAGTTTTTTGCTCGCCGTTCACCGTGAATCCCTTTGATCTGCCCGTCCGGATCCAACTTGAAATAATAGACTTGCAGCGTGACTCGGATTTGAAGGGCAAATTTGCCGCAGCTGGCTTGAACACATTCTATCAGAATCTCTTGCCAGGTTACCCCAACTTGACAGCCCTCGCTGCAAAACTGTTGTGCATATTCAGAACCGCGTATCTTTGTGAGCAAGTTTTCTCTGTAATGAGCATAAATAAAACAAAACTGCGCTCAAGGCTCACGCACAGGCACTTGAATCACATCCTGAAGTTAGCTGCCGCTCAGGATGTGAAGCCTGATATTGATGAGCTGGTGAAAGCTAAAAGATGCCAGGTATCAGGAGTCAAATAAACTATGCAACCCCACTGAAAGTGCTGCAAGAGACACCCTGATGTAGTTCTGTGATCTGTGAAACAGTTCTGTGAATCACTGAGGCACTGTGTGCTTGTTCTTTGTCCTCAGAATTTTCAAATAACTTGAGATGTTTTATGATTATTAGCTATGTTGTGCCTGTACTATTTTGAACATACTGTCCGCAGGCTCTAGCTTTATTTTTATGTTGATCGTATTAAAACAAAGAAAACAATCTGAAGTTGTTGTTTTTAAGTTATATATACAATGATTTTACCAGTCCGGCCCACTTGAGAATAGACTTTTCTCCATGTGGCCCCTGAACTAAAATGTTTTAGATAAATGGAGTGGTGCTAAAGAACAAGTCAAAACCAGTCAAAAGTTTGTACGCACCTTCTCATTTAATGGTTTTTCTGTATGTTCATTACTATTAATGTTGCAGAATTTTGCTGAAGGCATCAATGAATGAACCTCATCGAGTCACTGAGCAAATGCCAAGAGTGTGCAAAGCAGTAATCAAAGCAAAGTGTGACCAATTTGAAGAATCTAAAATATGAAACATGTTTTTTCACACTTTTTTGTTTACTACATAGTTTTGATGCATTCACTGAGAATTTTCCAATGTAAATAGTCATTAAAATAAAGAAAGTCCATTAAATGAGAAGGTGTGTCCACACTTTTGACTGGTAGTGTATATATAATACAGCCGTATATAAGCTGTGACATATTTGTTTGTGAGAAGATAAAGAGTGATATCAAACAGAAATAAATGCACCTTGAATTTTTACTAAACTTCAGTATTTGAAACAGAGTTACATTTCGCTGTTGTAAAATTTGGATTAAATATATTTCATATGTTAAAATAAAAAATGTAATGATGGCCATATTATATTTCCATTATAATACCAAAGTGTAACAGACTCTAGTCTCATGAACTACATTAGCTAACTGCTGTTTACTAGCTAATGTTAAATTTACTGTTGCAGCCTAATCATGTTTTTACAGTCCCATGGTCTCTCAGCCTCAGATGCATTTTATACCAATGAAACATGTCAACTAAAGTAAGACAAATTAGATAAAATGAAGATTTCCTGCTTTATTTATGTAAAACATGGTAAATGGTCTGATTCTTATACAGCGCTTTTCTACTCTCCCGGAGTACTCAAAGCGCTGTATACAACATGCCTCATTCACCCATTTACTTCTAAACATAAGTGCAAACTAAACTACATTCACACGATGAACGCATCGGAGGGCAACTTGGGGTTAGTATCTTGCCCAAGGATATTTGGCATGCAGACTGGGGAAGCCAAGGATCGAACCACCGATCAGTAGCTGAGCTGCTCTACCACCTGAGCCACAGCCACCCGAAACAATGCTGTATAAAACATTATTAGCCACTAATTTCATAGTTGCTAGGGAACCATAGCAGAACCTGGCTGTACTAGTAAGAACGACATACAGCGGCTGGTGGCTGGTGTACAGGAACATTTGTGCTAAGTATAACCTGGAAGTACCTAGGTCTAAAAGGGGTATGCCCCCTAGGGTGGTTCACAATGACTGAGCTAAGATCCTATGGGACTTCCAGGTACAGATGGACAAACTGGTGATAGCTAACCAACCGACAAGAAGTGGTGGAGAGAATTTTTTGACCAGCCTGCAGGGCTAGATGGTAATTCTTTTATTTGAATTTAAATTTCAGGAAATTTAATTGTTTAGAAATATATATTTTTAAAGTTGAGTAAATGTTTAACTTAATCACCTTGTTAAATAATCAAGATTACAGTTTGTGTCCAAAATAATGATATTTGTGATATTTGCCATAAACAAAACATCCTTAAAAGTTCATAGGACCTAAGTCCTTTTCATCATGCTTATTTCATAGGTAAGGAGGTGAAAACTCTATGGTCCATTCTTCCACCTTTCCAGGCCTGATTTGACTGAGATGATTTGTTCATAAGGTATGATGTAGGATAACTTGAGATAGTAATCTTAATATAATTGAATTTATTTTAAGCTTGGCCAAGTAGTTAGTTTGTGCTGACTTAGAAATGTATATGAAAAAACATGTGAATTAAAGATATCAATTGTAACTGCCTTTTAAAGTTAACTTTAGCTATCAGGCTAGGGATAGGATGGACTAATATAAAGTTAAAGCAGTGATTGAGGAGTCAAGATGGCAGTTTTTAAAGGTTTATTTCCTCCTAGTTTAATGCTCTAGTTCAGACTGACATTTAACTTCAGGGAGAGCTAAAGCCAACATAACAGACAAAACATCCCTAATAGAAAATAAAAGGAACTTACCTAATTCCAAAGAAAACAAATATACAACCTACAACAATAACCTACCTAACCAGCACATAAACAGGAGAAAACAAGGATTCACAAAGCAAAGGCAGCTCTCCCCTACAGGCAGTCTGGCCACAGTCACATAAGATACACATACAATTCCAAAGGTATGTAAGCCTGCACACGTATGGCAGTCACAATGGCCAGAAGGACCAGAAACACAGCTCCATGGACTTTATATGGGGCTCTGCTGATTTCTGATTGGCTTGATTCAGGCAACAGCTCCTAATCAGGAGGAGGTGGCGCTTAGACAAAACACCAGACATTATTTCACAAAGTAAAAACTAATATCATCCTAGGGAATGTAACAGCAACTATTGTAATGTTACACGTCTAAAATAATTATGGGTTGGTTGTTGTATTTAATAGGCTTTAGTGTAGTACCAGTACTAATGGATGGTTTAGTAAGTTGATAAGGAAAAGCACAGCCACCCATTGGAGAAAGCGCCTTTCCTCATTTCATCTCATTCTTTCCGTCACTATCCATAAAGCTCATCACCATAGATTACGCTCGGTTCTCTCTTCACCATGACAGAGCAGTGTAACGTCTACGTCACTGCTTTATTACTCCTTTCCAGTCACCTTTCTCACTCACTATGTGTTAACAGACCTCTCTGCATTGAATCATACTTGTTATTAATCTCTGTCTCTCTTCCACAGCATGTCTTTATCCTGTCTTCCTCTCTCACCCCAACTGGTCGCAGCAGATGGCCCCGCCCCTCCCTGACCCTGGTTCTGTCGGAGGTTTCTTCCTGTTAAAAGGGAGTTTTTCCTTCCCACTGTCGCCAAAGTGCTGCTCATAGGGGGTCATATGATTGTTGGGTTTTTCTCTGTATGTATTATTGTAGGATCTACTTTACAATATAAAGCACCTTGAGGCGACTTTTGTTGTGATTTGGCGCTGTATAAATAAAATTGAATTGAATTGAATTATGGCTTATGTTGGAGTCAAATTGTTAAATGTTGCCATTATTGTACTTAAATTTATAAGTCTTGGTTCAAACTGTAGGATCTGTTTCTGACCACCTCCCCAGCCAGTTTGTTGGTGGGGGAGGCTCTAGTGTTTTATTATGGGACATCCTATGTGAGGGTTCTGTTTTCTTGTTTAGTAAACTTCCTGCTTTTATGACCTTTTTGGGGGCAGGAGGTCACAAAAACACACACTCACATGCACCCACACACACACACACACACACACACACACACACACACACACACACACACACACACACACGGTTCATTAGTGTCAGTTGATAACTTTCCAAAGATTTGAATGAGCTCTTTCTCGACAGAGAATCTGGACTCTGCGGGAACTTATGCCAGGCTACTTTTTCAGGACTTTAGTCCCACTTTCAGGTGGATCTCTGACTTCCTGTTTGAGAGGAAGCAACAAAAGCAGAAAGCAGCACGTCATCATCTCTACTAAGACGATGCTGACGACCCCTCACATGAACTGTTTATCACATTGTCCTCTGGCAAGAGGCTGTTGTCCATCACTTCAGTTTCAGAAGAAGCCACTGATCTACACACACAGCGGATTAGAGCAGACATGCAAATATTGTTTTTATTTTAAGAATTTAAGATGCTTCAGTTTAGAAATTTAAAATACACAATTCCACACTTCTAGTGATTTAAAGAATGTGAGCTTTCAATATTCATTCAGATGGTTTCTGACTCTAAATTTTCTTTTGTCATTAGTCAGCTTTTTCTAATGTACTGTACATTTTAAAGGTGTCCAGCTACTTTCCAACTTCTATGTGAACTTTCAACAGTTCTGCACTTTTAGCTGAATGATTTGTATTTCAGCTCATTCAACATTTCTAACTTATCAGTTAGAAATTATTACATTTCAGCTCAAAACATTCATCTATCTATTCACACTGCATTTACTTCAGGAAATCAATTCTTTTGGTGTATATGAGAGTGGCATCACCATCATTAGAATACATGTAAGTATACTGTATTGAAATGCCGGTCTCTCACAAGGTAAGGATCATGTGTGACTGCTTTGTAACGCTGGGAACTAAAATATCTGAGTCAGGAAATAATTCAGAAATGCCACCTCATTTAAAAAAAAAAAAAAAAGTACACAAAGGCTACTAACAATGTAGCACATACACATTTAGTAACACCTCTTGATGCATCTCAATCATCCAGGTAAGTAAATCTCCAAAAGTTGATTCTGTTCATCTGGACGCTACGTCCAGATGAACAGAATCAACTTTTGGAGATTTAATAAGACCCTTTTTCTTTTCTTTAGTATTTTAATTTTATGGACTTTAAAACATCAGTATTTCAGAAGCTGTACCATCATTGTACACAAATGTTTGTAGATACCACATGCTGTTTAAATTTACAAGTGTGCATTATTCAGAAGTTCACATATTTTACCTTCGGAAAGTACTTTTGAGGTCAGTGTTACACCGGCTATAGCCGGTGAAGAGCTGACAGGCCACGCAACAGGAGGCTAATGCCTACTACCTATACTCAACTATCAATTTTATTATAACACTAAATTCATCACAAGAGAGGCTTAGAGGAGAAATCAGTCGTAGAATTATTTACTGAATATGTTGTGTTCACAATCTAGCAGGCTCACATTGTGGTTTATGAGCCATTGTTACTGCATGGCAGTAGTATGCTGCGTGTTAACGGGCGCATTAACAGGCTTCCCCAGAGTAGCAGTTTGATAGCCAGCTCTGTAATGAATATCTTTTTGAAGCATTTGTGGAAAAATGCCACAATGCTACTTCCTGGTCTGACTGACCTATCAGTGGCTCCAACTAAAGTCATGTTGGAGCCACTGATAGGTAGGGATATTAGGAGAGTGGCATCTAATTATGTTGCTTTAATATGCTAAACAAACAATAGACAATGTTAATTTGCTGGTGAGGACAGGGGAAATGACGTGAACAGTACATATGCTGTGTGGCACATTTAAGATTAAGGACAGATATAAAGATGTTCAAACTCAGACATGAGCTATTTTGCACCCTTTAGCATTCTGTGTCACAGAACAAGAACATACTCATTTCAGTCAGTTTAAATGAGTATGTTTGAGAGGACCTAATGGTATCATCCAAGATGATACTTGCACAGTGTAAATATGATCATTTTAGTATGAACAACTCAAATTATTCTTTGTGTTGTTCATACCTGGAGCACAATGTTAATCATAAACATAAGAGTTTTGGTCTCAGGAGTCATACACAGTATCAAGTCTTTAAAACAAATCTTGATTCATAGCAATAACACTTATGATGAAACCAACTCTTAGATAATGCAAACTCTACAATCTCAAAGGCTCGTGTCAGGTCTCTTTGTCTTTTGAGCGCCAACTGAGTTTGGCAGTGATGCAGTATTTTGCTGAGTGTCCTTACAGAAGTACACAGCAGGGTTTTTACAAGCCCACATTGACACTTCTCCTCCCCCTCCTGTTTTTCCAGGACTCGAAGTCAACAGCTGGCTGTTAAGCCCTGCGCGACTCAGGTAGCGATCTTTTATCCTCTCTGCATTGTTAAACCGGGCCTCGTGGTTCTGAGTTTGGCTGGAGAGGTATGCAGCAATATTTCTGGTCCGATAGCCCTCCTCTCTACTGCGTCCCAGTAACATGGCTATATTTGGGTTCCTCAGAGCATAGATCAGAGGGTTAATGGCTCCATTTGCCCAAGCTAGCCAAATGGCCACTGTGTCCATTGCAGGATTAAATGTGTAGTCCCCTATAGCAGTAACTAGCCCCATTAGACAATATGGCCCCCGGCAAAAAATAACGAAAACAATCATTATCAGAACTGTGGTGGCTGTTCGCATTTCACTGTAAAATCGAAGTAAGTATGCATATGTGGTCACAGGCCTGACTCGTATTTCTGAGAGCCGAACAGTCTTACAAATGTTGTAATGGCAAAAACACATCAGGCAAAAAGGCAATAAATAACATACAATGATCAGACAGATGCTATAAGCTGTTCCCATGAGTGAGGTGCCAGAGTGGAACACATACATGCAGTGGTAAAAACCTTGCTTGTGGATTTCTTTAGGTGTTCGGATTACCAGATACCAAGGCAGAGAGAAAATGACAGCAGTTATCCACACTGCAATCAATAACTGGGCTGCTTTCTGTCTGCCTATTTTAGCCTGTGGTTGTCTGACAATGGAATAGTACCTATCAAAGGATATCAAAGTCATTGTCAGGGTGGCGATAATACCAAAGCAGGTGTTCAAACACCCATTGGCAACACAGAAACGATCCCCAAACATCCAGACTCCATCCTTACTGAAAAGCATAACAAAAGAGAATGGCAGACACAAGACAGCCGTGAGGAAGTCCGATAGCGACAGCGACATGATAAAAGCATTAGTCACTGTTCGAAGTTGCCTGTGCTTGATGATAACGACGACAACTGCTGAGTTACCAAGACAGGAGAGAAGGAATACAGACAGCAGTATCAGTGCCTGAGCTGCCACTATGATTCCATGGAGAACAGAGTTACTCTCAGCAGCACTCAGCACAGACGGGTTTAGTTCCTGATGGGTACGACCAAATTCACTTCCTCTTTGGTCTTTATGGTCTGACAGGTTTCCTGTGGTTTGCACTATGGTCTCTGTAGCGGTAGCCATGAGGTTGGTCACCATGGAAATAACCCTAAAGAACAAGATGGAGAAATTATTGTTCAAAAAACTGTGGACACAAAGTTTTCACTGCTGCAACCAGGTTTCTGTAAGGCAGAGTAAATCGATGTGTTGATCAATTATTAATCATTTACTAACAGACTTGGAGGAGAGACCTAACATGTAATAATCCACATTTCACTGTTTTACTCTTTGGTTCAGATGTGGATACTGGATTTTTATGTTTAAGTTGTTTTTGCTGGTTTTTAGTTTGTTTTTTGTCTGTTTGGGAGCTGACACAGTCTCAATGGAGATGGGGTTTTGGGGGGGTAGCAGGAGGAGAGAAGCTGCATAGAGGCGTGTAAGGCTGAGTCCCAATCCAGCGACCGCACGCATTTTGAGACCTATTACGTCACAGCGTCGTGACGACGGCTCTCCCAATCCAAAGTGTACTCCAAATGCGCCGTCGATTTCCCCAAATTTGAAGTGTGTTCCGGTGTACACTTCGTGGTCCCATATATCCCACAATTCATAGCGCGGCGGCGGGTGTGGATAATTTTGCTGAAAAATACGGCAGACAGCTGAAGCGGAGCGGCTGAAGAGTAAACTTTTAAAAGTAAGTACTGAATATTATGTCACTTATTTATGTGCGAATGTTTAATAATGTAGAACATTAAAACATTCCTGTTGGCCACATGTCGGCAAAGTTATGTGACTTTAGCGATGTTTGTACTAACTTGGGTTTAATATATATTCTGAGCTAAGTTGATCTATAGTGTCACATTATATTCTATAAGGATGTTATGTGTTTGTAGACTTTCTGCCCAGTTTGACCCATTTAGCAGAAGTCAGCCTGTTTAAGGCTCTGATATCTATTCTGTGTGACTTACAGCAGTTATGACATGGTCTGATTTTCTCACCCAATAAAGGAATATTTCATATATCAGTCTACTCTTCATTCTATCAGACACAGTTATCACAGCTCCTACATTTTCTTTTTACACATATGTCAGATTATTATTATTGTCAGATTATTATGATTTATTACTGCTGTAATAAATGAATATAATATTGGCCATATTATATGTAAGTGAGATTTGAGAAAAGTCAGATGACTTTAGTCTAATGAACAACATCAGCTAATTGTTATTTACTAACTAATCTTGAAATGACTGTTCAGCACAGAAATGAAGCCCAACAATCATGTTTTACAGTCCCGTGGTCTCAGCCTCAGATACTCAACTAATCACAGTGATGTCATAAAAAAAATGAATGAACAAAAAAACATTTTTCTCCTTCATTTCTGTCACACAAAGCTGTATGAAACGTTTCTTGCAGTTAGTATCAAGGTTGCTAGGCAACCTGAGCAGCCTGACGAAGGCCAGACCGTCCCATTTCACAAGCCTTGCACTTCCACACTTCTCATACTACAGCGTGCGGTCGCTGGATTGGGACACAGCCTAAGACTGAAACTCTGTTTCCTGGACTCTGGATAGTCATATTTTTTTTTATTCTTTTTTTGGGGGGGAGGGTCATAAATTTGGCCAGATTTCTAGAAATGAGAGCTGCTCCATCCAAAGTGGGATGGATGCCATCTCTCCTAACAAGACCAGGTTTCCTCCAGAAAGTTTCCCAATTATCTGTGAAGCCCACATGGTTTTTTGGAGACCACTCAGACAGCCAGCAATTTAAGGAGAACATGCGGCTAAACATGTCACTCCTGGTCTGATTGGGGAGGGGACCAGAGAAAACGACATTACTATTACAGAGCCTGTTGAAATAAACTGAATCTTTAGAGCAATTGATGAACACCTGTAGCAGAAATTGCCAAAGAAGAAATTGGAATTAGGTGTTAAGTATAAAATCTGCAAACAAGTGGGACCAGATGGTTTTCAAACTGAGTTGTATAATTAAATTTTTTTTTGTTAAAGCATTATATAAAGACTTTACACTAGTCCTGGTCAAACAAAAAACTGAGAAATGGAAGGCATGGTATATAACATTAATAAAAAACCAAAAAAAGCTTTTCTGTCTTTAGGTGCAAAGAAGGCCTTTGAAAGGTTTCACATGGCCTTACATTAGATCAACAAATTATTTTGTTAAATATAAAGAAATGTGAATAAAACTAATTAGCAACACTATAGTTTAATTTGATAAAAAAAATTCATGTTTAACAAGCGTTATTGTATTTTTGTTTCATCCCCTGGGTGAGCTGTTGTAAAAGGCCTGAATGTGTCACTACACCACTAATAGCAGTCAGTTCTAAGAATTCATATCAGTTCTGTCGATGCCGTTGGTTATCGGTGCTATTCCTTGTGTAAATGGAGTGCATCAGTAACTTTCTGCTCTCGATTCACTCAGTTGGCTGCTGCATTTTGGTGACAGTCTCATGAAAATTTGCATGGGTGTTTATTTCTATGAAGGCATAAAAGATGGAAAAGGCACACTATCCTGCAGGCCCGTCCTCAAAGGCAACTCTGTTAATGAAGGAAGGAAAAAAAAAGCCACATCCCTTGCTTCAGACACAGTTTTAGATTAGAGTCTCTATGTTGGTTTAATGATTGCTAAAGTAGCTGCTGGTAACTCATTTAATCGTGGTCTTTATTCTCACTGTCTCCAAGACCATCAACACGGGAAAGGAAACCACATGGACCACGCCACTGTTACACTGGCTGCTTAATAGTGGTATGGTCCATTTTGTTGGACATTTTTTGATTGTAAATAGCTCTGTGAGCACTCCATGCCTGCTGCCTTTCTGTCTTTACGTAAAAGCCATTTCAATAACGCTCCACAGTGACCTGCATGAAATAAAGCCCAGCTTTAAGGACTATGACCTCATTGAGTGGTTCTTAGATTGACTCCAGGAAAGCATCATCAGTACATATTCTTGCCGTTATAGCCTTCCTGTTATATGAATCTGTTTTAGCTGTTACACAACACAGAACAACTTCTTTACAAAAAATATGCACGATGCAAAAAAGAGCAATAAGGACACAATGTTTGGGATTGTGAACACACAAATAAACCTTTTTTGAAACCACAAGTTATGAAATTCATGAATTTAGTACAATTTAAAACCACACAGGTGATGTTCAAAACAAGAAATACTATGTTTCCAAGTAATATTCAGAATTTATTTAAGAATAGAGAGGGAAGGTACGGCGTGAGCAGAAAATGCAATTTAAAGCAGCCATGTGCAGCCAACGCTCTTAAAAACGTGCATATCAGTTTGTGGAGTGACTTTGTCGAACAGCCCAGACAAAGAAATTAAAGAAAGTAAAAATATTGCACAATTTAAGATAAATATAAGCAATACATATTTTATGTGTATAAAAATGAAAGATTAGGTATTCACGTTATGAGCTGTGCTATTGTATAGAATGAGAATATCATTATATTGGTGATATGAAAAAGTATTTGTCTGTAGGTTCAAAGATGTATCTGTACACATGGATGCACATCTATGCATTTGTATATGTATATTTGTATATAGTAACCATTTTAATTAAGAAATTGTCGACAAGCTTATCTGGATAAGCCTCCTGCTCCGTTTTGTTTTAGTTTTGTAGATCATTTTGTTTGAGATGTTTTGCATTTCCTTTCTTTGTTTATAAAGTTTATACAGTAAGAAAGAACTTTCTACAGAATCAAACTGGGATTCACTGTTTGATCAAAACTGTAAGATGCTAGTTCAAAGTGGAGCCACCTGTTGCCTGTTTTTATTTAATGCATTAATAAATACACATAATACACATTTCAAATTGAAATGCATATCTGTCGATGAGTTTGTGCTTCCCTCTGTCATTTTTTTGCTTCTTTTTTTTCATATTGGTAACTTTTTTTAAAGTATACCCCCGTAGCTACAGTGATTTGGAAAAGACATAACTTCTAAGGTAGTGTTGGAATATTAAAAGAAAATCTGTTTACTATACTACAAAGCTAGTTAGCAGTTGTACCCTTGTGCTATTAGAAACAAAATCTTTAATTAAACATCATTAAACTGAATATCAGCTAAATACGTTTAGTCCTCACCTGTTATGTTTTCCTCCTATCTGTTAAATAGGCGGACTGGTTCACAGCCTTGTACGTTTGAGGTGCAGCCATGTCAATAGTCTAAAGCTCGCTATTTGCTTGTGAAGTCTTTATTTGTTCAGTATTTTCCTCCTTTTACCTCAGTCGTTTTCTTACACTGTCCACACAAACAAGCGATGCCTTTGTGTTAGTCATTTCGCTCCAAACGCCAGTTATACGGATGTGTCCTGAGCTGTTTTCAGCAGAGTCCATCGAGCCTTTTCCTTGCTCTGATCCTTACAGCACACAGCAGGCTCCATATCCAGGAAAACCATCACACGTCCGTCCAAAAGCACCTACGAGCAGTCCTAGGCATGTGCTAGATCATGATGTTGAGATGTGGGCCTCTCCAAGCCTTTGTATGGAGAACAAATTCGGTCTATCTTCTTCTTCTATCACCGTTGTGTTCAGCGTCGCTATGAAAAAATTAACTCAAAAAATAAAATAAAATAAATCGTCGGAGGAAGACCACCGTAGCCATGTTGTTGGTTGATTTAAGGACGGTGTTAATAAACTGAGACCGAAGGCGCAATAAACGGACTGTAAACGAGAGCAGGACGGCTCCAGCATCCATCGCGTCTCTCAGCTTCTCTACTATGACCCATCTCTCGCTCACTCACTCGAAGAAGCCACGCCTTGTTTGAACGTGCTCAAAACTTGGACCGACGTCTCATAAAGTTGCTATGGCAACCTGTGTGCAATTTTGCACCATCTGAGCCCATACTTAATGGCATAATTATCAGAGGCGAAATACACGCTAATATTCCCTCACACACACACACACACACACACACACACACACACACACACACACACACACACACACACACACACACACACACACACACACACACACACACAGTAGATCTTGATAAAAGGGAAGAACGGGTGTTCGGCAAGGAGAGGATAGCAGGGGACTGAGCGCCTTGAATTAAAAACAAGAACATGAAACAATTTCTTAACCTTGATCATATGAGCTTCAGTAATGCAGTATAGCACTTTTCTTTTCACTTTGGTAATTCTGTATTTTATTTGTGGGCAAGTGTCCAAAAACTTGGACTGTCAGCAGACTTTTGCGGGGTCATCCGAAATAAGCAGATAGCACAACAAAGCTGTTTCCCTCCCAAAGCTATATAAGATTATACAATGCTGAAATCATGCATTTTATTTTTGGCTTTTATAAACAAGGAATCACTGCTACACTGGCCACTTCATTAGTAGCAGGCTAGACCCCTTTTTCCTTCCGAACTGACTTTTTTAAATTTATAGTATAAATTCAACAAGGTGCTGGAAGAATTCCTCTGATTTTTTCACAATATTGACATGATGTAGCAGGATGGTTTAAGCCTGCTCTCAATGAGTAACATGCCCGTTTTGAATATGCTGACCTAGTGCCAGCAGGGGCGCTGTGTATATAAGGAGGCTCTGTCACCTCCCTCTCTATGCTCACTGACGGTCAAATTTCCGGCCCGTTCTCAATCCCTGAGCGAACATGTTGCAAATTTCCTGGCTTCTGTTGTCGCTCGCTGCTTGGTCGGCTGCATGTGAACAGGTGCATTGACATGGTATGTATGTTGTTGCCATTGCACAGAATTTGTGGATGTTTTATCTGCTTAATCTAACTTGGTTGTCCACTTAGAGGCCTTTTGCTGTGGCATCACCTGTTGCTGCTGGGTCGGGAAGGGCTCCTTTCTAGGGGTGCAACGATACACAAAATTCACGGTTCGGGTCGATACTTTGGTGTCACGGTTTGATATTTTTTCGATACAAAAAAAATGTTCATGCTTTTTTAATTTGTCATTTATTAAAATTATAAATATATATTTTAACTCAAACGTACAGTTTTTAAATTTAATGTTGCTGAAACAAAAAAGTTATAAAAACAATAACTCTATCTGATCGAGAAATCACTCATCTTTGGAAAAGAGAGTTTATTACAGAGAAATGGCTCTTTCCAAAATAAAACCTACACTATACGCTTCTTCTGGGCTATATTCTCAGCAGCATATTAGACATATCAGGTCCCCGTAGTGATGAATGAAGCTTTCTGAAACATTGAAGCTTGTATTGAAAAACGGTTCATTACTCCAAGCTTTTCAACACAAGTCCTCTCTGGTGACATCTGGTGGCCAAAAATATGAAGGGCAGCTTGAATCCACAAAATAAAACCAACTGCTGAGTAATGATTGCCCACTCTACAGAGTGGAATGCTGTCTAATATTGGGCCACCGTTGTGTTGCTTTAAACGTGTATTTTTTGGGGTGACAAAAATGTTGTTAATTTCTTTAATAAATAATTTTGACCAGTAAACTCTCCTTGTTTAAACATGCACCATGGCGTGGTCTTTCTTTGCTTGTGACGTCTTGATGTTGGTAAATACAATAATTGAAAAATACCACGTTACATATAATATACATATAATAATGTACAACACACATTATGCTTCTGCTGTGAGGTCCCGCCTCCATGTACTTATGCAGTTAATCGGTAGACGGGTATTTTTTTTATAAATAATATTACATTAGGGAAATTTTCCTATACATATTTTTGACCTGGGGGTAGAATTGATTGTGAACTTGCAAATTAAAAACATGATGCATTTAAGGTAACCCTCTTCCATTTGTATTTAAGAAGAACATTTGTTCCACTGTGCGATGGCCGAACCTGTTCCTTTTATATTTAGATCATTTCTCCTGCCTTAAGGAAAATCCTTTCACATGGAACAGAAGAGGCTGGAGTGCAGAGAAACTGGTAGAGATGCAGTTATACAGTCTACCTGGGTCCCACAAACTCTCAGCTAAAGAGAATAAATAAATTAAACTGCTGCACATTTTGCAGACTAACAGTTTAAGATTATTTCAAACAAAATGTATCTTTTTATAACATTAAATGTAAAGAGTCAAATAGAAGTCTTTCTAAAGATATTTAATAATATTTATATTATGAAAAGCAGATTTTTGACATTTTACGTTTTTCCCGTTGTCAGATAAAATAAACACGCACAAAACAAAAGCAAACAACAAGAACGCAAAGCTGGAAAACCCACCCGATTGACCAAAGTCAACTCAAAATACTCCCACACAACAGAACCTCCTCTATTCCTCGCTGGCTCCAAATCACTCAGTTAAAATATCAGTGGTTTGCTATCTGTCACCATCAAAACACTCCACAAATCCCGCGAATGATTCGCTTCTGTTGAATCAGATACCGAAGCAGTTAGGTTCTAAATGAAGCTTCGGACGTCACTGATCACGTGACTCTGGCTAAACGAATCAAGCTTCGACACAGTGCTTCTGAAGCAGTGTGTTGATTTTTTTGACACACGCACCGGAGCGTCAGCTTCAAGCGGGCCATCACTAGGTCCCCATAAGGAGAATCATGTGCTACCGCAGACCTTCCCAAAGTGTGGGGCCCCGCAGAGCCATGGCAGAGGGGGGCGCGGGATGACAAGGGGGGGGGGGGGGGAACAAAACGCTTGTACACTGCTAACACAGGGCGCCTACAGAAACACAAAGCAGGAGATGAAGCATAGCTGAATATGTTTCCAAACCAACTTCATTCTAAGCCAAAGACTAGAAAATATGGTGAAGCATATCTTCCCTTTGGCTTCACCTGCACAAGTGCCGAGGTAGGTCTCCCCTGCAGAATTGGTTTTCCCTTCGTCGGGAGCAGCGCTGGGCTGTTTAAATCACGGACAAACAGGATCCCACACTGAAAAAAATAATCAGTGGGATAAACATAAAAAAAAAAAAGTACATCGGTTGCACGAAATTAAGTTATGTTTGGTTAACCTTAGTTTTTTATGTTATACCTGCACACATTTTTCTGGTAACATGAACATGGCTTTATGTTGTTGTTATGTTTTTCATTCTGGTCAAATATTTATAGAAACCACTTGTTTATCAGACATGAACTTTTTGTGTTAATTGTATTTGACTACTATATGTTAAATTGACAAGATTATTTTATGGTAAGCTTATTTTATTTTATAACAAATTTCTAATATATAATATATAATCTAATATATAATTGAGTGTTCAATAAGTAAAACTAAATTAAGGCTGATCTTACTGTATGTACTGTACACTTTCTCTTCAATCAAAGAAATAAGCAAAACATTTTTGAACAATGACCTGTATTTTTGAAAATACTACACAGTTGTAACAATGGACTTTCAATTCAGGCTTCCAAAATATACATGAGTCATATTTGTACAATGCATCTCTTGAAAAACATTCCACAACATTCCTCAAAGTTATCTGCTGGAACCTGAATTCAACATTGTGGGGCCCTATGACATCGCGCTTATGTAAAAAATAGTTTTTTTAAATGTAAGAGCCATAAGGTAATATGGCAACAGGGGTGTAATTATTAAAATGACACAAAGAAGAGACTTAAAATAACATTATAACCCACAGGCACAAAACCAAGAGACCTAAACTGATTAGTATTGGCTTGCTTCTATCACTAAAATGGTAAATGGCCTGTATTTATATAGCGCTTTACATATCCAGTCATCCACCCATTCACACACTGGTGATGGCAGCTACATTGTAGCCAAAGCCACCCTGGGGCGCACTGACAGAGGCGAGGCTGCCGGACACTGGCGCCACCGGGCCCTCTGACCACCACCAGTAGGCAACGGGTGAAGTGTCTTGCCCAAGGACACAACGACCGAGATTGTCCAAGCCGGGGCTCGAACCGGCAACCTTCCGATTACAAGGCGAACTCCCAACTCTTGAGCCACGATCGCCCACTAAACATCACAATCACTAATACTAGACGATGCAATCTGTTTGTAGTGGTGCACCTTGGGAAAAAAATTGCACACTGGTGAAATTGGTGCAAGGCACCATTTCCATTGAGAAAAATGGACATTCAAAGTTTGAATTTTTTTTCAAAAGAGCCATGGATTGAAAAGTGAAAACTGCAGTAATAAAGGCCCCAAGTTGAAAAGTGCCAGAAAAATAAGTTTCACCATGTACTGCAACTTTACCAGTGCTGGCTTAAAAGAAAGGATGGTACATATTCAAAGAGGTAAACATGTTGTTCCCACATCATAACTGGAAAACTGTTCAATCGTACAGTCTGGTCCTGAAAACATGGGCCTTCTTTGAAAGGCTGTTGCTTTTGAGCTCCATAACCAGTTTCTATAATACCTCAAAGGTATACTTTTCCAGTGGGCAGGTGAGGTTCAAAGTGTACATTAGTCCAAACAGCATTGCAGCTGCTAGGGTATAGTTATCCAAATCCAGCAAGACTCTCTGGCCTTCAAGGACTATCCCGATGTCCTCAGGGCTGCCATTGGCATCTCTTGACTTTATGATGTAAATTCCCATGGTTGTTTCCTTATTAGATCGTTGGATAATGGCTTCATCTGTGGCCTAGAAAATGCAGAATTCCAAAATTTAATTAAACAGAACACTGGTCAAAGAACATTATACCAAATCTTATTTTAATCTGTGTCACTATTCCAAAAAATGTTAACATTAACACATTAGGTGAACAAAAATGGATTCATTACAGCATGTGATTTGAGTCCTCAGAATGCTCAAAAAGGTAATGCATGAAGTGAAATCTCCATGCATAGAAGCAGAATACTGTCAGAGCATAGAGAGGTGTTCAACTATGAACTCCACACATGGTCCTAATGCAGGTAAAAGAAAAAAGAAAAACGCACCCATGGTAAATTGTGAAAATCCCAGGTGATTTTCAACATACTCCTGGCATAGAGTGACAAGCAGCATTTTGTTAAAATTATTATTTTCCCTAAAGTGTATACACAAATTAATTTTTTTTCTTACCTGGGCCGTGGGCTCCAGAATGTTCTGCAGTCTTCTTCCTATCTGTCCTCCTCACCTTTTGAAGACCTTTATTAGTTTGTCAGATAGCACATCTATCTGCGAGAGTAATCTAGACTGCAGTGGCATGGTGGTAATGCGCTTAAACTCTGCATTTATCTAAAAAGAGAAGTTGTCACATAAAAATGCTGTCAAAATCTCAAATCTCACAAGGTTACATCCACACAAAGTTGTTATTTTTTGTCATATTACTATTTATTAGCTATGGGTCCCATGTTGCTGAGCAGTTCCATAGTTGCCCTTACTTCCATACCACCCAAAGCCTGTTTGCAACCACAGCAGTTGCCTCCTTCTGGCCATTTTGCAGTTCTGCCAAATGACCCAGAAACTACATCTATTATAGTCATATATACATCAAGGTCTTTCATTAATACTTAGTTACAGTAGTTAATTTGACCTTTCCAGAAAATTTTACTTACAGAATGTCACATAAAATATGTAAATCTTCACTAATAAATAAAATAATGTTATTAAAACCTTAACTGTAACACCTCTACATAACAGCACTAGAGAATTGCTCTGAAGCAAAACCAATCTGCCCTTCAGCAGGGATAAGCACCATATATCAATACAGAAAAAAATAAATTTTACGTATTTGTTGTCATGTTTTTATCTCTTTAAGCCCTCCTTTCAGTCTCTCTATAAATCAGTTAAAATAATTTGTAGGGTATTTGTGTGTGTTTAACATGTTATCAGTACATTACCTTCACTGCCCCAGAACATGAAATAAAGCCCCACGTCATGCACTTTCTCTCCTAATGAGTACTGCATAGGTGTCATGCACCAAATAAACCGACTTTAGTGAAGACCCCCCCCCCCCCCACACACACACACACACACAGCCCACCCCATGGCAAACTAGCTTGTTTAACTGTTTAACTAAAATATTTTAGGTACAACCAGTTAACTAAATGGACACAAGTTTGTTAGTCTGTATTCACTGAGAAAAAACAGGCGGATGTGACTGGGCACACACTGAAAAACTGCTAATGCACATAATATTGTGGCAAGCTAAGACAAGGAGGAGACAGAATTCTGTTCGGTCTTGCTCCCCCGCCCTCTTAGCCAGGGAGCACAGCCATTTATTTACATCTGCCAGGAGAACACTGCCGCTAGCTCACTGCTCAGCGCGGCAACAGCACAGCAACAACAACAACAACACACAGGGCACCCTCTGACCCCGGAAGGACACACCATCGCAGCGACAGGGCGTCACCCGTCACTATGGTAACATAAACAAAACATAACTGTGAAAACAGAACCCCGAACAGCCCTGACCCGCTACATAGCCCCCACCTAAGGGGTCAGTCATCCCCGACGACCCCATTACCCCACACAAAGTCCTGCAAATGTCCAGGTGCCTTCTTTTGGCGCACCGGCCGGTCTCGAACGGCGGGGGAAAAGTCACTTGGGTCAGAACATGGGGTGCCACCATCATCCCCTGCCCCGGTGTCTGCCGGGCTCCTGTCCCGACACCCCCGCCCAGGCGGGGCGTTGCGCCGCCTCCAGCCAGGCCCCCACCTGAACCAAGGTCGCGTCGGCCTCCTGCTCCCGCTTCAGCTGCTGCGTTGTCAATGGGAGCCAGCCCCCTCCGCTGGCTGTGGCCTGAGCAGTAGCCACCCCCAGCACCTCCTGGGCCCGCTCCTCCTGTCGCAGGCAGTAGCGGCACTCGACGGCTACGCAGGGCCGTCTGGAGAGGGCATCAGCGTTGCCATGCTGTTGACCTGCCCGATGCTGGATCTCGAAGTCGTAGCCCTGAAGGACCTCCAGCCAGCAGGCCACCTGCCCTTCTGGGTGTTTGAAGTTCAGGACCCAAGTCAGAGACGCATGGTCAGTGTGCAGGAGGAACCGGCAGCCGTGCAGATATGGCTGGAAGTGCCGCACCGCTAGCACTATGGCCAGCAGCTCCCGCCGGGTCACGCAGTAGTTCCTCTCGGCTCGCCCCAAGGCACGACTGAAGTACGCCACCACCCGTTCTCCAGCCTCGTCCTGCTGGGAAAGGACCGCCCTGACTCCTACATTGCTAGCATCAGTGTCCACAATGAAAGGTTGCCGGGCGTCGGGGTAGGACAGGACTGGGGCTCTGGTGAGGGCCTCCTTCAGCTGTGCAAAAGCCGCAGCACAGGCATCCCCCCAGCCAAACAGCTGTCCCTTGTCAGTCAGGCGGTGGAGGGGGCTGGCCATCGTCGCGAACCCCTTGATGAACCGACGGTAGTAGGAGGCTAGGCCCAGGAAGCTCGGCAGTTCTTGGACGTTCGAGGGAGTCGGCCAGTCCCGGACCGCAGCCACTTTTGCGGGGTCAGTGGCGACACCTCGAGCGCTGATCACATGGCCCAAGAACGTGGTCTCTCTCGCCAACAGCCGGCATTTCGCGGGGTTGAGCCGCAGCCCAGCTCGTTGGATGGCACTCAAGACCTCGCTCAGGTGAGACAGTGCACTGTCGAAGTCGCCACCGTGCACCAACAGGTCATCCAGGTACACAACGCAGCGGCTACGAGGGATATCCACGAGCACCTTCTCCATCAGCCTCTCAAACGTTGCTGGCGCATTGCAGAGCCCAAATGGCATGAACCTGAACTGCCACAGCCCCTGTCCAATGGTGAATGCAGTCTTAGGCCTTGCTTCGGGGGATAGCTCCACCTGCCAGTAACCGCTGCTTAGGTCGAGGGAGCTGAACCAACTGGAGCCGGTAACGTAATCTAGGGCCTCGTCGATCCGCGGCAGCGGGTACAAGTCCTTCTTGGTGACTGCATTGAGACGGTGAAAGTCCACGCAGAACCTCGGGCTGCCATCCTTCTTCCCCACCAGAACCACGGGCTATTGGACGGCTCGATCACCCCAGCCGCAGCCATCTCACGGATCTTCTCTTCAGCTACCTGCCGTTTTGAGAGGGGCAGCCGATGTGGGCGCAGACGGATGGGCTGAGCAGAGCCGGTGTCGATGGTGTGCTGGACCAGACTCGTCTGCCTACAGTCTTTGTCACTGGCGGCAAAGATGTCCACATTCTCGTCCAGGAGGCACCTCAACCGCTGGCGCTGGTCGACGTTGAGGCCTACGCTGCTGCGCTGCCAAAGGTCATCAACAGCCTCGATGTTCTCGGTCGAGGGAGGTTTGTCGGGCTGAGAAGCTGAGGCGAGTGGAGATGACCTGGAGCAACCGGCATCCGAAATCTGTTGAGCGGCAGCTGCCCGACGCCTGTCTCGTCTGGTCCCCTCCGCTCCCTGCTTTTGGCCGTGCTGGAGGGCAAAAGTCTCTGCGCCAAGAGTGATAGCCAGCTTCGCGGTGTCGACGCAGGCCCCCCAGCTGCTCAG
Organism: Rhamphochromis longiceps; assembly: GCF_057381845.1. Classification (NCBI taxonomy): domain Eukaryota; kingdom Metazoa; phylum Chordata; class Actinopteri; order Cichliformes; family Cichlidae; genus Rhamphochromis; species Rhamphochromis longiceps. Next base: position 3,441,708 of record NC_140575.1, on the reverse strand, counting down.
CAGATCCAGGCCAATGATGCACCGGTCTTGAATGTCGGCGAGCCAGAAGTTGTGCACCAGCTCCAGATCCTTCACTCGGATCTGCAACGTTTTCTTCCCCCGCATAACAGTTTTCTCCCCTGTCACTGTCATCAGCTGGGTGTCTGTGGGCACCCAACCCTCCACCAGTGGCCCGGATGTTCCAGGGAGCACGCCAGGTAGACCCCGTGTCCACCAGGGCCTGGCATGGCTGGTCCTCAACACAGCAGCTCAGGTAGAGTCCCTTGAGGTGCCCAACTCAGCCCACCACTGTGCATCGTCCTTGGAGGGGGGCAGGAAGCTGGAGCGGTGGTCCCCTCGCTACACCGCTCCCTCCTCGTTTCCCTGAGGCTGCGTAGTTCTGGTCTTCGGGGCTGGTGCTGGGAAGTCACGCGCCATGTGGCCAGGCTCATCGCACTGGTAGCAACGGTCGGTCGGTCGACGAGGACGCCTCCGGGGCACCGAGGGTTGCAGCTGGGACATCTCTGCGATCTCCCCGTCGCATTCTGCGGCTCTGATTTGGGGGTAGTTTGGGGGGGGCACCTGCTGGTTAGGTCGCGAGGTGAGCACCGGCTCGGCCCTTTCAGCCTCAAGGAGCGCCTCACGGGGGGTCTGAGGCATGGCCAGGCGGACGTGTTGGCGTAGTCGCTCTGGGAAAAGTCCTCGCAGAAAAGCATGCAGGCTAAGCTCCTCACGGGCTGCTGATGGAAACTCTGGGTAGCCACAACGAGCATACAGCAACACGTCTGCTGCAAAGGTGCCCAGGCTCTCCCCCGGCTCCGGTTGGTCAGCTGCTCTCTGCTCTGATCAGTGGAGTGCCGCTGCCCAAATCGCCTCTCGAGTGCTGCGGTGAGGGCCTGGAGCTCATGCTGCTCTGCCGGGGATAGGTCAAGGAGTATCTGCAGTGCATCTCCCTCTAATGCTAGCGCTAGGTGTGTAGCAGTCTCCTCTTCGCTCCAGCCACTATGTCTGGTGGCCAGCCGCACTTGTGAGAGGTAGGGCTCTAACGGGGTTAGCCCGTTGTATTTCGGTACCTTAACTGGCGTGGTAGGCATAACTGCTCGCAGTTGGGGGCTCGGCGTGTGGGTCGACAGAGGTAGCCCATGAAGCATTGCCCTAGCATCTATCGCGACAGGCCGCCGCCGCGGTGCGCTCGCGCCATCGGGACCCGTCGGGGGACTTACATGGCCACTCACATCCTCTCTCTTCAATCGCCAGTTTCCCAAGTGGGGAATGTTCTCCTCGACAGCTTGCTCCAGCCTCTGAATGTCTCTCTCCATTACGGCGAGGGTGAGCTATCCCACTTCTGACACCAATGTGGCAAGCTCAGACAAGGAGGAGACAGAATTCTGTTCGGTTTTGTTCCCCCGCCCTCTTAGCCAGGGAGCACAGCCATTTATTTACATCTGCCAGGAGAACACTGCCGCTAGCTCACTGCTCAGCGCGGCAACAGCACAGCAACAACAACAACAACACACAGGGCGCCCTCTGACCCCGGAAGGACACACCGTCGCAGCGACAGGGCATCACCCGTCACTATGGTAACATAAACAAAACATAACTGTAAAAACAGAACCCCGAACAGCCCTGACCCGCTACAATATTGTCCCACAGCTTAAGCTAGCATTATTGTTAGTTAACTTAAGGAATTACTCGTTTTTTCCATTATGTTGCTCAACAGCCATTCATGAGAAAAACTTCCCCATCTAATGGATGTTCTCTTCGTTTCTCCTCAAACATGTAGTTTTCAGTTTACTTCGACAAAGTAAAGCTCAGCACCAAACGTAAACGAAGCGAAGACAAAAAATGGCGGACCGCCACAGTGAATTTTCCCTCGCAGTGGGTGGAGTTTCAACAGAAAACATAACTATTTTCTGTTATTTTGATATGACTGGTTTTAAAAGACTGAACATCCTTCTAAAACAAGTGAAAGGCGTGAGACTTAATTATGTTTAGACCAAAAATATAAATGATTCATGTTGGATATATGTACTGTATTTTTACTAATTTAACAACCTCATCATTGCATTAGCTTTATGCTATAGCATTACGCTTACATTAGCTTGAAGCTCAAGGTCGTCATTTTATTTAATTTCTTTTTCTGGGCTTACAAACAGGACACACAACATTTAGATAAGCGTTACACTGAATCTTAGGTCTGTGTTGAGTCTTCCAGCTGCCTACGGTGGCCCCTAGAGACAAAGCACGTACAAACTCCAAAACACTTGCAAACTAAAAAACACATGCAAATTCCAAAACACATGCAAACTAAAAAACACTTGCAAACTAAAAAACACATGCAAACTCCAAAACACGTACAAACTCCAAAACGCTTGCAAAATCCAAAACACTTGCAAACTAAAAAACACATGCAAACTAAAAAGCACATGCAAACTCCAAAACACGTACAAACTCCAAAACACTTGCAAAATCCAAAACACTTGCAAACTCAAAAACACTTGCAAACTCAAAAACACATGCAAATTCAAAAACACAACGGAAGTGCTCCAGGACGCTAGGGGCAGTGTTGAGCTCTATTTGCAAAATAAACGGCAAGTTTGTCTGTATGGGACGGTCTAGTCTCTGTCGCGCTTCCCAGGTTGCCTAGCAACCATGATACTAACCGCTGGAAACGTGTCATACAACTTGGTTTGACAGAAATGAGGGAGAATATATTTTGTTCATTTGTTTGTTTGTTTCTACAAGAGCTTTGTGTGATTTGATAAGTATCTGAGGCTGAGACCACAGGACAGTAAAACATGATTTTTGGGCTTCATTTCTGTACTGAACAGTTATTTAAGATTAGTTAGTAAATAAGAATTAGCTAATGTTGTTCATGAGACTAAAGTCATATCACTTTGGTAATGTAAATATAATATGGCCAATATTATATTTATTATATTAATCATTATTAGCTATTACAGCAGTGAACATGAACTCTGTGTCAAATACTGAGCAGTACAGATTCAAGTTGCAGTTATGTCTTATCACCTTAAATCTTCACTCAAAGACAAGTATCTTTGACAGTGTATATATAGGTGTATCATATATCAGAGACAAATGTTGTTACTTCAGTATGTTGCCATTACTAAATTTGGCTCATTGCTTACATATATTTATAAAAAGAAAATGTACAAGCTGTGATAACTGTTTCTGATAGAATGAAGAGTAGACTGATATATGAAATATTCCTTTATTGGGTGAGAAAATCAGACCATGTCATAACTGCTTTAAGTCATACAGAATAGACATCAGAGCCTTAAACAGGCTGACGTCTGCTAAATGGGTCAAACTGGGCAGAAAGTCTACAAACACATAACATCCTTATAGAATATGATGTAACACTATAGATCAACTTAGCTCAGAATATATAAAGCATATAAACAGTTACAGCAATATGATGCAACAAACACAGCAGCTACTGATCCAAAATACTCAAAGCTTCATAGAACTGAAACAAACATTTATTTTTAGCTCCATTCTGCTGCTGATACAGACTTTAGGTTTCTGAACATTAAACTTGTTGCTGCCTTTCATAGTGTGTAACTTGAAGGCCCTGAGTACTTTCTCCCACACTGGAAACACTGGGATGATCACATTATTTGAACATTACCTAATAAGACTGATTCAGGACAGACAATTAGTTATTTTAAACTTTTCTAGCAGTCCTTCACAAACAGGGAACAGTCTGTCTATTCTCTCCATCTGTCAGCTGCTGCTGGCTCTTCCTCCTCCTCTTCCTCACACACTGCTGAGTTTGTCCTGGTGGATCATCAGGGCTGCAAAGCCTCACAGATGATGTGCAGCAGTGGGTCCCTCAGTCTGTCCTCACTCTGGACACTTGCAGTTGTCACACATGGAAATCAAATGTGTGATAAGCTGCAGGATTCAAACACAAGTGTAACTTATAAACACATGTTCATACTTTTATTCCACAATCAGAGAGAAAGAAACAGAGAGAGTGCAGGACAGACAGGTGGCAGTCTCAGGTGTACACACTGCTACACAACAGCACCAGAGAAGCAGGATTTAGTGTTTGTGTTATTACGAGTGTAAACAAGAAGAGTTCCAGATGGTGCAGTGGACACATGTGTGACTGCTGTGATTAAAGCATCTTTCTTTCAGCTTAACGAGTGAACCGTCAGCTCGTTCAAACACACGTTAAAGTCCGTTTGGCTCGACACCACCGAACAGAGGTAGCAATATAACATAGCTAACGTTAACAGTGCAGTGAATCCTGCTTGTGCTGTGATATTCAGGACTGCGAACTGAGCAGCATCACTGACTTTCAGCTTGTTGTGTTTGTGGATATATGACTGACTTTAATTATCCACAAAATCATCACAATCTCTGTAAGATTAAGGTCGACTATATATATATTTATTAAAGTAAAGGCTTTAAAACCAAGTTAATTCTGAAAGTACAAACATCGCTAATGTCAACTTTCCCGACATGTGGCCAACAATAATGGTTTCATGTTCTTCATTAAAAAAATATTTGCGCATAAATAAGTGACATAATATTCAGTACTTACTTCTGAAAGTTTACTCTTCCTCCGCTCCGCTTCCACTGTTTTTTTTTCGGCAAAATTATCCACACCACCACCGCACTATGAAGTCTGGGATATGTTGGGCCATGAAGGCTACACCGACCCATCCTTAAAATTCAGGGAAATTAAGGACGCATTTCAGGGCCGCATTTCGGGCAGCCTTTGAATTCGGAAAGCCTTCTCTTGTTGCTGTGAGGTAATCGGCCTTAAAATGCGGCCTTTAAGGCTGCAAACCCCAAATCCGGTCATTGGTACTTCCTGGCTTGTGTAGTTACTAGGTAACAAAAGCTCAACACTGCCCCTAGCGTCCTGGAGCACTTCCGTTGTGTTTTTGAATTTGCATGTGTTTTTGAGTTTGCAAGTGTTTTTGAGTTTGCAAGTGTTTTTGAGTTTGTACGTGTTTTGGAGTTTGCATGTGTTTTTTAGTTTGCAAGTGTTTTTTAGTTTGCATGTGTTTTGGAATTTGCATGTGTTTTGGAGTTTGCAAGTGTTTTGGAGTTTGTACGTGCTTTGTCTCTAGGGGCCACCGTACAGTAGATTTTCCAAAGCGAGAGACAAAAATGGCGGACAGTGCAGCTGATTTTTCCTCCACAACCTTTCCAGGGGGCGGAGCTTGAGGATAAAACATGACTAATTTGTTTCCTTTCAACATGATTTATTCTAAAAGAATGAATATCCTTAAAGAATATGTGGAAATTAAAAGACAAAAATATGTTTAGATGTGAAATTTAAACTAGTCATGCTGGATATATGAAGTAATTCTATGAAAATTCAACAACCACCCTATTGCATCTTTTTCAGTGCACATTCTTGATTTTTAGTTCACAAACACTTCTTGTAATGACTAACTACTCCTGACATTTTGGAGATATACATACTATACCAGGGGTCGGCAACCATGCGGCTCTTTTGTCCTTATACTGCAGCTCCGGGTGGTTTGGGAAAATATATTAGAAGTATTTAGCTGAAGTGTATTTTATTTGTGTTTAGTTCTTTTTTTAACTTGTAGTTCTAAATTGGAAGATTATTGTGATTTTGAAATATAAAAATAAAATTATATTATATTATTTTTTCACCGCTCAAAATAAGCGTCACTCTCGCGGAAGCCGGTATACCCACCGAAACACCGTGCGTTTATGAGACTTTCGACCCCAGTTAGGCCAGTTATGGATCTTCGGATCCACATTATGTCAGCAGCTCCACCGTGAACTATGTTAAAACAAACACCGCTCACGCCTCACAGATGACAGCTTACAGTCCTGCGTAAAGATGAAAGTGACTTCGTACAGCCCTGATTTGCAGACGCTGTGCGCAGAGGTTCAGGAGCAGAAGCCCCATTGTAAACATATCACGGCAGACCCGACGATGTTTCCATGAACACGCTTTTCAGCATCTCTTTACTGACCACTTTTCACACACGGTTGCTATACGCACACAGCCGGCTGTAGCTTTTCAGCTCACAGCCCGACAACACAACAGCAGAGAGAGCACAGACGTTAAGGCGGCGAGGCGTGATTGCGGGTGCCGCTCAGGTGCGTCCGCCTCCCCTGCAGCGGCGCTGCAGACCACGCCCCGCCACACACATTAACCAGGTAAAATACATATTTAGGCAGAATTTTGCAAATATCTATTTTTCCTTTTTCAGCAGCATAGAGCTTTTTTTCCAATTACTTTTTAAAAGTCAGGTCAAGGCTCATTTTAGCTCAGCTGGGTGTCTTTCCTTTTGTTATATTTCTTTAAGAGTTCAAAATGTGTTAATTACATAAATAAAATGTAACTTTCTCTGTAGCACTTCATGGATTTCATAAGCAACACACCTTAGTTGCTCTGTGGATTCTTTTAAAAAGCAGTTAAAAACTTTTCTGTTCAAACAAGCCTTTTGTTGATCTACATCATAGGTGTCAAACTCTGGCCCGCGGGCCAAATTTGGCCCGCAGCCTAATTACATTTGGCCCGCGAAGCCATACCAAATTACTATTAGAGCAGGCCTACTGGTATTATACAGCTAATATATATATTGTTTAGTATTAAGCTTTGCTGTTCCATATTCAGTTTTTCAGCTAAACTTGTTTGAGTCCATAAGAAAAGATTCATTCTTATATCTGGAGGAAGATTTTTTTTTTCAATAAATATTAATGTTAGCCCGCGACTTTGTTCCATTTTGAATTTTGGCCCACTGTGTATTTGAGTTTGACACCCCTGATCTACATATTTTATATTCTTTACGTTCTTTACATTTGATCTTTTACATTGTGTATAATGTCTATTGATTGTATTGTTTATTTTAATATTTGTGTACAGCGCTTTGTGACTGCCTGTCTGTGAAAAGCGCTTAATAAATAAACTTTACTTACTTACTTTAGTTGTTCACACAAAGCATAAAAGTAATATACAATATATACAGTGTTATCTTCATTTTAGATGTCAAAAAGTATTTGTAGGTGTGGACGTGGCGTAAAAGAGTTAGTAGTTTATTTTCTTACTACCTGTAATTTATTGCAGATTACTTGTATTTGCTTAATTGTTTACTAAATGTTTGAGGTGTGAAATAAACCGCAATGGAGCAAAATATGGGCGTGTGTGTGGTTGGAGGATGCGTGTGCGTGTGCATGCGGGGGGGGAGGGGGGGGGCACAACATTTTTCTTATAAAACAAAGGGGGGCGCAGCAAAAAAACTTTGGGAACCACTGTGCTAACGGCTGTCTAAATGACTCGGGTAAAGTTTGCAGCATGCGTGCTTGTTGTTTTTGTCTGCTTCCACTTGTCTTTGCACTAGGATGCTGTCGGAGTAAATGTGCAGTCATATTCATTGTGTTCCCACTAGTGCTGTCAGCGTTAATCTGAACTGACGTTAATGCCACAACACGGCAAATCTCCGTTAACGAGCTACCGCGGATCGCCCCGTGCGTGGGGCTGGATGGCCAACACGTTAACGAACTAACTGCGCTAACACACTAGTCCCCACCCATGTAATTGAGCATTGCGTGGCACATCCGACATACTGTTTTACTTTTGTCCATGACAAGCTTACCATCAGGGTCATATTTCACATGAAGACCAAAATAGTTCCAAAGGCCAGATCTGAATGAGGGTGGGGGAGGTTCAATTTGCCATGTTGCAACGAGCTTAGCTTCTGTCTTGCTAGCTTGCGCTGCGCTCAGTGGATCCAGTGTTGCCAACTCCTCAGTAAGGAAAATCGCTATTGGTTGTCCTAAAAGTCGCTAGAAGTCGCTAAATGACGTCATCGCCTAATTTGCATAATTGGTCATGCTAATCTAATTGTAACCTATGTTGTTGGAGAGAGAAATAACATCGTGGAAGAGACATAAAGTGAGTAAAAAACGTCCTAAATGCATTTAGAGTTTATTTAGAACTACAAATTCAATTTCTTTTGGCAATTATTGTTTTTTTTAATGTCACAATTCCAACCCTGCTCCTTTACCCGGGCTTGGGCACTCTGGTGGAGTTACTTTGTGTGTGTGTGCTTATAAGTAGTTTTAAACCTTGTGATCCACAAAACAGCATAAGAGTAAAAGAAGAACTGACTGCGTTACAGCACCCGCTGCTTGTTGAGAGTAAAAGCGATACGCGCTTTCACGTCTTTTTTAGCGACTTTCTTTGGAAAAAAAGTCGCTAAGGGGTCTGAAAACTCGCTAAATATAGCGACAAAGTCGCTAAGTTGGCAACACTGAGTGGATCTGCGCTCGACAGTGCAGCCTAGGCGGACTAGTCGAACGCAGATCCACTGAGCGCTCACAGACAGCATCGTCAGAAGAAAAGTTGATAAAATAAATTTTGTATTGTTCATACATATGCGTACTGAACCGAAAGCACTGTATCAAACGGTTCAATATCAATACGGGTATCGTTGCACCCCTACTCCTCCTGTTCAGGTGGAATAGATTTGCGAATCTAAAGTGTCAGTTGTAATAACCCCCAGAATTTAAAGTGGTATTCCAATAAATGCACATTTTTAGGATAAAACCAAAAATTTGACAATGTTGCTTTGCTCAATGGGTTTAACAATTTGCAAAAATTACAGGCTCAGTTATATTTATTCTGTGCAAGGCCAGCCCCTAAGCATGTTAGAGAAGTGTAACTCTCTCTGTGTTACCTTGTGTGGCAACCTGTCCAGGATGACCCCTGCTTTTCACTGTATGACAGCTCAGATATTAGTCATTTGACATATTGTCAGAATGCTCATTTATTGCAACTGGTCACCTGTACTGTTCTTTATGATGACTGATGTCCTTTCTATTAAAAATAATTATTTAATCAAACAATATTAAACTGTAGTCAGGTACTGCCCGTACAGCTATTGTGTACTGATAGTTTCTTTGATTATAACAATGCTGTGTATAATACTAAACTGTTTTAACATGGAGCTAAGGAATGCCCATAGGTTAACGGTTTAAATTTAAATACCACATTTATTTTTGTATGAGGGACAGATTACAAAGTCAGTCAAACTACGAACCAAGTAAACATTAGGGGATTACATATCTTTTACCTGTATCCATAAATTAATTCTGTTAAGGTCTGACGTAGAGGACTCCAGGAACAGATGCACACAACAATTTTATTACAAGTCCACCAGGTGTATATACAAAACGGTGCAGGTAGTGATGGCCCGCTTGAAGCTGACGCTCCGGTGCGTGTGTCAAAAAAATCAACACACTGCTTCAGAAGCACTGTGTCGAAGCTTGATTCGTTTAGCCAGAGTCACGTGATCAGTGACGTCCGAAGCTTCATTTAGAACCTAACTGCTTCGGTATCTGATTCAATAGAAGCGAATCATTCGCGGGATTTGTGGAGTGTTTTGATGGTGACAGATAGCAAACCACTGATATTTTAACTGAGCGATTTGGAGCCAGCGAGGAATAGAGGAGGTTCTGTTGTGGTGGAGTATTTTGAGTTGACTTTGGTCAATCGGGTGGGTTTTCCAGCTTTGCGTTCTTGTTGTTTGCTTTTGTTTTGTGCGTGTTTATTTTATCTGACAACAGGGAAAAACGTAAAATGTCAAAAATCTGCTTTTCATAATATAAATATTATTAAATATCTTTAGAAAGACTTCTATTTGACTCTTTACATTTAATGTTATAAAAAGATACATTTTGTTTGAAATAATCTTAAACTGTTAGTCTGCAAAATGTGCAGCAGTTTAATTTATTTATTCTCTTTAGCTGAGAGTTTGTGGGACCCAGGTAGACTGTATAACTGCATCTCTACCAGTTTCTCTGCACTCCAGCCTCTTCTGTTCCATGTGAAAGGATTTTCCTTAAGGCAGGAGAAATGATCTAAATATAAAAGGAACAGGTTCGGCCATCGCACAGTGGAACAAATGTTCTTCTTAAATACAAATGGAAGAGGGTTACCTTAAATGCATCATGTTTTTAATTTGCAAGTTCACAATCAATTCTACCCCCAGGTCAAAAATATGTATAGGAAAATTTCCCTAATGTAATATTATTTATAAAAAAAATACCCGTCTACCGATTAACTGCATAAGTACATGGAGGCGGGACCTCACAGCAGAAGCATAATGTGTGTTGTACATTATTATATGTATATTATATGTAACGTGGTATTTTTTCAATTATTGTATTTAATAATAATAATAGATTGCATTTATATAGCGCTTTTCTAGGCACCCAAAGCGCTTTACAATGCCACTATTCAGTCACTCTCACATTCACACACTGGTGGAGGCAGCTACGGTTGTAGCCACAGCTGCCCTGGGGCAGACTGACAGAAGCGAGGCTGCCATATTGCGCCATCAGCCCCTCTGGCCAACACCACTAGGCGGTAGGTGAAGTGTCTTGCCCAAGGACACAACGACCAGGACAGAGAGCCCGGTGACCTTCCAGTTACAGATGCGCTTCTCAACCCCCCTGAGCCACGGTCGCCCCAACATCACCAACATCAAGACGTCACAAGCAAAGAAAGACCACGCCATGGTGCATGTTTAAACAAGGAGAGTTTACTGGTCAAAATTATTTATTAAAGAAATTAACAACATTTTTGTCACCCCAAAAAATACACGTTTAAAGCAACACAACGGTGGCCCAATATCAGACAGAATTCCACTCTGTAGAGTGGGCAATCATTACTCAGCAGTTGGTTTTATTTTGTGGATTCAAGCTGCCCTTCATATTTTTGGCCACCAGATGTCACCAGAGAGGACTTGTGTTGAAAAGCTTGGAGTAATGAACCGTTTTTCAATACAAGCTTCAATGTTTCAGAAAGCTTCATTCATCACTACGGGGACCTGATATGTCTAATATGCTGCTGAGAATATAGCCCAGAAGAAGCGTATAGTGTAGGTTTTATTTTGGAAAGAGCCATTTCTCTGTAATAAACTCTCTTTTCCAAAGATGAGTGATTTCTCGATCAGATAGAGTTATTGTTTTTATAACTTTTTTGTTTCAGCAACATTAAATTTAAAAACTGTACGTTTGAGTTAAAATATATATTTATAATTTTAATAAATGACAAATTAAAAAAGCATGAACATTTTTTTTTTGTATCGAAAAAATATCAAACCGTGACACCAAAGTATCGACCCGAACCGTGAATTTTGTGTATCGTTGCACCCCTAGAAAGGAGCCCTTCCCGACCCAGCAGCAACAGGTGATGCCACAGCAAAAGGCCTCTAAGTGGACAACCAAGTTAGATTAAGCAGATAAAACATCCACAAATTCTGTGCAATGGCAACAACATACATACCATCAGCGTCCGGCTGATCCTCCTAATATGTATGCAGTCGTCGCATAAAATGTGTGCATGTGAGCCACATACATAAAATGTGATTAGCTAAAACAGTGGTGTTCACTGTTTTAGTGAACACCACTGTTCACTAAAACAGTGGTGTTTTATCCATATCCATATCCATCCATAGTTCATGGATATTTATGTAGGGGTCTCCAAGGAGTCTCATACCAAAGTGAGACACTTACCTGTCTCACTTTGGTATGAATTTCAAAATCCTACGTCACCTCATTCTCCTGCTTTCGCATTCACAGACTTGGGTGTCCATGCTGCCTGCCTGCTCACCTGGCAGGCTTAACTTTCTAGTAAAGATTTAAAGTGTTTTAGAGCTATAAATGTTTGTTTAATTAGATGTTAGAGCTTCAGGTAATTAAGGTTGAAGGAGTATTTTTCACTTCACTTTTTTAAATGGTACTTATGGTAACTTACGTTCAGTTTGTTATTTTATTATGATTATGGTTTGGTTGGTATAGGCTTTTATTTTGTTGGTGTAGGTGTGTCTCCACACCTACAGGAAATTGAGCTGCCAGCATTTAAGATGAGCACTCACCACTGCTGTTCACCAAGTGTTCTGTTAACCACAGTTAGTGCTGGCTGTCACAGCTTTTGCGTAAAAAGAGATTGTTATAGAAAGAAACTCACTTTGTGTTTTTTCTCTGCAGCCGCTCAGCCGACTTCCACGCTACATCCCAGACAATACTCACCTTTTCTGCTGTCGCTGGCTTATGCTTGGCAGCTCTGATCTGCTCACCTCACCTGCCTGACCTCCAGCCGCCATCATTGCATTCCACGGATTCCCACGCTCTCAGAACCCAGCCGCCTCACCCGGACCTCCCACCTTCCCTGTTGCTTTGATTATAGTTCCTCTGGATTGTATGGACTCAGCCACTAAATCCACTCTCCTCTATTTGCAGTGTATTGAGACTCCCGGTTGCATTCCCTGAAGCCCGTGCCTTTCCTTCATGCCCCTGAGCTTTAGCCTTTCTACCGAATTATTTCAGTCTAATTATGTTTGTTTCTAATCATAGCTTCACGTCAAACTCACAGACTTAGGAAATCTTTGTTCATAGTTCATGGTCTAGTTGTCTTGGTAATGCAACTGTGTTTTGTTTCTAGTTATTGCTTTACATTACCCTTACAGACGTAATAATTCTCAGTTCATAGTTCACGTCTAATTGTCCTTGCAGTTTCATGGTTTGTGCAATAAAGTTGTGTTAATCCTGCTAACCTGTGCCTCCGTGTGAGTTCAGCTACTGCCGTGACATTCTGACTTGTAGTTTGAAATTTAGAATTACAGGAAAAATATCCCAAAATTTGTAGATTTGATATTTACATAAATATACTGAGAGTTTCAAATGTGTAATTCAAATTTTATTTGTATGTGTTTTATTTACTTTACTACTTACAACCACAACTCTGTGATAATGACCTCTCATTAGTGCCACCAGTGCTCAGCTGCGCTCTCTCAAGTCACAGATTCACACATTCTGCTTTTCAACTCACAACGTCACTGTGAGGGACATCAGTACATCACACTGTAAATCCCACTACAGTCTTCCTCAGTACTTTCATGTTCATTTACCTATGAGTATACTATATAAAGAAGCTGGTCATATATAAGCTGGTCTGGTATTTCTGTTTGTTATAGGGCAATTAGAGCCTTATTTGCTAACTTTGTTCTACTCTTTTTGACTTGCAACATTAATACAATATGAAAAGCTCTGAGAAAAGAAACATGGAAGCTCATAAGGTGCTAATAACTGATAATTCCACTAGCAAGAAAACTTCACTAGCAAACTGCAGATAAGAGTGCCCTCGAGTACCATCAAGGGAAACATTGCACAACTACCTCGGCTCAGACTAACAACTGCTGCATCTATAACAGAAGAGGATTTTCCCCTTCTTCCTCTTACACCATCTGAATCCCCAACAGTCAAATGGAGAAAGGTTGAGGAGACACCAACAACATTTTTGAGTTTATCTGTGCTGACATTAAAACCATGAAGGAGAGAGTCGACCACTTTGACACACCACTTGCAAAATATCAGGAAACCAGCGAGTCACATGCAAAATGGCTCTCTCACCTGGAAAGTTTTTATGGCTGAGAGGAAAAGGACAGAGAGGACATAAGGACAGAAGTCATTCAAACAGATCAAGCTGTTCTGCCAGAGGCCAAAGATGAGCTGCGTTGTGGATACTCTGCATTGCCTAGGCCCAAAAAGGACGAACCAGGGTGCAGTCGGGCTCTGAGTTATTTCTTAGCAGTTGTTTTCATTCTTAAAAATACTTTTAATGGAAAAATCCTGATCTCTGAATGTGGCAGAGTTGGTCATTATTTTCTATTAGTGCTTGATATTGCAAATTGTTGTAAATGTTTATGGCTTCAGTTCCTAACCTGAAAATAATGGTTTCATTGACAGGTTAGGGGAGCGAGTGCTTCACTGGTTAACTAAATTTCCCAATTCTCACATTGTTTTTGGTGGGGACTTTAATCTTGTAAATAATTGTCTTGACAGGTGGTCTTTTAGAAATTCTGATTCTTAGAGTCTATATCTAAAACTGTTTATGAGCAGATTTAATTTAAGAGACACACACACCCAGATCGGAAGAAATTCACTATCAAACTAGTCAGTAAACATCTGAGTAATGTAGCTGCAGACACCGTCATCACTGAGTGATCACGAAACTATTTGTATCCTTATTCCTCTTGCTGCTTCTTCATGTTGCCCTAAATCTGCTTTTTGGAAACTTAGCATCTGTGTGTGTGTGTGTGTGTGTGTGTGTGTGTGTGTGTGTGTGTGTGTGTGTGTGTGTGTGTGTGTGTTTGAACCAATGACTGTATAAAAATCTTTTATACACTCATTGGTTTGAACACAGCAAAATCTCCAGTGTTAAATTAACACTAGAGAGTGTCTATATGGGTCCACACCTCTGAGTGTTAATCAGTTTTGAAGATTCTGAGCAGTGCTGATTTTCTAATACTGGAATATTTCTAACATTTTGAGTTATTTTCCAGTGTTAGAAAATCAGCACTGCTCAGTGTTAGCCATTGTTAATCTTCAAAACTGACTAGGTTACTTTTAAACATATAACACTGTCAAAAGTGTTAATTTAACACTCAACAGTGTTGTATTTAACGCTCAGAGGTGTGGACCCATATAGACACTCTCCAGTGTTAATTTAACACTGGAGATTTTGCTGTGAACATTGAAAATATGATCCAGCAGTATTGGAACAAAAAATTAAAATAAATACAAAATTGTTAAATTCCTGAGAAAGTATTGTGGCCAAAAATAGAAAACTGGTGGAACATAATGTAATAAACAAAATTTCAGTCAAAGATCAATCAACAGTGTGTTTATGTTTGCATGTGTGTAGTCCGCCTGACTGACTCACTGACTGTGAGTTTAGCTGAGCCGACGACAGTCTTTGTACACAAGCGTTTTACAGCTTAAATGGAAATATGGAGAAAGGCGATATTTCGATTTATCTAATGTTGGTTTTAACTTAGGAACAGAACACAGGGTTTCCAGGTGATAAAGTAAAAGGCGTTTTCTCTGCTATTAAACAGCTTGGCTTCGTTTTTCAACCGAATGCAACAAGAAGGTTAACTAAATCTTCCCAGTGTAATTTATAACTCCTCATTCAAACCACTTAAAACATATTTGCGTGTCATAATTTTTCTGTTTCCTACTTTCGGAAGCATAAGATTGTTTCTCAGCCCCCCTCTGGAAATAAATTGGTTAGTTATTCTGATGTGCAATAATGTCAGTCGCAAAGTCGGATTCGGAGGACTGTCTGCTTCGTCAGTTCTGAAAAAAAAAAAACTGTTGTGCATAACTGATGCAGTACTTACTAAAATGACTGAATAATGACATTTTCTTTGTAATTTCAAACTGCTTAAAACTATGTTTGCTAAAACTCGAGCAAACATAAAAAAATAAACGCCGACCTGCGCTTCACCACGTCAGAGCGTTGAGCAATGCAAATGATCAAAGTCCACACGGGAAGCCTCTTTCGAAAAATCTGTCCTCCCATGTCACGCAGTGTGAGCCGTGATGCAGCGGTGTTGTGGAAAAATCACCAGCCATCTGTGGCTCTGGTCTACTCTGTTGTTTTTGACACTATGTTTTGCACCTGTGATGTTACACCCGCAGTGTTTGGATTTTAAACCGCCCTTCCGACCGCAGAAGGAGCTGGAATTTTGTATAATGTACAAGGAATTTGGCTGCTGTGATTATCAGAAGGACCAGGAGCTGATGTCTAAATACTACCAGATTATGGATAATTTTGACTACAGTGGATATACCAGCTGTGCCGGGTTCATCTTTGACTTGCTCTGCCAGGTAGGAACACATGGACAAAGGTCGGTTGGCTGAGTCCAGGACCTACCATTACACTGGCCAAACAAAACAACTGCTGTGAAATAAGCAACAGAAGCAAAACAACAAAGCAGTCTTTAGTTAAAAAATGTCATGACGACTTTGAAAGCTGTACACTGATATACAGTAAAGGCTATGAAAGATTTGTCTGGCGCTTTATTTATGTTCTGTCATTACTGGTAAAGCAGTCTATAGGAAATAGATGGAATTATGCTCCTCATCATCTACAGGCATATCTCAATACAATAACCTGCAGTAATCTTGCTTTGCAAGTATGTATTAATGAAGTACATTATTATTCATTCTTAACATTAATATTCGTTTACCATCATCTATTCAATTATCTGAATACAAGGTGGTTAAAGTGCACAGGGAGAACCCTAGTTCTATGCAGAATTTAGCACACCTGACCATGACATATCATTTTATATATACGGATCAATATGGGTCAAGACTAAAGTTATATATCTCTTCTATATATCTCCTTTAGTCATAAGGGCTGAATGAACTTTCTTAACATTAAGAAATATTGCTGCTGTCACCATTTTAGGTTTTTAAGCTCAACAGTATTTTCTGTTATGGCCCACAACTTTACTGGTTTAGTTCACTGACATCACTAATAATATTTCACAAGAGAGGCTTTTATATAAGACTTTGCACAGCAGGAAACAATGGGCAAAGAGAGTTACAGACTTTTTTTCTTTGTAATGGAAGAA
Organism: Rhamphochromis longiceps; assembly: GCF_057381845.1. NCBI lineage: Eukaryota > Metazoa > Chordata > Actinopteri > Cichliformes > Cichlidae > Rhamphochromis > Rhamphochromis longiceps. The sequence goes on along the minus strand of NC_140575.1, from coordinate 3,425,275 downwards.
CGAGTAGGTAAAGGGATGACAGTTCCCTGAGAGTACTGGACTAAGATTTATATAAAGGATACATAATGTCAAATGAATGCAAAGCCTCTACATTTGACAGATGTTAAACTGCAGCAATAAGCAGTTTATTTAAAATCATGCTTGTCCTATGTACGCTGTATTTGTAACTTGTTCATATTGTAATCCATGTAACAAAAACAACTAATGCAGGTTTAAAGACCACTTTACATGCTATCAGTGGCACTAACTGTTCCTTCTTGTTGCATGTCTCTTCTTTTCCTCCTTTTTTGTCTCTCCTCCATCTGTCTGATCTCAGGAGTGTTCTCCCTATGCAGCTCACCTCTTTGATGCTGAGGATCCAAGCACCCCGGTCAGGACCATCCCAGGCCTCTGCTCTGAATACTGCTTTCAGTTTTGGAATAAGTGTTCTTTCACCATTCCTTTCTTGTCTGGTGACCCATATATAGCAAACTTCAGAGAAAATCAGACCAGTCTCTGCCATTACCTGGAGATACAAGACAAGGACTACTGTTATCCATATCTGCTTAACAACCAGCAACTCACCCAGAACCTGGGTGGCATTCAGGTGAACTCAGATGGCTGTCTGCAGCTGTGCCTGGAAGAAGTGGCCAATGGTCTCCAGAATCCATTAGCCATGGTGCATGCCAATGATGGCACACATAGATTCTTTGTGGCAGAACAGGTCGGCCTGGTGTGGACCTATCTTCCAGATCGGTCCAAGCTGGAGAGACCATTTTTGAACATTACCCAGGCAGTGCTAACATCATCGTGGGAAGGTGATGAGAGAGGCTTTCTCGGACTTGCCTTTCACCCCAAATACAAGTACAATGGGAAGCTGTATGTGTATTACTCAGTGGAGGTGGGTTTTGATGAGAGAATCAGAATCAGTGAGTTCCACGTATCAGCCAATGACATGAATGAGGTGGACCACACCTCTGAGCGGTAGGTATGAACTGTTGTACTTGGTTAGCAAAAAGCACTACCTTTTTCTAAAACCTGAACTGTTTTGCAGTTTTATACTTTTTGTCATATTGACCATTATCAGAGAGAAACAAACGGTTTGCATCAATTCTTTTGTGTTTTTTTTGTGTAAATTTGTTTTAACACCCGATCTATTCCTTATTTCTTGTATCAACATGTTCCTTTAGAGTTATTCTGGAGATTGATGAACCGGCATCCAACCATAATGGAGGGCAGCTGCTATTTGCAGATGATGGGTACTTGTATATTTTCACAGGTGATGGTGGAATGGCAGGAGACCCATTTGGGAAATATGGGAATGCTCAAAACAAGTAAGGAGCTCATAATTAGACATCCAAAAATGAAAAATGTAAAACATTTATTCATTAAAATGTAAAAAAGCTCATTTGAATGTATAATCTTGTATGTTTCTTGACATTTTAGATGAAAAAATCTGCCATTAAAGGCATGTTGTTATGACATTATAACCTTCATTACAATCTGGTGAAAATTATGTTCAGTTCGTGTTCAGTAAGAAATTGCAAAAACAGTAAAAATTTTCAATTTTTTATTACAATGTTTTAAAGATAAATATGACAACTATACAAAAAATATACAGTTTGAATTGTTGTGTGTCTGTTAAAGAGGAGAGAGGATGAAAGTACTGATGGTATTGCTGTTTAAAAACTGTGGAAACACTGACAATCAATATGTAGTGAAAGATCAACATTTTTTACGTTGTAGGTCAGCTCTCTTGGGTAAAGTGCTTCGAATTGATGTGGATGACAACCAGAGAGGTCCATTGTACAGAATTCCTCCAGATAACCCGTTTATACATGAACAGGGAGCACGCCCGGAGGTTTATGCTTACGGTGTTCGCAATATGTGGAGGTGTTCGGTGGACCGGGGTGATCCATGGACCAAAAACGGCAAAGGGCGTATCTTCTGTGGGGATGTAGGCCAGAACAAGTTCGAGGAAATCGATATAATCGAGAAAGGTCGAAATTATGGCTGGAGAGCTAAAGAAGGCTTCTCTTGCTACGATAAGAAACTATGTGCCAACAGTTCATTAGGTAGGTATGCCACATCAATGCACTATTGTGTATGTTAAAGATTTGTCTGTGTAATTTATCCATTGCTTTAAAAATAGCACAATCAGTCTATACTTGTCTCAGACTAGTCACCATTTTGCACTCAGAAGTGCGTTAATTCTTCTGGTGAAATCAACTTTCTGGTTTTTCTTACATGGAAGACTGAACATGCATCAAATTAGTCTGTGGCAGTTAAACAATGCTCAGTTGGTGTGAAGGGACAAAAAGTGGACCAAGGAAATATTCTCCACACCATTATACCACTGCCACCAGCCTACCATCCAAAATCATCACTTCAGGCAACTTTTTTCCATTCTTTTATTTTGGTTAGTCCATGTTATGTGGGAAAATCAGAATTTGGTCAACAGTTTCTGAAATAGTCCAACTGCCTTGTCAATAACTATGCCATATCCAAAGTAATTGCTTCTTAATTCTGATACTTGATTTGAATTTCAGCAGCTGCCATGATTGGCTGATTAGAACTTTGCATTAACAAGCAGTTTAATAAGTGTACCTGATAAATCAGATGCTGAGTATATTTTGCAGTTTTTGTATGAACAAAAACATCATACAATTACTGAATAGTTTACATAAATGTCTTGTTCAATAGAGACACTATTACTCTCTCACTGTCGCCATTACATGATTCATTGTCACTGATTCCCCCCACATTTCTTCTTCTGAATCAGGTCCTACATTTTTCCAAATTAATGGCAGAGTTTATATTCAGAATCACTCTTAATTAGCAACGCAATAAATATTTGCTTAAAAATTCAGAATTACATTTAGCTTATCAGTCAAATATGGATGACAAATCATTTGTTGGTACTTGACTGAACCCAACCCAATGTTGAACTAAGATGTATCTATAATGGCACATCCTGTTCTGATGCTCTGATAATGGAGATTCATACTAATGCAGCTAATGACCCTTTTTCATTTTTTTCACAGATGATGTCCTGCCTGTTTATGCATATCCTCATAGGATGGGCAAGTCAGTCACTGGTGGTTATGTGTATCGAGGTTGTGAATACCCCAACCTGAATGGCATTTATATATTTGGAGACTTCATGAGTGGGTAGGATTCACTTGAAAGATGTTATTTTATTGTTTAGAACATTTATTTTTATTTTGATAACAGTAGTGAAATACCAATCATTTGTGAAATTAAAGGAGTGTTATGTCTGCCCCCCAAAATCTAAATAACTGTTGTTTCTGTCAAAAAATTTAAAATAACTGCTGTGTTTGATGCAACTTCATTCACATCCTAGGATTTCAGAAATGGCTAATTGAAAAATTCATTTTTTACAAACCCTCCATGTTCCTCGCCAAATAAAATGAAGGACCTTCTCTTCTTCAGGTCACCATTATTTCAGTATTGGTTCATCTATCAAAATCAATATTGATTCAGCTATCAAGACTAATCCTGGTTGGATTAGTCTTGATAGCTGAATTCTAGGTAGACCAGAACCACTCCACAAGTCTTACTCAAAGATGCTAATCTTAACCTTTTGTGTAGACTTTCAGAGTGTCCACCTAATTTAGGAAATAAAAAATACTTTTATATTGTAATTGGATGGCAGCTATGTGGCTGAATAGAGGGGCCGGGTTGAGTCCCTGCTTCTCTAGGCCATGTGTGGAAGTGTTGTTGGGAAAGATACTAACCAACTGAGCAAGCACTTGGTGACAGTGGGAAGGAAAAACTCCATTTTAACAGGAAGAAACCTCCAGCAGAACCAGGGTCAAGGAGGAGCAGCTATCTGCTGCAACTGGAGGGGGCTGATGGGAAGAAGACAGGATAAAGCACAAGCTGTGGAAGAGAGACAGGCATTCATAACAACTAATGATTAAATGCAGAGTGGTGTACAAATACATAGTGAGTGAAGGTCTCTCCAGCGATCCTCAGGATTTTCTATACAGGCGCTGTGGAGAGCATCCTCACACAGAACATCCTGGTTTGGGAACAGCTGTGTTAAAGACTGAAAAGCTCTTCAGAGAGTGATCCGTACAGCAGAACGCTGCTGCAGGATTGCTCCATAAGTGACTGAGACAGGACTCTCTTCTACATACTCTAAACCATAGGTGTCAAACTCTGGCCCGCGCAGCCTAGTTACATTTGGCCCACGAAGCCATACCAAATGACTATCAGAGCTGGCCTACTGGTATTATACAGCTAATATATATATTGTTTAGTATTAAGCTTTGCTTGTTCCAGTTTTTCAGCAAAACGTGTTTGAGTCCATAAGAAAAGATTCATTCTTATATCTGGAGGAATAAATATATTTCAATAAATATTAACGTTAGCCCGCGACTTTGTTCCAGTTTTGAATTTTGGCCCACTGTGTATTTCAGTTTGACACCCCTGCTCTAAACCCACCGGCACAAAGTACATTTCAAATTCCTTTAATTTTAAATATGTTCATATTGTCTATTTTGTAAAATGTTCAGATTGTCTATTCTTATTTAATTCACTTAATGTACAGAATTCACCTGCTTGCTGCTTACATGCTACTACTGCACATTCACCTAATGTAGATCATATATAATGTTCTTCCTCTCTCCCCCCCTTTGCACAAGTCGAGGAGCGTGTCAGGCTACATTTAATTGTGTTATACTTGTATAACTATGCATGTGACGAATAAAGAACCTTGAACCTTGAACCTTGAAAAGGTGAGTGAAGGAAAAATACTTCACTCACCATGGGTGCATCATCCTAGCAGCCTAAACTAGAGCCTAAAAAAGGTCACCTAACTATATGCTTTATCAAAAAGGAAGGTCTTGAGCATAATATTAAAAGTAGAAAAGTTGCCTGTCTCCCCAATCCAAACTGGGAGCTGGTTCCAGAGAAGACGAGCCTTAAAGCTGAAGGCTTTGCCTCCCATTCTACTTTTAAATAGTCTAAGACAGCGGTGTCCAAGTCCAGGCCTCTCTCTTTCTAGTCCCTGTAACAACCATATCTTTTCACTATCAGAGGTCAATATCAGGTCTTCTGTATCTTTCATTTCTTATCCAAAACTCCAATGTGCAATGTACCAAATGTACTATAGTTATTTGAAGGAATTCACAAGTACTCTAAAAATGCAGAAGTAACTGGTACTAAGGGGTGTGAAATTAAAAACACAAAAAACACACAAAGTGCCTACACATTAGAAATCATAGATTTTATTTATGTTCCAGGCGTTTGATGAGCCTGCAGGAGGACAAAACAACAGGAAACTGGAAATACAACGAGATATGTATGGGGATGGGGCTAACCTGTGCCTTTCCTGGACTTATCAACAACTATCACCAGTACATTATCTCCTTTGCTGAGGATGAATCTGGTAACGAATCATCTCACAATCTCACAGTTTTTCCTGTAGTGTTTTTAGCTGGTTTAAGCAGTTGAAATGAATGTTTTGTGTAATATTCTTTAAATATGTTATTCATTTCAGGTGAGCTTTACTTCATGTCCACTGCAATACCAAGTGCTACATCACCTTCAGGAGTCGTTTATAAAGTCATCGATCCCTCAAGGTGAGTGATAGAATTACTCATTATTTTCAGTTTGTTTTAAATGAAATTAATATGAATTTAGGCAAACTCACCTGAATCAATGACAGGTTGTTTAGAGGGAGAAACATCTTTGTAGAGAAAGTATAACCACACTGTTCCACTTACCATTATTTTTGTTTAGTTCCTTTTGTCAGGTACAGAGAAACATCTGTACATAGATATAGATTCAGTGAGATTCAGTCACTGAAGCGTTCCTGGCTACTTGACAGCCCACATGTGCATGCTATTAATCAAGACCTGTGATCAAGATTCCAAAATATTTCCAGTCATTTGTATCAGGGGATGGAAAGGTAGAAAATACAGTGAGAACATTTTCAGTAATCTCAATAATGCATCTTCCTGCAGTCAATCTGAGGGATTGCTGAAGTGCACTTTAGTTTTTTTATTTGGTGTTACTCTTCTTACAGATGTGGAGATAGACAGGGACTTTTCTCTGTTTCTTATATAAACCGTTTCAGTGCCTCATCTTTAGCTGCAGGTCTCAACTTCTGTCAGTTCAGTTGTAAATTGGTATTTTTGTCACGGACTTATAGAATAAATGTAGGTAAAAATGCACTCATAGAAATCCATGTCCGAAAATCCACTCTTGAAGTCTTATTTTCATTTGCAAATAGTTATATTGATTTTGTGCTCATGTTTTTTATTGTTTGTTTGTTGGGGAAAGAGTTGAGATCTGTGGGGTTGTGAAGTATAGGAATTCTCTTCTTAGCTGTGTTTTGTAGTTGCAGGTAGTAAAGAACATTTCTGTTGTCTAATCAGAAAGTTTGAAAAAGATTAGAGGCTAACATGAGTGTATTAACTTGAAGATTTGATGGAGATGTGTGATTCCTTTCTACTCCCATTTCTAATGTGAAGAGTTGCTCTGTTAATCTTGAAAGTCTGGATTGTGCCAAACTGGAGAGAGACTACAGGGAGACTACAATTGTAATCTGTCAAAGTGGAGGAGATCAACGGGTTTGTGTTAATAGAGGCAGTAATAAAGACGAGGTCTGGAAGTTCGACGTGATTACAATGTATTTGTTCTAATTCTCTTCTTGAGTTGTGGGCTTCACAATATATTGTATCTGATTAGCTAGACAGTCAAAATTAGGTGCCTCAAGATGCCCATTACATGTTTTTCTGGTGAGTGGAGAGATTTTAGCTTTTTTTTTCCCTGGTTGAACCTTATGATGTTGCAGTCTAACAAATGACACAGTTTAGGTGTAAATTGGAATGTAATCACTGAGAAAGATTAATTAATTTGGGAGATTAATTCAGGTTATTAATGTCAGGTTATTAATTAATAACAGAAGTCAGTAAATAGATGGAAGAGTAGTTTTTAGTAATTGTTGCTGTTCATATGGGGAGGAAATTTCACGACTGCCTTAAAGCAGACCCCTCTAAAAACACAGCAGTCAGTGCAATGGCGGTCTCCACAGACGACAATGATTCCTTGGTATGGTCAATTTCCAAAAGGACAATAAATGTTAAATGTTAAAGGACGGCAAAGAGAAGCAATAAAAGGAACCTAACTCCTCCTTTATCACCGTGTCTGATCTTGACTGTTAAAAACAGACTGTCAGCGGATAAATAAGAATAAACAGAGAATCTATCAATAAACAGTTATTTGTCATTGTGTTTTAGACGTGCACCACCAAGACAGTGCCACTACAACCCTCTTCCAGTGAGAGTAAAAAGCAATCTCATCAAGTTTGTTCCTCAAGAAAGTGAGTTCACATACACATTCTCTTCACACAAACTGAAATGATAAACCAGCTATCTCAGTTTTTATAATATCATTTGGTCTATATTGTTTCATGATCTTCCATTAGCCCTGGTTGGCATTGACCTGCCGAATGAAAACTTTCAGCCACAATCCACTGAATCCTATCAATGGCACCAAGAGCTAAGTGATCATCGAGGTGAAATAGGAGCAGGCGTGATTACTCCTGTACCAGCCACAGGTACTTCCAAAACAACCAAAAATTCAAGGCGTAAAGGCCGGCATAGGAAGAATAAATCCAAATTGGAACGTGCACCTCACATCCAGACGGGAGCAGTGAGACTGGTTGGGGATTCCAGGAGTGACCGTGGACGTGTAGAAATCTACATTAATGGGGAATGGGGTACCGTGTGTGATGACCTGTGGACCCTTGTCAATGCTAGAGTGGTTTGCCGGCAGCTCGGTTTCCAACATGCTCTGAAAGCAGCTAAGAACTCTGAGTTTGGTGAGGGAAAGGATTTGCGGATTCTTCTTGATGATGTTAAGTGTGTAGGCACTGAATCCAGCCTTTTAGATTGCAGACATGCTGGTGTGGGGACACATAACTGTGCCCACTATGAAGATGCTGGTGTGATCTGTGGCAACTCATCATATGTTGCAGAAGTCTAAAAGTTTAACTAATACTAGTTGTCGAGAGCAATTACGAAAGAGTTAATGTCCTGTTTAAAAAAACATAAAAAAAATCACAACACAACACAGACAGCTATTCTATTTCCCACAGCAACAAGAAATGAACAGTAATCTAAAACTGCAGTTGTGTTATATGTTGTACATTACAACGAACGTGATAACTACTTAAGAGTATTTTAAATAAAGCTCACAAGCAAATGCATACATTTCAATAACCTATGGCAGGATAGCGTGTATACTGAGACAAACTAAGAGTTATAAATTAATAAAATAATAAAGGCAGTCGTTTTTCTCAAAATAATGGATCTTACTTATAGTACATTAAGATATAGTATAACAATTTAATTACACACAAGCTTTTTCCTTCAGTACTTTTCATTGATAAGTGAATACTTTGAATTTTATTATTGGGTTATAAAAGTTTGACTTTACAGTGTAATATTAAAACGTTGACTGTATATTTCGTGTCTCAATTTTTTGTGGGAAGAAAAAACAATGAGTCCCTGCTTAATGTAATATAAAGGTGAACTGGATAAAAGCCTTAGAGCAAAGAGGCATACCTGAAACCTTTTACATGTGAAATCTGATGCAATATTTGAAGATGATTATCTCAAAGACTATCAAAGATAAAAGCTTGACATTATCACTTGTCTTTACATAAATTACCTCGCTTTAGCTTTTCTTCCATTCTGGAACTCCACAAAGTCTCATGAAAAGACATTTAATGTGTTTTTATATTTAACGTATTTGAGCTCCAGAAGTCTTGCGTAAGCAGACACATTCTACATCTGCTTATTTTGTGCAGAATATTGTGATAACGTTACTTTACAGCAGCAGATGCCCACATTAAACTGTGACTATTATGAAGATAATATTGATACGTGTATGCAGTTGCATGAGCTGGAGATGGAGACTTTCTTTTTTGAGGTCTTTAATCTTGCCAAATTTCATAACAGAGATGACCACTCGGTGAAAATGATGATTCTGCAGATCCAACATCACATATGAAACTCAAGACACTGACTTTGTGTTTTTAATTGTGGCTGAATGCATGTGTCACAAGTCAAAGTGTTTTACCTTTTAATATGTGGTTATTTATTGAAGGGATGGTTTATTTAAAGCTTTCAGCACCGTACTGAGGAGACATAAGTAATTCCAAACTTGCACGTTGTTGTATTCACATTCATTATGCTCATTCTAAAATAACACGTGCTGGTTATTAAAATACTGAAATTGTGTGTTTTTTGGAGAATATTAAAGAACCTGCTTGCAATATTCTGTTTCACAGATGACATTTATATATAGTTATATAGTTAGTTATAGATTTAAATGTAAATGTAATATAAATTAAAAAAATGCAAAAAATAGTTAAGAACTTATAAAAGGGGCGCAGGGGTCAGCAAACCACACCGCCTCTGTTTAAGCATTCATTAAGGCTTTTTATAAATGCTTTTATATTTTCAAAACAAAAAGGTTTGAAAAGTACTTTTCAGATATGATGCTGATATGTTGCACATTTCTCCAGCAGATGGCAGAATAATACTACTATTTTAAAAGCACAAGAGAACCTGAAAAAATATTCGGTCTGCATACCTGTTCATCTTAATCAACAAGAACTGCTTTTCTTGGATGTGTGTGTGTTTGTGTTTTCTAATTCTTAATTGTAGCAGTTCAGAAAAGCTGGTGAAAACCCCTTTTGTCATAGCTGTTCTTCAAATAAAAAAAATCAAATCATAGTCCTACTCTGTATCTATATTTGTTCTATAATTATAGCTACAATATCATAGCTATACCATATAGCTACCATATCATGTCTATATACCTATATTATTGCTAATATGTATATTGTAATATATCTATATCATGCTAAAGCACTTCTGGATGGATCCAAACTGCATTTTGTTGCCTTGTACTTGTGACATGTGCAATGACAATAAAGTTAAATTCTATTCTATTCTATTCTATTAATATCATAAATATAATATATAAAAACTACTAAATGAAAATGTGTGTGTATTTGTTGTAGGGTAATTGTGATGGACCTGTAAACATTTTACCACAGATATTACAGTATTGGACAAATAATTTAGAGACTTTCACCCTGGACATTTATATTTTAGGAATTTAAAAAGGTCTTTTTTTTTCTTTTTTTAATTGACATTTTGGAATCACTATACAATACCACCAACTTCAGCAATTTGTCACTACATATATTTTTCTTTTTTTTCTATATTTAAACAACTAAAATATCCATACAAAAAGAATGAAAGAAGAAGAAGAAAGAAAAGAAAAGAAAAAGAAGCAAAACAGGAAACAATAAATAAATAAAAGTTACATAAGGAAAAAGAAAAAAAATAATTTAAAAAAATGTAGGGAGTGTGTTTTTGTTTCCATTAATGTAACTAATATTTCCTGTAGTCTTCTAGTAGTTAACAAAGTCAGAATCTAAAGCAAAAGCAAAATCTGGCCTGTGTTTTTTTATGTAGTCCATCCATTTCCTCCATCGTGATACAAACAGGTCCCTCTTGTAGTTCACATCTGCTGTCATTTTCTCCATTCTGGGAATGTCCATTGTGATGTCCATCCACATGTTCATAGTTGGGCTCTCTGAAGAAATCCATTTTTTGTGATGGCTTTTTTGCCTGCAGCCAGTAAAATATTAAACAAGTATTTATTGTTATTTGTCCATCCTTCTGGCATAAGTCCAAAAAATAGAGTTTTGCTTTCCAAAGGTAAATATCTTCCAAATGTTTCTTGTATTGCTGCATGTGTTCCCTTCCAGTAAGTTTTAATAACATGACAGTCCCAGAAAATATGATAGTGATTTGCATTTGTATTTCCACAATTTCTTGAATAAAGTTGAATAATTTTAATATAAATGTTAAAAATGAGAAAAATACAAGCAGTGATGTCCAAAAGAAGAGGAATCTATGCATTATTATTATTATTATGCAGAAAAAGTAGAATTGGGCTGAGAGATCTATCACTTTATCACCTGTTCAGATTGTAAATCATGTTTTTAAAAAGTAACTAAGTAACTAAGTAATTAATTACTTTTGAAAATAAGTAATCAGTAAAGTAACAGGATTACTTTTTGGGGGACGTAATCAGTAATTAGTTACTGATTACTTTTTTCAAGTAACTTGACCAACACTGGTCACGAGCTGTGGGTAGTGACCGAAAGAACGAGATCGTGAATACAAGCGGCAGAAATGAGCTTCCTGCGAAGGGTGGCTGGCCTCTCCCTTATAGTGATAGGGTGAGGAGTTTGGCCATCTGGGAGGGGCACAGAGTACAGCCAGTTGAGGTGGGTTGGGCATCTGACAAGGATGCCTCTTGGGCGCCTCCTGGGTGAGGTGTTCTGGGCATGTCCCACCGGGAGGAGGCCCCCAGGGCAGACATACCAAAGGCTGGAGAGATTATATCTCTCAGCTGGCCTGGGACCACCTCAGTGTTCCCCCGGACAAGCTGGAGGTGGTGGCCAGGGAGAGGGAGATGGGCTTCTCTGCTTGAGCTGCTGCCCCTTACGGCCCCAGATAAGCGGAAGAAGATGGATGGATGATTTTAATGAGTAATATTAAAATTATATTTAATTATTTTTAAATTAATGTGTTTCCTGGTTCATTATTTTAATTTGTTGTGGGACGAGACAGTAGGGTGATATTCACAGGTAGGCAGGCAGCGCTCTGTAGCAGAGCAGGAGTTGGAACAGGTTGTATCCAGGGTGTGATGGGTCTGTAGTGATGTTTGCCTACTTGTTTCCTGACTCTGGATTTGTGAAAAAAAATGCAGACCTCACTGTCTGTTGTAGTCTGTTCTTGTCAGATTTTGCGGCTGAGCCAAACCAGACAGTGATGGATAAGCAGAGAACAGACTGGATTACAGTGTAGAATTGGATCAACAGCTCCTGAGGCAGGTTGAACTTCCTGAGTTCTCCTGTTCTTTTTTGATGATAGTGTCTATATTGAGTGACCATTAAAACCTTAGAACCTGACAGAAGCAGTGCTGTTGAGTAAGGTACGGGGCGGTAATGGAGAGGGACTTCTTCTGGAGTGCACTTTGATCCCTACAGTTTTGAGCACATTCAGCTCTAGGTTGTTCTGACTGCACTATATGAAATATTATTAATGCCTATTAATACCTGTACAGCAGCTTTTTGTATGAGACAGATTTGTAAAAGAGGCCTTGCTCTCAGTAAGTTTCTTGATTTCTTTGTAATCTCTGCTCATTCTGTATTCTGCTCAGTTTGCATGCTGCCTTTACGAGTTCTTTCTCCTTTTTAATTGATGGCGATCCGGTGAATATACTCAGCTGCTTGCCTTTGTTGCTTGCCACATTGCTTTGTAAATTTTTTCAGTGTTAGGTTATTTTAGCTGGTGCTACTAATTCCTCTGTCTGCATAAAGCAGTGTTGGACACACTGTGGTACCCTCGTCAGCATCAGCTGAACAGTACTGTGCTGCAGAAAGCAGTGTGTTGGTACAAACAGGGTGAGAAAAAGGCAATTAACAATGGAAGAGAGACGGACCATCATAACTCTTATAAATGTAGGTCTGTCCTACAGAGAGACTGCAAAGAAAGTCAAGGTGTCAGTGAGTCCAGTTTCCTTCTGCACTATGAAACAAACTGTGACAGGAAGAGTCTGACAGACCCAGAGACACGACTGAATCAGGTCATGTGATGGCGGCTCACAGGACAACAGCTTCAAGCAGCTTAACAGTGCTCGTAGTAAGAAAGTCTGTTTCAGCTGTGAAGAGAAGACTTCAAGCTGCAGGTTTGACAGGATGAGTTGCAGCGAGAAAGCCAGGCAAGACAAAGAGGCTTGTCTGTACCATGAAACACCAACACTGGACTGCTGAAGACTGGAAGAAGGTATTATGGACCGATGGATCAAATGTGAAATCTTCAGTTCATCACACAGGATCTTTGTCGTCGAGTAGGTGAAAGGATGGATCCACAGTGTGTGTCATCACCTGTCAAACATGGAGGAGGAAGTGTGATGGTCTGGGGCCTTAGTCAATGGAGCGCAGCTGGGCACAGCCCGAAAAAGGGACATGGGCCCATCTTCCTACAGGCCCACCACCTGCAGGAGGCGCTGCAGAGGCCGGGTGCATTGTGAGCCAGGTGGCGGCCAGGAGCAGAGGTCCTGGATGGGAGAAGGCAGCTGGAGATCGACAGACGGATTGGTGCTGTGGCCGCAGTGATGCGGATGCTGTACCGGTCCGTCGTGGTGAAGAGAGAGCTGATTGTAAAAGTGAAGCTCTCAATTTACCGGTCAATCTACACCCCTACCCTCACCTATGGCCACGAGCTGTGGGTAGTGACCGAAAGAACGAGATTGTGGTTACAAGCGTCAGAAATGAGCTTCCCCCGAAGGGTGGCTGGCCTCTCCCTTAGAGATAGGGTGAGGAGTTTGGCCATCTGGGAGGGGCACAGAGTAGAGCTCCTTCACATCGAAAGAAGCCAGTTGAGGTGGTTTGCACATCTGACAAGGATGCCTCCTGGGCCCCGAGGCAGACCCAGGACACGCTGAAGAGATTATATCTCTCCACTTGTCTGGGACCACCTCGGTGTTCCCCTGGACAAGCTGTAGGTGGTGGCCAGGGAGAGGGAGATGGGCTTCTCTGCTTGAGCTGCTGCCCCTTACGGCCCCAGATAAGTGGAAGAAGATGGATGGATGATTCTAATAAAGACATTTCATCAAAAGTCTGGGTAGAAATGGATAATTGAAAAATCTAAATTGCCCATAGGTGTGAATGCGAAGTGTGTGAGTGCGAATGGTTGTCTGTCCCTGTGTGTTAGCCCTGCGACAGACTGGTGACCTGTCCAGGGTGTACCCCGCCTCCCCCGTGACCCTGAAAAGGATAAGCGGATGCGAATGGATGGATGGGCTGAATATTTAAATATAATGGAACATGCCTTGATAAGAGTAAATTTAAATGAAAATGTAAAGAAGTGGCCTCATGATTGTGGGTACAATGGTGCTGAAAATACTGGAGAAAAGAAAGAAGAAAAAAAAACAGGATTCTCATAGTGCTCCCAGCACTTATGTGAGCATGGGGTCAATGTAGATGAATGCTGGTGTAAACTATTCCTTTATTGGGCAGATAGGACAATTTATTCACCCACTTACTTTCCCCTACAGGCTGAGAACGGTGCTCCAAATCTGGATCAGAATACTTTGTTAATCCCAGCGGAAATTATGTCAATTCAAAATGGTTCGTTTTTTTTTCCCAGAGCACTGCTGATTTCCACATTGCAGACTTTTCACATAAGCCTTGAGTTCTAAAGAGGCTCCTCAAAGGTATCTTATTTTGGCTACATTGATCAGTGCTCTCCTCCTGACCATGCAGGTTGACAGTCCTTCAATTAATCTTTCAGTTTTGCAATGAAAAACGGTGCATTCCTACTGCGAAAACAACCTTTTTAGTGACATCATGATCACTGCTCTAACTGCTTGGATGGCTAATTTGTTAGTCAGTAATGCTAGCTAATGATGGGCACATGTAAATTGTCCATACCCACTGCTTGTGTTTATAGCAGCAACCTTGCTGTTAAGTGAGTCAGTATGTGACACTTCTCTGAGGTCATCATTTAACTTCACTGAAGGACTTGGCGTGGGATAAAGCTGCTGCTTGTATTCAGATGTGGGGGGGTGGTTGATAGCACACCTGTTTGTTTATTTAGGCTATGACTCATTTTCCTCTGTGTTGTACCATTACACTTGACCATCTTGCTCTAATTTGTGGTGCTTTTTTTAAAGATACACTATGGAATACCAATCTAGTCATCTCTGATCTTCAGCTTGTTTTTTGTTCATTTATAAATGGCTTTACTAAATATGGCAACAAGCAAGCCAAATGCATTGGTACCTCACTTATAAATCTGCACACTTATTCTTCTTTGTTATTACTATGTTATTATACTGTGTTGTGTTGTTTGTGTTGCGTTGTGATGTGTCGTATCGGGTCGTGTTGTGTTATATGTAGTGCCAACGAAGGACAGTTTTCCAATTTCATTATACCATTGTACTATGTATGACTGTGCAATGACAATAAAGAGTTATCTTATCTTAAGATACAGTATTGTATGAAAGATTTTTTTTTCAGCTACGCACTTTTCCTATCCAGGAATAGAGTACTATCATATATCATATATAGTAATATGGTAGGGATAGTATACACAAAAAATAAGAACTAGGCATTTTTGTAACACATTTCTAGTATCACTCACCACAAAGCACTTGTGAACCACAGTTCACATAATTAACAACTATAATGAATGAATTAATAACTATAATTCACTTTTTGTAATTTGTAAACCTGCACAGGCACAAGAAGAACAAGCAAACCCCTCACAGAGAGGACTCTGGGTTTGAAGCAGGAAGCTTCTTGCTGTGAACTGTGGTGACCTCTGCAGCACCATACCATCTGTTAGTTGTTCTTTTCATTGTATTTACATCAGCTTGTGTATTTGTTTGTTCCAATTTATTAGTAGAGTAGCTTATTACATAGCGAGTTCCTGGACTTTGATGGATGTTTTTATCCAGACGCACTCTGAAACTAGAGCTCAAAATATAGTTCAGAAACAGATATGAAATACCTAAGCTAAGAAATTAAGTGACACCATATACAGGAAGAACTGTTTAAGTGGATATATTGTTGTGTGTTAGTAATGTTATAATGTTGTAAAAAAAAAAACCCACAAAGTCTTTCCCAACACACTCATCGTTTTCTGAATTGCTTTTAAAATTTGAATGTTCAGCTCCTTAATAACTAATTACAAGTCTGGTGTTGTACCTGTGAGAGTATTGCAATTAAACCAAAAAAATGCTTTAAACACTGGATAGCATTAACTAAAGCTTTTAGAACCTTGAACCTTGAAGAACCTTTTATAGATTTAAATATATATATATATGTTTGTTATTATGATTGATATGACAGTCATTGCTGTCTTGAACAGTGACTGAAAAAGCATGGCAAATATTTCTTATTGACTTTACCTGCTACCACAAGACGTACACTACCAGTCCAAAGTTTGGACATATCTTCTCATTTAATGGTTTTTCTTTACTTTCGTGACTATTTACATTGTAGATTCTCACTGGCATCCAAACTATGAAAGAACACATGTGGAATTATGTTGTAAACAAAAAAGTGTGAATTATCTCAAAACGTTTTATATTTCAGATTCTTCAAAATAACCACCCCTTTGCTTTGATTATTGCTTTGCACACTCTCGGCATTCTCTCGATGAGCTTCATGAGGTCGTCACCTGAAATGGTTTTCTGAGTCTGGTGACTCAGATGAATTTATCTTCAGCAGCAGAGGTGACTCTTGGTCTTCCCTTCGTGGGGCGGTCGTCATTCATGGTAGCGCTTGATGGTTTGTTGCAACTGCACTTGCGGACACACATAAAAAATTTGAGCCATTTTCCAAACTGACTGACCTTCAGTTCTTAGAGTAATGATGGACTGTTGTTTCTCTTTACTTAGCTGATTGGTTCTTACTTAATATGAATTCTAACAACAATAATAATGCGTACTTCCCCATGGGGAAATTACTCTCTCTGCATTTGACCCATTCACTCAGCGAAGCAGTGGTCAGCCACTAAGCAGGCGCCCAGGGAGCAGTGTGTAGGGACAGTACCTTGCTCAGGGGTACCTCAGGGTAGCCGTTCAGTAGATTCGAACCCCCAACCTTCCGATCATGGGGTGACCATTCTACCTACTGCGCTATCCAGTTGTCAAATATGGCTGTCATCTGTGTACCAACCTGACTTCTGCACAACACAACTGATGGTCCCAACCCCATTAAAAGAGCAAGAAATTCCACAAATGAACTCTGACAGGCTCACCTGTGAAGGGAAACCATCTCAGGTGACGACATCATGAAGCTCACTGAGAGAAGGCTGAGGGTTTGCAACGCTGTCAACAAAGCAAAGGGCGGCTGCTTACAGGAATCTGAAATATAAGACATTATTATCCATTTTTCTTTGCCACATAATTCCTTATATCTTGTGTCATATATTTAATGTCCTCAGTGTGTACCTACAATGTAGAAAGTAGTAAAAATAAGGAAAAAACATAAAATAAGAAGTCTGTCCAAACTTTTGACCTGTGGTGTATACAGTAATGGACATTTTTAATGAAGCCTAGTTCATTGTGATTTGATAATCTATTTACCTTTAGAATAAAACCTGAAGCTAATTTATAAAGAATATCTGATAATTCGTTTTTATCCATTTAATGATAGTAAAAGTCGAGTATCTCAGAAAGCACTTTCTTTCTGTTTCTTCTGGCCAGGAACGCTGCTACTCTCAAGGCTTCCAGCATGAACTTTCCTATTTCCCAGTCTATCAACCTACACCTGCAGCTGATTCACTTGTTCTTACATACAAAGACTGTGATTTGCAGTGTTCTTAAGACTGCCTTAGTTACCACTGAAAGCACTTACAATCCACGTATCAGTATTTCAATTGTAATCTCCTTACTTGGTGGTTTTGTAGGACTTTTTGAACAATTCCAGTCCTTCAGATTCCGAGTTGGTTTAAATAAAAAACACTTGTAGAGAACTGATAAGTGTGCTTTTGAATCCGCGGTGGCTTTTGCCACACTCATAATCACTGACACAAGGCAAAAGGAAGCCATGCCGTTAACTCTGGCTGTGAACCCTGGCACAGCAATCTCACACACAGCTGTGTTGGACCCAGTTCTGTTGTTTATGTACCCATTCACATATGCATGCTTTGGAGTTTTATTTGAAGATCCCTAAGCATCACAGCTGTGTTCCCTGAACCAGACCACCTGCAACAATTAAAGATGCCTCTGCAGCTTGCTGGCTCAGCAGGGCTCTGATCAACACTACATTATAGAGAGAAGTTGTTTTGCAAGTGGTTGTAAAAGGGGATCTGGTTTCAGCCCCCTGCCATGTTTCTCCACATTGTTCCCACTCTCATCACGAGGAGTAAACAGTGGAATGAAATGCAGTAAACTGGTGTTTTTCTTCATGTACTTCAAAACCAGAAGCATTCTTCGTCAAACATTACTTCACTTTAATTGTTTTAAGTTAATTCATGGGATAGCAAAAGGTGTCTATGGCTACTAAAAACTAATGTCTGGTGACCTCATACAACAAATAATAAGGAATGTTCAAACTGAACAACAAAAGGTCTGCAGTTTTTGGAAAAGCTGGGTTAGGTTTTTTATGTTGCACTTATGTATGTATGTATGTATATATATGTATATATTGTACTATTCTTAGTTAGTGTATTGTCTGTCTTGTCTTAATGTTGGTTTAAAATGGAGCACTGTAACAAAAAATAATTTCCCCCAGGGATCAATAAAGTATTCTGATTCTGATTCTGATTCTGAAATCACAGTGTACCTCATTCACACAAGTTGTTTTTTCCCATGCTCTACCTAAGTGCTTTCTAACATTAATGGATTGCATTTATATAGCGCTTTTCAAGGCACCCAAAGTGCTTTACAATTCCACTATTTATTCACTCTCACATTTACACACTGGTGGAGGCAGCTACAGTTGTAGCTACAGCTGCCCTGCGGCAGAAGTGAGGCTGCCATATCGCGCCATCGGCCCCTCTGGCCAACACCAGTAGGCGGTAGGTGAAGTCTTGCCCAAGGACACAACGACCAGGACAGAGAGCCCAGGGAACAAACCGGCAACCTTCCGGTTACAGATGCACTTCCCAACCCCCTGAGCCACGGTCGCCCATTCTCACACTCTGATGGATGTATCGAAGAGCAGCCAGGTATCGAACCACAAACTGTGAGATTACAGACGAGTGCTATCCCTAACTCCTTAGCTCTGTAAAACCACAAAATAAATGGGCATGTAACACGATGAGTAACTGAAAATGGTCTTAACACTTTTTATCTCTCATGGAGGACTCAAAGCACTTTATACAACATGCCTGATTCACACAACCTGTTTCTTCTATGCTTAAGTGTTTTCTATCTACCAATCACACACCATTGTGGTCTGATAAATGCATCAGAAAGTAACTTTGGGTTGCCCAGCCTGCAGACCGGAGCAGCCAGCGATCAAACCACCAACCTTGTGAGCTGTGGATGCACTGCTCTAATCACTGAGCTACAGGCATCCCAAGTGCTCTTGGGGACCCCACACACCACACAATGTTTGTGTTCACAATGTGAGTTTGCTTTATTTACATTGTCAAGATCCCTCAGGCTGATTCTTTCCAGTCCTCTATGTCTAGTCAGCTTGCCGTCATTTCACCAACTCCACACACCTCGAGGTCCTGGCACACTACTGAAATAAGGGATGGGCATGACAACAACCACCAGCCACGTTAAGCAAACTCCCCTGGAACTGTCCCCTTAACTCACTGCGCAATCCACCCTGCAGCCAAGCCACTCACCACACCCCGCCACATACACCCATCACCCATCTTAGGCCAGGGAACCATCCAGCCCAGCCTATGTATCTGGCTAATGTATATAACTGGAAAGTCAGTTGGAGTCTTATTCGATCTTAAATATGATCAACCTATCTCTAATAATCGGCTATGCAGGCCTTCAAGCTGGCTGTAGTTAAACATTTACTCAAAAAGCATCTCTAGACCCAGCAGTCTTAGCTAATTATAGGCCAATCTCCAACCTTCCTTTCATATCAAACATCCTTGAAAGAGTAGTTGTCAAACAGCTAACAGATCATCTGCAGAGGAATGGTTTATTTGAAGAGTTTCAGTCAGGTTTCAGAGCTCATCACAGCACAGAAACAGCTTTAGTGAAGGTTACAAATGATCTTCTTATGGCCTCTGACAGTGGACTCATCTCTGTGCTTGTCCTGCTAGACCTCAGTGCAGCGTTCGATACTGTCGACCATAATATCCTATTAGAGTGATTAGAACATGCTGTAGGTATTACAGGTACTGCACTGCAGTGGTTTGTATCATATCTATCTAATAGACTCCAGTTTGTGCATGTAAATGGAGAGTCCTCTTCACACACTGAGGTTAATTATGGAGTTCCACAGGGTTCAGTGCTAGGACCAATTCTGTTTACATTCCAATCCAATCCAATCCAATTTTATTTATAAAGCACTTTAAAATACCCAGCACAGGAACAAAGTGCTGTACAGAAAATAAGTTAAAACAATAGAATAACAAAAAACAGCAAACTAAATAAATAAAACACATAAGACATAAAATTAAAACAGCCCTATGTTAAAGCAAAAACAAGATAAAACAGCATCGAATCACCTAAAAACAACTAAAATAAAAATAAAAAACCAACAGCTCACGTGGTGTCAAAGGCCAAGGTAAAGAGGTGGGTTTTCAAGAGTGACTTAAAAACAGATAAAGAAGTGGCCTGTCTAATCTCTAAAGGAAGCTCGTTCCACCGTTTGGGAGCTGCTACAGCAAAAGCACGATCTCCTCTAAGTTTACGCCCAGTCCTGGGTATCTTCAGGAGCAGCTGATCAGCTGACCTGAGAGAGCGGGTGGGTGTATAAGGCTGTAGCAGCTCAGAGAGATAAGATGGAGCTAGGCCATGGAGAGCTTTAAAAGTAAATAAAAGAATTTTAAAATGAATCCTAAAAGAAATGGGCAGCCAGTGAAGTGAAGCTAAAACAGGGGAAATGTGCTCAAACTTTCGAGTGCCAGTTAAAAGACGAGCTGCGGCATTTTGCACCCTCTGTAGATGACTAATATATAATGCACTGACCCCTATATAAAGTGCATTACAGTAATCCAGCCGAGTGCTAACAAAGGCGTGGATCACTGTCTCAAAGTGCTGCCGTGAAAGAATTGGCTTTATTTTTGCCAGCTGCCTGAGGTGAAACAAGCTAGATTTTACCACGGCCTTAATTTGATTATCAAACTTTAGATCACAGTCCACTTTGACCCCCAGGTTTGTGACAGTTGGCTTAACATACTGTGCCAGGGAATCTACATACACATTGGGGGTCTCAGTGGGGCTACCAAAAACCATCACCTCTGTCTTTTTATCATTGAATTTTAAAAAGTTAACAGACATCCAAGCCTTAATGTCATCGAGACACTGAAGTAATGGCTGTGTAAGGTATCTGCCTTTTTTCTTTAGAGGGACATAGATCTGACAGTCATCAGCATAAAAGTGGAAAGCAATGCCGTGCTTTCTCAGTACAGAACCAAGAGGAAGCAGATATAAAGAGAAGAGGAGGGGGCCTAGAACTGAGCCCTGTGGGACACCACACAAGAGGGGAGCGGAGGACGACGCATAGTCACCAAGGCTGACACAAAAAGTTCGCCCCGTCAAGTAGGACCTGAACCACTCCAGTGCTGTGCCCCTAATGCCCACCCAGTGCTCCAAACGAGAGAATAAAATGGCATGATCCATGGTATCAAACGCAGCTGTCAAATCTAAAAGCACAAGAACAACACAGTCCCCAGCATCAGTCGCTAAAAATATGTCATTAAAAACTTTTAAAAGGGCTGATTCAGTGCTATGAAAGGGTTTAAAACCAGATTGGAAAACCTCTAAAACATTTTGCTTTTCCAGGAAGGCCATTATTTGGCTGTAAACTACCTTTGCAAGAATTTTGGAAAGAAAAGGTAGTTTGGAGATAGGCCTGTAATTTGCAAGAACCATAGGATCAAGAGCAGGTTTTTTAATCAGGGGTTTGACTTCTGCATGTTTAAAATCTTTAGGGACAACACCTGACATCAGACTATGGTTTACCAGCTCAAGCACCAAAGGACCAACTGTAGGTAACACCTCTTTTAAAAGTCGAGGAGGGACAGCATCATTTGGAGACCCTGCAGGCTTAAGATGACCAACAGTCTCCTTTAAAAAGGATAGAGTCACAGGCTCAAACCTGTCAAAGACAGCAGAGCAGGAAACAGAGACTGAGAGGTCGTGAGCATGAGGAGAGATTTGAGCCCTTGTGGAGGAGACCTTCTCGATAAAAAAGTGTAAAAAATTTTCACAGGCTTCTGATGAGGGCTCGATACAGTCAGTATATGGTGCATTAAGAACAGAGTTAATAGTATTAAATAAAACACGTGGGTTGTGGCAGTTTGACAAAATAATGTCAGATAAGTGTTTTCTTTTGGCATCTTTTACAGTTCTTTGATATCGACGCCAACAGTCCTTCAGCATCTGGAATGACACTTGTAGTTTGTCCTTTTTCCACTTGCGCTCAGCTCGACGGCAGTCGCGTCTGACAGCTCGGGTCAAGTCGTTCAGCCAGGGCTCAGATTTAGTTTTAGGCAGTCTGGATTTTAATGGAGCCACAGTGTCCAAAGCAGTCCGACAGGTAGAATAAAACCATGAGCTCAGTTCCTCAGTCTGGCTGCATAAAAAATCCGGGATCTTACAGATCTGGTCAAAGACTGTTGAAAAGTGTTCAGCAGTGGAGGAGTTAAAAACACGACAGCGCTGAGCAGCAGCGCGAGTTTTAACTGAGGCACAGGCAAGAGGAACTTCAAACATCACAGGACTGTGGTCAGAAAACACAGCATCACAAATCTCTATGTTAAAAACAGAAAAACCATGAGATAAAACAAGATCAAGCGTGTGTCCACGTTCATGTGTGGGACCTGTCACACATTGCACCAGATTAAACGAATCAATAAGGTTTAAAAAGCCCTTCGCCATGGGCATGTCAGGACAACACACGTGAATATTAAAATCCCCAGCAATAAGAACACGATCATATTTTGGCATGAATTCAGCCAAGAAGTCAGCAAAGTCACTCACAAAGTCCTTATTGTATTTTGGAGGCCGGTAAACCACCGCACACAACACTGTGTGAGAGCAGCCCAGCTCAAACACAGACAGTTCAAAGCTGGTGAATGACGGGGTTGATAGTTGCTTACATTTAAAATGACTTTTAAAGATCGTAGCTATTCCTCCTCCTCGGCCCAACATACGCGGGGAATTAAAATAGCAGCAATCGCCGGGTAGAAGATCCGAGAAGATGCTGCACTCACCGGCGCTCAGCCACGTCTCGCACACACAAAGAAAATCCAGTCCTCGGGATGTGAAAAAATCCTTCAGGATAAACGTTTTGTTTGCTAGGGACCTAGCATTTACCAGGCCAATCCTGGCGGTAAGCAGCGGATCCCCGTCACTAGCCGTCCTAGAAGCCCGACACAGAGGCCGCAGGTTCCGCAGATTCACACCACGTTGGCGGGGGCGAGGAGAGCAGGGTTTTCGGGACATCCCATCTAGGCCGATGACAGGTACCAGCCAGGCACAGACAGGTTCCAACGATCGCCGAGAGAAACAGAAGTTTGGCACCACTCCTTGTTTTCTGGACAAGGGCTTAAGAGAATACCTTAAAGAAGCTTTCAGCTTCACCAGGAAGCCAGCCCTTCGACCCCGGCGACGGCACTTTTGCCGGAGTGGTGGATCTGGAACACGGCACAGGTGAGCCGGGATCTCCGATATTAGCGGGGGCAAAGTTTTATGTTCAGCTTGGTTCCACTTTGCCCAGCCTTTGACAGAAGGTCGGAGATCCAGTAGGGTTAGGCGATCATACACCAAGAGAGAGTTGGCATTTATTACAATAGTCAATAAAATCAAAACAAACAAACATAACACTGGCAGTGATAGACGGCAAGCCACACGCACCGGCGCCATCTTGGATCAATACATTATACATGCTTCCCTTAGGCAGCATCATTAGAAGACATAGCATACATTTTCACTGCTATGCAGATGACACCCAGCTCTATCTGTCCATGAAGCCAGATAACACACACCAATGAGTTAAACTGCAGGAATGTCTTAAAGACATAAAGACCTGGATGGCCGCTAACTTTCTGCTTCTTAATTCAGATAAAACTGAGGTTATTGTACTCGGCCCTGAAAACCTTAGAAATATGGTATCTAACCAGATTCTTACTCTGGATGGCATTACCTTGGCCTCCAGTAACACTGTGAGGAACTTTGGAGTCATTTTTGACCAGGGAAAAGCCTTCAGCTAATCCAAAATGCTGCAGCAACAGTCCTGACAGGGACTAGAAAGAGAGAGCAGATTTCTCCTGTTTTGGCTTCCCTTCATTGGCTTCCTGTTAAATCCAGAATTGAATTCAAAATCCTGCTCCTCACATACAAGGTCTTAAATAATCAGGCCCCATCTTATCTTAATGACCTTGTAGTACCATATCACCCTATTAGAGCACTTCGCTCTCACACTGCAGGCCTACTTGTTGTTCCTAGAGTATTTAAAAGTAGAATGGGAGGCAGAGCCTTCAGTTTTCAGGCCCCTCTTCTGTGGAACCAGCTTCCAGTTTGGATTCAGGAGACAGACACTATCTCTACTTTCAAGATTAGGCTTCAAACTTTCCTTTTTGCTAAAGCATATAGTTAGGGCTGGACCAGGTGACCCTGAATCCTCCCTTAGTTATGCTGCAATAGACGTAGGCTGCCGGGGGATTCCCATGATGCATTGAGTTTTTCCTTTCCAGTCACCTTTCTCACTCACTTAACAGACCTCTCTGCTGAATCATACTTGTTATTCATCTCTGTCTCTCTTCCACAGCATGTCTTTATCCTGTCCTCCTTTTCTCACCCCCTTTTCTCGCAGCAGATGGCCCCGCCCCTCCCTGAGCCTGGTTCTGCCGGAGGTTTCTTCCTGTTAAAAGGGAGTTTTTCTGTTTCTGCGCCTGTTGTTGTGATTTGGCGCTGTATAAATAAAACCAAATTGAACTGAATTGAAGCAGTACTGCACATCTGTATAATCTGTCCATTTTCTTCTTACAGCACACTGATGATTTATGATCTCTGACAGATGACCAGATTACTATTGACTTAATCAAGTGGAGATATCATCTGAATTTCAGGAGCGGGACCACTCCTCATTCACACTCCTTCTGGCCTCAAGCTGAGAAATGCTGTTCTCATTTTCATGTCCCCCCTTCCCCCCTTTTTCCTTCTCTTCTCCTCTTCTCCTCTCTTCCTTTCCTTCATTCACTTCTAGTTAGTACATGGGGATCTGCCCGGCCCGGGAGCTGTCTCCAGTCCCCTTCGAAGCCTTCCCCAAACCGCAGCACCAGTTCACAGTTCCTCATCCTTCATCGCTCATCGTTACTGAGGATGTGGTCCCAGCTAGTAAACTTAGGTGTCACAATGTGACTGCGTATACAGATAATACATGATAATACTTGTTTAAACTTTAAAATTTAACTTGTTGTAATACCCTCTCAGCTTATTGGAGCAGTATGTGCCATCGCAATTATTTTGTTTTATTTGAAACAAAAAATCTATGTCGAAAAGTTATACATTAAATGAAGCTTACAAAGCATATGTTTCCAGTCACAGACCAGCAGGTTATTAACAATGTGCCAAACCACCAGAAGCAAGCTGCTGGCCTCTCTCGCTTGCCCTGCTCCAATCAGTCCTGATGGGAGATGGACGCTCCGTCAGAGACAGAGAGGACTACAGTTTTCTCTGAGACTGAAGTAAGCACCGCTTTCAGCGACAATGGCCACAAGATGGCAGTAATGTAAAGGCTTAATGCAACTACTAATTGACAGGTGAGGAGCTGTATGCCAGCAGAGATGACCTTTCTTTGGTACATTTTAATTTATGTCTATTTCTAGATTTGATAAAACCTTGCTTGTCCTGACAGAACACCACTGCATATAATATTTTCAAAAGTCAGTTGAAAGAAAGTTTGTAGTATAATTTGTCAATATTGATTTGGTTTTATTCTCCTAGTGCCATATTGCTTTCCTTTGGTATGGGTTTTCTAATGTCTTCTTTACCTTTTCTCTTTTTTCTACCTTTTGTTTTTAAAATGTTGCTATTGTATATTGTTTTTAGGTTGCCGGTTCGAGCCCCGGCTTGGACAGTCTCGGTCGTTGTCCTTGGGCAAGACACTTCACCTGTTGCCTACTGGTGGTGGTCAGAGGGCCCGGTGGCGCCAGTGTCCAGCAGCCTCGCCTCTGTCAGTGCGCCCCAGGGTGGCTGTGGCTACAATGTAGCTGCCATCACCTGTGTGTGAATGGGTGGATGACTGGTTGTGTAAAGCGCTTTGGGATCCTTAGGGACTAGTAAAGCGCTATATAAATACAGGCCATTTACCATTTCTTTTAAGATCTAAAAGTGACTAAATTTGCCTGTTGCTAACTCTGGTGCATTTACAGCAATGTTTATTCATGTACATCGTCCCTATTCAACAAATAAACTAATTAAACAAAAATGACAAATGTGCAAATTTACCACTACAGGATGTCAAGTCCTCATGCAACTGTCATTAAATCTGTTTCTGGCAGTTTGGTCTGACGCAGGCACATGACTCGACTGGTCGAAGTCATTTTGTAGGAATCTTGCATTGTTCCTCCTGTTCTTTCTCACACAAAGGAGCAGATCCTGGTCCTGCTGTGGAGCTCTGTCTAACTCTCCTCACATAACTGCCTATTTCCTGGAATCTTCTTTACACTACAGATTATTTGTGCAACCTGAATATGGAGAACATACCGCACATGCTAGGGACAAAGATGCTAGCAAAAAGTAAAACTAGAGAAAAATAAAGTCAGATCAGAAGCAATAAGGAAAGAGTCTGTGGTCTGTGGCCTCCACGTACAAATTCATGCCCTTTTTGTGGTTGTCTTGTTGTTGTTTCTCCGTTGCACCTTGTCCATGTGCTACAAAGTGAGTTCAAAATAAGATATCTTTGTTTTTCTTGACAAGATTAATAAACTCATCTGAAGTCAGTAAAGAAACTGGTGTCTAACGGTCTGAAAGGAAGAAAATAATAAGTGTAAAAGCAGAATTTAAATGTAGGCTTAGACTATGTGCACAGTTGATGTAAAGTCACTATGCTCATAGAAAAATAACATTGTGTGCACCTGAAAGGGGAAAAAAAATCAAGGAAAATATTTTATATTTGTTACTGATGGTTATCACAAAACACAAAAGCATTAGAAACCACTGAAAAACCCTTTTAACATCTGTGCACTGAGGTTTGAGGTATCTTCCAGGAACTGTGACCCTGGGGAACTGATTGGTCAATAGGTGCTGACTTCATGGCTGTTGATTTCTAAACTTAACCTGCTCTGGAGCAAGTTACTTTAACAGTGAATAACCCCACAGTTAATGCTGACATTAATAGGACAAAATGCTTAGTATAGTTGTCACTTTCATTTGCACCAAAGCAGGTAAAATAAATCCTGGATAACTGGATTGACTGATAACCCTGAAATTTAACTGTGACAGAAATAGCACTTTTCTACCCTACTGCAGCACTCAAAGCACTTCATATATCTCATTCACCCACTCATGCAAGAAGTTTTTTTTCTGTCATTCACACACATTCATATTACAATGGATGCATTGGAGTGCAACTTCTGGTTCTTGCCCGATACTTTGCAGACTAGAGCAGCCAGCAGCCTCCCAATTAGTAGACTCGCTCTACCTCTTGAGCTACAGCCAGCCTGAAAATGTACATGTGTTTGGGAACGCACACAAGGGCACCTGCACGCAGTGTTAAATCTGCACAAATCAAAAGCAGCTTTAACCACAAATACTTCCACAATGAGTCAACAGTGTTTTGGTCTCCGTAAACAACCTCCCAGTATTGTTTCATATAGTCATGAAATTACACATTTGTATAGACCCCCTGGCTATGACTCAACACAAGTGTTAAAATACATGAAGTTTAGTGCCATTAGACCGTTACATCCATTTAAAAAATAAAATAAATTATCAAGATTACAGACAGTGACAACAAGAGAAAGATAGCTCTAATTTCATTATGTTTTGTCTTCTTTCTGCTTTTCTCTAACCATCTCCTTCTGTTTGAACCCAGCACCAACTAGGACCCCAAACAACACGAAAGCCTGAATTAATAAAACATTATCGATGCCCATGGCAACATTAAGCCAGTTATATTTTTGAAAATCTGTTTTAAAAAACAAAGTCTTTCCAGCTCTACAAGGACACAGCAGATTGGTTCATACAGTGGTTAATCTACTTTCTTTCTGAAAGTAGGAAGTAGGAAGTTTGTTATTTATCTATCCATGACATGTAACCATTTCTTATGAAATACTATGCCAAGATATTCAGCTTTATGCAAATTTCAGTTTTTCCTTCCTCATAAATCCACTTTTATGGTGTGTTTTTTTTTTTTTTTTGCAAAAGCATTTGCCACCAGGTGGCAGATTTTGTTCACTGGAAGTTTGACTACACTTTTAATTTAATTATCTATGAAATGTGTTATGCACGCTCCACATAGCCATGCCGATGGCGCACTAACGTGAAACACACCTACAGGAACTGTTCAGTGATCGATATATACTAGCAATGTTCTTTGCCTGCTGCGTTGTATATGGGCATGCTTGTGTGACGTGCCTAGGTGTCGGAGGCTGCGCTGCAATAAAGAGGCAGTTGGAATAAGCGTCTCAGCATAACAAGTACACCACCACAGCGCGCCTCCTGTTCAGCTCAGCCTCGTCACTGAAGTCACACTGGAGGAAAACAGGAGCACGGAGGCACATGCGACCATACCAGTGACGCATCCACACCGATAAAACAAGGCCGCATAAGGTTGTGACGCAAGGACAGCTTTTTACAACTTTTTATTTCATTGGTAAGTCTTTGTTTCACGTTGTTGTTTTAATTAAACATAAAAACGATAATGACCATCCAGATGCTGAATGGAAAAAAAGTTTCACATTCATTTTTTTAAATTAAAAATTAAATTAGCCTACAGTTATTGCAAACATTGTTTAAAATGTCATGTCATTGCTCATTTTCTGTTTTTCCAATAATTATTTCGAGTCATCTAAGTTGCCATTGTCATTATTGCCCATTTTCAAAAAACACTTATTTTTGCATTAAATATAGCCTAATTTATAACACATATTTTACAAATTAATGCCAATAGATAAAAACACAGTTTGCTCTTAAAAACTTACATTTGTGGTGCCCTAAAAACAATTGTTTCCACTTCAGTCATGCAATTTGTTATACCTTTGCCTATTACAATAAAATAAATCTTAATTTGAATACAATATGTACAATATATGCATCGAGACTCGCAAGTTTATTTTTAATTCTGTTAGTAGTGCAGGTTGTTTTTATTGATTATCTTTGCCTGTAAATAAAGAAGTAACGAAGGAAGTGCACAGATAAAATTTTAGCAAACATTAGCACATAATTACACAAAGAAAAAGGAAACAAAGTGAACCTATTTTCTTAAAGATGAAATGGGTGCATTCTCAGGGCTATGATGGCAACTAACTAATAACTGATACTGCTCACGGTCACCTGGGTCAGGAAATGTACAGTATATGCGTTGCATAATTGGTCTGTGGAAAGAGTGACGGCCAAAACAGTATGTTTTTTTTTTAATCGACATTTCATTATCCACTAAATGACCTTAGAGCCCAAACATTGTCTAAATAAAGCAGCAAATACAGCATCACTGTGAGAAATGACTGTTCTGAGGTCTGCGTACGCTGTGCAAACACAGCACAACAAGCAGTGAGGGCCTGAAAGTCTAGATTACATATCAGTTTCCAGACCATAACAAGTCTTAGATATTCCACTGAGGTAAAAATAAAAATATTAGGTTTGTAATCTACACTGCATTGTAAAAATAAACCTGTTTCTTTACTTAAATTAACACGTTTTTATTACTTCAGTGCTTCGGTTTTGGACAATGTTACTCACATTTGAAATAGAAAGTTTAATATTTTGCATAGTTCATAAGAAATATACTTTATACATTTTGAGCTGCATTTAAAATCAACGAGCTTCATAACATTACTATTAGTAAAAGAACAAGGAAGTTTCACAGCAGTTAGTATTAGTATTAATTTGTGACTATTTCACAATATATGTTTGTTTCTTTATATGTCTGTTAATTCGTCTATTCATTCATCTATTAAAAATCTGTTTTGTAAAGTCTCTTTTCTTTGGCATGTGTAATACTACTAACTAGTTATTCTTCTTAAATAGGTAAATGTGAAATTCCAATGTTCACAACAGAGACCCCTGAGGGGCTGAATCAGGCTGGTGGGTGTTTAGATTGGAATCTTGTGATATGCAGACAGCAAGGGTTAAAGGTGTGGAAAGGCTTAGCAGCATAGCATGTATCTTCTCTAATTACCTCCTATGTAAAAATCAATTACTTCTGCTACATGATCAGAAAGGAGCAGACCCCAGGGGGCTGTTTGAGCTTCACTGGTCCTCACTGCAACTACCTGGATGAGTAGCTTCAGGTTTGCAGTTAAGGCTTTCTATATTTTTATTTAAATTTATTCATCTGTCAAGTTTGCATTTAGCTTCTTTATTATAAACTGCACAACTGCTATTTCCAACCACTGGACTGAAAATGGCCAATAATTATAAACTATAAAACAAACTATGCAGACTCAAAAAGTTCATTCTAGATATATAATGAAATGCAAAGGTTGTCTGGCTTTTTACAAATGATCCTTCATGCATATTTCTAAAACAAATGTGTTGTCCTTATTACAGCCAAATTCTATTTTTCTCCAAATAACAGTGATTCAAATATATTTCACACAAATCCTCATTTGTGATACATTGCTCTAGCATTAATATGTGAGTAATGAGCATTCAAAGAACATAATGATAACTGTTAATGTTGATCTGACTTTCAAATTTTTAGGATTTTAAACGTTAATATTTGATGATACAGTATATTGTACGATGTAAGCGTTGTTGTTGAATGCAAAGACTGAATGATTAAATATCAAAAAATGCTAATGCGTATTGTTACAAATGAAGTAAGCAGCATTTCATGAGTAAGCAGCATTTTGATGTTGTTGACCAATGTGTTAATGGTTTTTAACCACTAATAACAGCTGATTAACTTTGTATGTATCAAAATAATATCTTTTGGTTAGTTTTCATTTTTGGAATTAAATATTCAGTTTGAAACATTGTATATTTATGGTAGTAACTGTAATTGTAACTACTACAGTTACTGTAGCGACACAAAACTTATAGTGAAGTGAAAAATATCCAAACTATACATATTTGTAAAAATTCAAATCTAAGTGAAAGGCACTTGGGTAAAAGAGCCTTATTTAAACAAGCAGTTTGAGACGAAGAGGTGAGGAGTGGTTTGTGGGTTTTGTTCATTCAGACAATGGGACTTGAAGTTCCAATGGCTTGTGTCCATCAGCGTCTGCCTCAGACAAAGATGCATTATTGTCTATTGTTATTCCAGCTGATCAAACCCGATTTAATAGCTCACAGGTATTTCTCTGGTTGAATGCTGTCATTCTGTTTCCTTGCCCTCAACACCCCCAGGCATGTACCTGGGAAGGTAACAAGAAACACCCAACCACATGTGCATGAGCTTTCAGTGTGTGTGTGTGTGTGTGTGTGTGTGTGTGTGTGTGTGTGTGTGTGTGTGTGTGTGTGTGTGTGTGTGTGTGTGTGTGCGTACTAACACTGGTTTCACAATGAACTTTTGTTATTATTTTCCTTTTTTCTTTGATGTTTTTGGTGAAATGTATTCTGAAAACTATGATGTACTTTAGCCAACAAATTTTTGGCCAATAATTTATGCTCTTTGCATTACATTCAAGTACATTCTTTTTTTTAATCATTTCTTTTTATTAACAGATTTTTTATTTGATGAATTTAATAAATAAATGTTTATAAAGAAACAACTGTAGCTCAGTTGAAGTTTGATATTTTCATCAGCTGATATTTTTTGTCTCAATTAGACAGCCTGCTGGATTTGATTTAGCAGACATGGGGAGCAAGACTCTGCCAGCACCAGTTCCTCTCCACCCATCACTTCAGTTGGCCAACTGTTCCCTCATCCAGAGTTCAACAGGTCTTCAGCTGCCTGCAGATCATTTTCACAGCATCTACAGCTTTAGCGCCCTGCATGCCGTCCACCTTCACCAGTGGACCCTGGGGTACCCAGCTTTTGCCCTGCCCCGCTGCACCATCTCTAAGCTTCCTTCCCAGATTTCCTGTATGGCATCCATCCCCATTTTCCCTCACCTTCTGCCACCTAAGCAAGACTCGGCAGGGTTGCTACAGACCTTCAAAAACAAGCCTCGCTTTGACTTTGCCAACCTGGCAGCAGCAGCAACCAAAGAGGATCAGTTAGAGGTGGAGGACCTGAGCATGACAGTGAGCGCTAGTGCTTCTGCGGCGCAGGCATCATCTCCACACCTGACCGCAGCCAGCCTGGGATGCATGCTTGATGTGACCAAACTTACTTCACCAGAGCGCAAGTCTAGTCGAGGCCGACTGCCTTCAAAGACCAAGAAAGAATTTGTCTGCAAGTTCTGTGCCCGACATTTTACCAAATCCTACAACCTTTTGATCCACGAGAGGACACACACAGATGAGAGGCCATATACATGTGATATCTGTCACAAGGCCTTCAGGAGACAGGATCACCTCAGGGACCACAGGTGAGATGCTGGTTTATCCAACTTTATCAAACCAGTTCAACACAATGGAATTAGTTTCCACTCAAGTTTTGTTCACATTAACATAAATCCCAGTTTTTCTATTCATAAAGTTAACGCAACAGGTAAGGAAGTTTGTGTTTGGTCAATTATTTCTTTGTTGTAACATGTAACATGTTTCTTGGTAATAAATCGTTTACCACTGGAAAGCCACGTTATTTCCCTTTAAATGGGGCCACATTTGTAAGCAAAATGCATTTGTGGGTTGAGCAGCAAAGTTGAGAATGTGGGTTGTGTCCATGAAAAACTTGCCAAACCTTCTCTGCCAATGCCAAACAGCTTATTGTGCTACCCTGAGAGCCAGCTGCCATAGGCAGAATCTGAACTCATCACTGAACATAATGTACCTCCACATGTTCAAGTTCTAGGTTCCTGATGTTGCCGACACCATGGTGAAGAGTTCTCATAGCAGGCCTCTTGGCAGCCCTGTGATACAGGAGATGGACTGCGTGTTTTCTAGGGACAGAGCCGTTGCCCATATTGACTGCAGACTGTAGAAGACTACCTATGGTTCCTAAGTGCTGATAGGATGAGAAAACTGTCTTCTTGTGGTATTTACTTCTTGAGATGCCCACTTAGTGGCCTGTCTTTGACAATCTTCTTTATGCGAAACTTGGCCAAGGCTGCCTTTACTGCCTCACTCCAAATAATGCTGCCACTTGGTTTTGTGGAACATTAGGTTGAAGTTGTCCTATATCACACCAATGGCACCTGATTGTCAGCACCTGGTACCAGAAGAGTCAGAAGCAGAATAAGCTGTTTGGCATTGGCGGTGAAGAACTGGCAAATAAAACCGTTTTACAACGATATAAAATTTAAGCATTGTTACAACAAAGAAATAATAGACCAAACACAAATTTCCATAACTTTTTGTGCTAAGTTTAGTATTTTCACTGCCACTATGCAAAGAACATGCTAATCCTAACAATCTTTGTCTGGATGAACAAAAACATCTCATATCTACACAATTCTTCTTCTAAACTAAAGTCTTCTAACTAAAGTTTGTAGTTGTGTTCGTGCACAGTAGTCAGTGAATATCACTGACTTCTGTGCATTGCATTACATTTGTAATACATCAGACAACTTCACAAAAGCTGCTGAAACTCCTTTTAAGCAGATAAGCTATAAGCCTTAAGCTAAAAAGTCAGATTGTGATAATGGCACTTTTAATGAGTACACAGGCTCCATAAATCTTGTTAATCACTTGAAGACTGTCTGTAAACTAAGCCTGTGTGCTTTTTCTTGCTGGGTAATAATGAAAGGATGATAAAACCAGACAATTATTGCCTTTTAAATAATGATCTGAAATTTGACATAATTTTTTGGTAAACACTGACTTGCTGGAGTGTTGTGTTCCCCTCTGCAGGTACATCCATTCTAAAGAAAAGCCCTTTAAATGTCAGGAGTGTGGAAAGGGCTTCTGTCAGTCCAGGACTCTGGCCGTCCACAAAACATTACACATGCAGATCAAGGAACTGAAGCCAGCCAAGATCAAGTGATTCACTCAACAGGGACCAGGGCACTGAACGAAGACCAAAGAAAACATGAGTAAAAAAAACACCCCCCCCCCCCCCCCCCCCCCCCCCAAGACTTTAATCTCAGAACTTAAGATAATGTTTAAGAAAGAAACATTTCACCAACCATTTCTTACTGAAATAACGGAGTAGTGGATAAATGTATACTTACTTATCAAGCCTGACTTGGAAGAGAAACCAGTGGATGTGTAGAAACAAATTTATCTCCCGTTGAATATCACATTCCCATGCTATTTTTTTACAGAAATATTATATCAAAACATATTTTTGCACTTTAACCTGATTATTTACATTTATCTCTTGATGTCTTAAATTTATTTTCAAAATGAATAATCATTTTAAATAAACATTTTAGCGTAAATTGATGGCCACGTGTGCAAGTTTGTGTGAAGTCAAATAATATTCTATTTGTTAAGAAGTTAGTTAAGATGGTCACAAGAAGCTACATTTAGATCAATCCACCATGGTTCGAAACTCACAACAATGAAAATGACAGTAATGAGTAATGAGAGGTCTCATTTACAGTACAGTGTATATTATTATTAAAAGTGAATATATGCACAAAACTCAAAAATAGTGTGTACTTAAAGATGATCTGTTTGATGAAAGCATTTATCCACCTGCAAACATCGCTTTCATTACAGATTCCATCTAGAAATTTGAACATGTAGATAAGCTTCATCTTCTGCCCAACATGGAAGTCATTGTCACTTTGCCTTGAGGTTAGGGAATGAATCTTGAGTAAACAGCTATCTTGGATGCTGGAGGTGCTCTATCTGGGAACTTCATTGTCCTACTGAAGACTTAAATATCCACATGTTGAGACTGACGATTGATTTTGTAATCATACCATCAGATCTGTAGCTGTATGTCCTGGACATGGGTGAAAAGATCGGAGCTGCCAACTAATCACCACCGAGTGGTGAACTGGATCATGTGGCAGAAGGAAATTAGTTACTAGAAGCTCAGTGTACCCAAATGCAGACACCGTAGCATTCTGAAAGAGGCTGTGGACCATATTCTGTGCATTTACTATTGAGGAAGCTGTTGTGGCCTCGACAATAGAGGGGGTTTCAGCTGGAAGGTCATTGGTGCTAGTGGTAATTCCTGGACCAGATGGTGGACACCAGAGCCTGAAGGAGGATACCCGTTGAGCTTGGTTAATCTGCGGGTTTCCAGAGGCAGCTGGCAGGCCAAGAGGACTTGGCTTTGGCAGTAGATGAAGCAAAAACTTCTGTGTGGGAGTTTGGTGAGACCATCGAGCAAGACTTTCAGTTAAGGCTTTTCCACACCAGATGCGTAACATCTATGCAAATATTTTGTGTGTTAAAATTTTTTCACACCAACAACATGATTTTGCTGGAGGAATTTTCAAAAGAAAATTTTTTAACCAAGCTCGTGTTTTTGGATCTGAATAACCAGTTCTGACCAATCAACCACTGCTTTTGGCAACAAGTGTGCTTGTAGATAAAAACACGCACTCATGCTGAATATACAGTGATATGGAAACAATAAAATACTACTATTTTACCTCAGACAGACTGCTAAACACTGCTCCAGGTCAATAAACTCTCTGAAATTATTTCTCTGCCTCCTCAGATGTTGTGCCAACTCTGTCAACAGGAGCTCAAACTGCACCCCTGAAATATATACGAGCATGGTAGTAGTGACACAGATTCAACTCCTAGAAACCATGAAATTCTCCCTTGTGCTGCAGGAATAGATGGGTGAATGAATGAACCCAGAACCTCAGTTTCTTTTTTTCTTGTTTAGAAACATCAGGACCAGCTCATCATCACTTGATGTTGACGTCATTATTTTCAATGTGCATTTTTTAGGACAAAATTTCCACAAAAATACAACATGTTGAGCGCATACATACAATACACAAGACGTCTGCAGAATCTGGAGCTGGGGGGAAGACTTGTCCATTACTGGAGGTGAGGTCACTGATGTAGTTAAACAAGTCCTGAGTTTTTGGGTCC
This sequence comes from Rhamphochromis longiceps, assembly GCF_057381845.1. Lineage (NCBI taxonomy): Eukaryota > Metazoa > Chordata > Actinopteri > Cichliformes > Cichlidae > Rhamphochromis > Rhamphochromis longiceps. The sequence goes on along the minus strand of NC_140575.1, from coordinate 3,389,296 downwards.
CTGGGCATGGATGAGATTCACCACAAATTCCTTAAGGCTGTCCAAGTTGACATGTCTCTACCACATTGCATGGAGGTCTGGGATGGGGTCTCTCCATGTCAGACTGGGGTGCTGGTTCCCTTTTTAAGAAGGTGGATCAGAGGATGTTCTTCATCTGCAGGGAAATCATACTTCTCAGCATCTCCAGAAAAGTCTATGGAGGAGACCCAAGGAGGGGAGATCCTGTCCGTTAGTCAAATCTCAGGTTCAGGTTGATTTTCCTCCTGGTTACCGCAACAACAATACAGAGAAAACCCCAACAATCAGACAATCCCCTATTTGGAAGAACTTGGTGACTGTGGGAAGGAAAAACTTAGTTTTAACAGGAAGAAACTTTGGACCAAAGCAGGGCAGCCATCTGTGACAACTGTTTGAGGTTGAGGGGAGGAAGACAAGATAAAAGACATATCATGGTCCAGTGTTTTTAGTCTCTTTTGTGGACTAATGATTTGTTCTTTTGAATTTAAGAAATATCATATTTAATATCTATATTTCGAGTACTTGGTGATTGTGTTAGTACCCTTTTGTGTCTAGTCTATCACAGTCCCATCTCTGCGTCTTGTCATCAGCGTCTCCTCTGCCAGTCAGTCATGGCTCCATCTTTATTCACCTTTTTGTCTGGATTGTATTTTGTCTGTATTCTGTCTCTGTCAGGAAACAGTTATGTCTTGTCTTTTTTTGTTGTTGTTGTTGATAGTACCTTGTCTCATGGGCATTATGTTCAGTTTTGCTTCCCCTGTCTCATTATGTCTATTTTGTTCCTGCTGTGTTCCCCAGCCGTCTCCACTTCCCTAATCACCCCTAATCTATATATTGACCGAGTCACCCTTTGTTCTTCCTCTGCCTTTCATACCCTCCGCACATCTGTGTTTGGGTCCTCTAACTTGTCGTAGTCCACCTGTGACAGTACGCTCTGAGCAACAATGGACGTAGAAGATATACAACACAAACCTCAACTGCAATGTTCTATGGCTGTCTCTTCTTCACTCCAACCTCCAGAGAAGGAACTGATTTTATGAGTCAGGCGTACTTGATTTTATGACCAAGTACGCCTGCTCTCTGCCGCCACCGCCATCAGCTTCACACATTCGAAAGCTTGGTTCTCGATGGTGGAAGCTAGATCGACAGACAGAGACCTGCAGCTTCACTCCGGAATGGGTATTTGCTCCGATGCTGGGTACAACTGTCTGTCCTATTTTGTCCAAGGTCTCTTGCCTTGATGCCGACACACAACGCCCTGGCTGTCCCACTGGCTGTCCCACCAGGGGTCTGGCTAAAGTTTTGTGTTTGATGTTTCATTTATCTTTCATGTTTTGCCTTTTGTACCCAGTTATTGGACAAATAAATAGCTCACTTTTTGTTAATTTATCCTGCCTTTGAGTCCACCGGTCACAGACTTGCAGTCATTCCTAAATGATTAAATGCAAGTGGTGTATAAACATACAGTGAGTGGAAAACATGAAGACATTTGAGAAGATAATTAAGAAGGAGATTTTAATGCATGTTGAACACCATCTTGACCCCTTCCAGTTCGCCTATAGAGCAGGGAGAGGTGTGGAGGATGCTGCTGTCACACTCCTGCATCTCTTGTATAAGCATCTTGAGGCCCCCCACACCCATGCAAGATTATTATTTGCTGACTTTTCATCTGCATTTAATACAATTCAACCCCTCTTACTCGCTGACAGGCTCTACAATCATTTCAAGCTTGACACTAGTCTGGTCGGCTGGGTGACAGACTTTCTGACTAATAGGTCACAATGTGTGAGGGTGAATCATGTCTTTTCTGATGTGCTCTCCTCTTCTACTGGATCACCCCAGGGTTGTTGCCTCTCTCCCCTTCTGTTCATTCTGTACACAAATGAGTGTCGCAGCAATTTCACAAACAGACACATCCTGAAGTTTGCTGACGACACAGTGATCGTCAGTCTTCTAGCGGGGGACGAGTCAGGCCATGGACAGGTTGTAGATGATTTTGTGAATTGGTGTGATGAGTCCTTCCTCTCACTTAACGTGTCAAAAACTAAAGACATGATTATTGATTTTAGGAAGTCCTCTTATAGCTCATCACCCACTATCATTAAAACTGCCGATGTTGGGATCGTTGAGAGTTATAAATATCTAGGTGTGGTACTTGACCATAAACTGTGTTTTGAATCTCATGCTGATGCCACTACTAAAAAAGTTCAACAAAGACTGTTCTTTTTAAGGAAAATGAGATCTTTTAATGTCTCATCTGAGATGTTGTCCTTGTTTTATAGAAGTTTTATCGAATCTGTGATGTCTTTTTGTATCGCTGCCTGGTTTGGTAACCTGACGGTGAAGAATAAGAATCGTTTGGGACTTCTGGTAAAAACTGCTAGCAAAATTTCAGGGCGCTGGCAAGATGGACTTTTGGCCATTTACAATAGAAATGTGCTTAGAAAGGCTCATTCTATTATTAATTGTGTGAACCATCCACTTCACAGTGAGTTTGAGTTGTTGCCTTCCAGCCGCCGTTTTAGAGTACCTCCGAGGAGGACTAAAAGACTCCAGGTCTCTTTTATCCCTACTGCGTCTTGTCTCCTTAATGGCAAATAATTGTCCTTGAATTTTCTATCATTATTATTGTTATTATTGTTTTATAGTATTGTTCTGTTTGTTCTTATCCTCCTGCTGCTGAACTAATTTCCCCTTGTGGGACAATAAAGAAATTGAATTGAATTGAAAAAAAAAAGGTGAGTGAAGAAGAAACATCCAGTGCATCACAGAAGCCCCCAGAAGCATTGGAAGATTCAGGGTCACCTGATCCAGCCCTAAGTATATGCTTTAGCAAAAAGGAAAGTTTGAAGCTTAATGCTAAAAGTAGAGAAGGTGCCATTCTCCCGAATCCTGACGATAAGACACAACCTGATTATTAAAGACCTCAGCAATGAGCATAGAAACAGAAGCATTATTTCTCAGGTCGTAACTGGTAATGGTACTATAACAAAAACTGAAGTGTAGACAGATAAACATGGACAGTGTTTCAACGTACAATAGGATTCCAGTAATACAAAGCAATAAATGTCAATCAAATTATTGCAATGAAAAGAGTCAAATGTTTCTTTTTTAAATACAGTTACATTTGACTGAGAACTAACTTGTGTGTATATACACACACACACACACACACACACACACACACACACACACACACACATATATATATATATATACACACACATATGTATATATACACACACACATATCTCTCTCACGGGACCATGTTTTTTTTTTTTATATACACAATATTTGTACGCCAATTATGTTTATCTATGTGTAAGTTATGTCTCATTTGTTGCATGGTGAACTTAACGTGTCAAACTGTCAAAACCGTTGTGTCTGCTCCCTGATGTCATTGATAATGGGAACACTTTCCTGTTCAGCTGGGATGAAAAATAAGCTGAGAAATAAGCTCCAACGCGTTTACTGTAGAGTTCAAGCTGCCACCAGAGCATGCAGAATTTGTGTTCTTACTTTTTTCTCATGGATATTTTACTTCATTTATTCTAATCAAAAAAGGAAAATATGAAATATTTATTGAAAACAAGCTTTCCTTTGCTTGAGAGTCTAAGAGCCTCCAGGTCCATATTCACAGCTATGTCAAATCAGTGGTGAACTTACATTCTCAATTTTGACACTACTCTAAATTTAGAAGTATTTGTAACAAGACCACCAGCTTACAGTTATTCAGTGTCAAAATGTCAGCTGGGTAATGTTTTGGTTATACTAAGCAATCATTTAGCTTAAAAACAATTTGACTGAGTGACCTTGATTTGCTCAGCACTTACAGAGTGTGTTGAAATCCATGTGTGTCTTTTTGTCAGTAGTGTTACTTTAGTGCGTCATGCAGGAAGAAAGCTGCTCATCCATGGGAAAGAGAAAAGCTAAGCGGATGGCCAGCACGTTGCTCATCATTTCTCTTTTAATCAGGAACTCATCAGTTTGTCATCAGCTCTCTGAGTACACAGGGATACACACACAGCTGGGCAGCTTGAAATGGCAGGAGATTGTGTACGTGACTGGGTTGTTGAACTTGGCGCAGAAGGGACACTACAAAGAGGTCACATCATGAGCTGAGTTTCCTCATGATTACCTTAACAACAGTATTGAGAAAGTGGTGAGAAGCATTGGTCCACACATAGGACAAATAGGTTTTTCTTATCATCATAGCTCAACAGACGCTAGTGGGCAAATTCATTGTGTTCCAGTTTAGATCAACATAAAGAAAGAAGCAGTTTGCTCTGGGGTCCCCATAGTTCTCTTACAGCTCAAAGACATCCTTCTTACACTAACTGGTATTTCTAAAATGGTGCTTGGTTTGAATAGTTATCTCTGTGTCTTTCTGTGTTAGCCCTGTGATAGAGTGCGATACACTTTTTAGCCTTCTGAGGCTCCGGAGAAGAGCAAAGAAGATGTTCCTGACAACGCCCACTGAGGGGGGATCTGAGCCGAATCTTCAGCCGCTCAGCACTGTCATGCAGGGAGGGAAGAGATTGTATTTTTACAGGTACACTGTGAGGCCAATCACATGCAAAGACAGACTAACATAAAAGATGAGGTGAAAGAACAAAAGAGGGCCAGGAGTGTGGCAATCCGACGACGGTACAGGCCAGGTATGTAGAGTATGTAGACAGGGAGTCGGAATTACATGCAAACACTTTGGAAGAAAAAATGAAGAAACAAGCAAAAATTGGAAAGAAGCAGCAGCTGTCTGCACTTGAATGATTTCTTCTTGCCACTCTTCCATAAAGGCCAACTTTGTGCAGTGCACGACTAATAGTTGTCCTATGGACAGATTCCCCCACCTGAGCTGTAGATCTCTGCAGCTCGTCCAGAGTCACCATGGGCCTCTTGGCTGCATTTCTGATCAGAGCTCTCCTTGTTCGGCCTGTGAGTTTAGGTGGACGGCCTTGTCTTGGTAGGTTTACAGTTGTGCCATACTCCTTCCATTTCTGAATGATGGCTTGAACAGTGCTCCGTGGGATGTTCAAGGCTTGGGAAATCTTTTTGTAGCCTAAGCCTGCTTTAAATTTCTCAGTAACTTTATCCCTGACCTGTCTGCTGTGTTCTTTGGACTTCATGGTGTTGTTGCTCCCAATATTCTCTTAGCCACTGTACCTTGGTCTTTTCAGTGTGCTATAGAAATAAAATTGAAACTGAAACTGAAACAAAGTAAAAAAAAAAACAACAACCAAAAAACAGATGAATTAAACGACTTGAGCACTCTGTGACATTGTTTACTGTGATTATCAATGGTGTGGTAACGACAGCATATTGGATGATGATTCGCTCTTATGGCCTAAATCCCTCCGTGAAGGCTTTCCTTGTTAACACACTAACAGCTGCTGCACACCACACTTTAACTCCTCTACATTACAGATATTGGCCAAAGTGAAGAACAGCTTGAATTACATGGAAATGTGAGAGCAGGCTTATGACTATTCTGATCTATAACTTTTTTTGATCTATATGATTTTTCCTTTGGCTTTAATAGGGCTTTGGAGTTGACGTCACGCCGCAATGCATTATGGGAGCGCAGCGCCATTTTCGGGGTCTACGAATCAAACCAAACACACTGTGTTAGAACGACGACTACAAGAAAGATGCTTAAAAGCAGCTCAAAAGAGAATGAACTGTATAGAGACCGATTTCATTCAGAGGCGAAGCAGCGGTACTTGCAGAAAATAGCGTGCATTGGAAATGTGGACCCGTATGAAATACGGCAGTGGAGTAGAAACCCTGAAGACCAACCGCTACTGACGTAGCCTGATATATTCTCGTACCTTGTCTGTGGAGTCAGCGCGTACAAGTCGTCATTCAAGCAAAGGTAAGTCAGCTCGAGTACTGCGAGTGAAATGCGTTTGATTTCCCTGCAAACATTCACATTAGTGCAGCATAAATTCATTCATGAGGGGAAATTACAGTGAGAACATGTGGAGGCTGTTAGGTGGATAACATAATGAGTTCAGTGCATTGATGTGACATTGTCCTGAAGGATTGTTATTCTTTATGGTTAAAGAAATTGCACTAATTAATTCATATTTATTATAAATAATACTAATTATACATCTTGCTTCCATGTTTGTATCTTGAGTCACTAAAAATACATTTTATTTTAATTTTATATATTGATCAATGACCTGCAGAATCTCCTTATCATATTAAGTGATTCATAATTGTCACTTTATGCTTTCTCCATCTCTACAGTGATGACATCCTTGCATTACATCCTTTAGGTTCATTTTCTGCAGGCAGGTTTCTGACAGAGAACAGACAGATTTACACTATAACATGCAGATGGACACATAAAGAAATGAAAAATTACATGTATGTGCTAACTTTCTAAACACTTTGTTACATTTATGATAAAGTAGATTAAACACATTTATGTCGGCCTTGGCTCATAGTTCTTGTCTTTAAATGAACTTTGTCTGTGTGTGTTTCAGGTCCTGCACTCTCTAAGACTGAATGAACCAGCATTGCAGCCATGGGTCACTGTGAGCATCACAGGGAAGGTTGAAGCCTCCCGCTGCACCTGTAAGGCCGGAGTCGCAGAGACCTGCAGCCATGTCGCTGCTCTTCTGTTTAATGTAGAAGCAACAGTGAGGATCTGTGGCACAAGGACTGTTACAGATGAACCTGCATACTGGGTTTTGCTGGGTAATATGACCAAGATACAGCCAGAGGTTGGCCATAAGATAGACTTCTCCTCTTCAGCTGCCCAAAAAAAGGCTCTCAATCAAAACATAAACAGACCATCTGTAGTGACGGGGAAAAGGAGGGGTCCTCAAAACAGAAAAATCCCACCTGCTACTGTGGAGGAGTTGTCACTGCTATTGGATACTTTGCTGGACCACAGTAAAGCTGTGGGTTGTGGGAATGACCCATAATGTTTTATCTAGGGGTCTACATTCATGCCTGTAGTGCACTGCCGTGTAAATAATTTGCATTTACTGAATATGTACTGACTGAGTCCCACTGTTCAAAAGTTGAATAAAGAAACAAACTAATTTTTGCCTCTTTTTTTTTTATTGAAACCACCTTATAGAACATCACATCAGTTGCAATGATGATGTCATTTATAGTTTACAAATGACAAAATGTTTACACAAAATCATGAGTGTTTACATGACATCACCCACTACTAACATTATTTACTGTATCTTTTGAAAAAATACAGCAATTTTAACAGCACAATACTTAAGAATATGTAACAGGAGCAGGTTTCATTCTTCTCTGGTTTTATTATCACACTGTTCACCAAAACGCAGCAAACCTTCACCATCTTATCCAGGAGGGTCACCTCTTCACCCTCACATGGAAGAAGTAATCTGATTGGCATGGTGGTATGTTTGCAGCAGGTCCCTTGTGTAGCGCTGGAACCCAGTCATGATGTTTCATCCATTTCATAGGCTGGTTTGCTGCAATAATGCCAAATAATTAGCATCTCTATAGATAGAAGGTAGTTCTGCAAAATCACTCAGTAGGATGTTTGTTCTAACTTGCTATGACCTCAGAGCGCATAGAAAATAAAACTAATAGGCTATAAAGAGTGATATGAACATATTTAGAACTTACCGGAATGAAAATGTCAGGAGCACCAACAGATATTTGGAGATGGAAGAGAACTGGATATCAGCTCGTCTCACAGCTGCTATCCAGGCTAGACGCCTTCGTTTGGTAACATCAATACACGAGCTGCGTCATGTTGCTTCCAGGTGGGGAAAGAATGAAAAGATAAACCCTTTTCAAGCTTATTCTCTTGCCGGTCGTGCGATCGAACATTGCAGCCGACCACACATCAAATACGAACCATGGCTGTTGTGTGTGACTTCGCTCCCTTTTCACTTGCGCTAGACCCCCAAAATGGCGGATCGGGCCAAAATCCTTTCTACGCCCACTCCCCGTGACATCACGCTCCAAAGCCTATTGTTTTAGTTGCTTTTGTTGAACTGCTTGGCCATATTTTTGGAGCTAGCATGCAGAGCATGCAGAGTTAGTTTTACTAGCTTTAATATTTTGATGTTGTGTCCCCTAAAAAACCCTTTAAATACGTCATGAAGGCTGATGTTTGTCTGAAATAATCGAATAAATTATGCATCTGTTTTTTCCCACATAACCTATAACAACCTACAATGGTCATTAACCACTTGTGCTGTAAATATCCATCCATCCATCTTCTACTGCTTATCCAGGTCTGGGTTGCCCAAGCAGAGAAGCCCAGACCCTCCCTCCCTTGCTCATCTTTCCTCTCAAATTATAGACCCCCACAAAAATATTAAAGGTGGGAACCACCATCCTTCTCTGCCAATCTAGATGCACTGCCCCAGATCTCCATGTGATATGGCAGAGTTGTGTCAACTAAGATAGCCCTACAACATCCAGTAACTGATTATAATTTGGAAGATCGTGGTTCAGGGGTTGGGAAGCTCATCTTGTAACCGGAAGGTCGCCGGTTCGATGCCCAGCTCTGTCTGTCCTGGTCGTTGTGTCCTTGGGCAAGACACTTCACCTACCGCCTACTCATAATGGCCAGAGGAGCCAATGGCGCGATATGGCAGCCTCGCTTCTGTCAGTCTGCCCCAGGGCAGCTGTGGCTACAACTGTGGTTTGCCTGCACCAGTGTATGAATGTGAGAGTGAATGAATAGTGGAATTGTAAAGCGCATTTTCATCCATACTGACATCATGCAGATGCTGCGCATTGATTATCTGATCCTCCCATTCCACCACATCCCAAAAGTTCTCTACTAGACTGCGATCTGGTAACTGTCAACCAAATCCAAGTACAGTGAACTCATTGCCATTTTCAAGACACACGTTTGAGATTATTTAGAGTTTGTCACATGGTATGTTATCCTGCTGCAAGGAGACATCACAACATGAGTACACTGTGGGCATAAAAGGATGGAAATGGTCAGCAACAATACTCAGATAGGCTGTGGCATTTAAACAATACTCAGATAACTGCTACTGAGGGGCCCATTTCTGCCAAGAAAATATCCCCCATACCATTACACCGCCAGCCTTAACCAGTGAACAAATCAGGATGAGATCATGGGGTGCACACTGAACCTATCAGCCATGTGTGGCGGAAAACCAAATTCATCAGAAAAGTAGTTATCTGAGTTACAGTTACCTTCCTTCTAGCTCAAAACAGTCTAACCTCTAGCATCAACAAGACATTGTCACACAGAAAACTGCCACCCACTGGATACAGAAATTCTAGAAAATTATTGATTCAAAATATTTTAGATGGAAAACAAGTTTCTGAAATACTGCCCATCTGGCACCAACAATCATGTCACCTTCAACGTGATTTAAATTACTTTTCTTCATTATTCTGACACTGGGTTTGAACTTCAGGTTATCTTGGCAATGTCTAGATGCATTTCCAAAAGGTTGATTCTGTTCATCTGGACGTAGCGCTATGTCCAGATGAACAGAAGCAACCTTTTGGGATTTACTTACCTGGATGATTGAGCATCAAAACCGTCTAGATGCATTAAGTTGCTGCCATTTGATAGAAAAGATATTTGCATTAACTTTGGTTTACCTGATAAAGTGGCCAATAAGTGAATAAATACAAAAACTTTTCAAGCAGCAGGGCTAAGAGTTATGGCTATGCTTAACCCAAATCTAGCTCTAACCCCTCACCACTAAATCAAATGCATTAAATTTTGTGTAATTTACAAGCATGTGATATTCCTTTCATTCACATTTTTTTAAAAAACAGTAACTTTTTAACACTAAGGGAGGTTTATCAATTGGGGTGGTACGTGAACTTGTCCCTTAGTGTAATCAATTTTTAGTACACTGTTTCTTTCTCAGTTATGTTCTTGCATGAATGTGATGTTAAGTATGTTACTTGAGTTGCATACTTTCCTGCAGGAAGGCTTGTTCCTGGGACTTTACAGTTTAACGTTTAAAATCCCTAAACTGTATGACGGTTTCTACTGCTTGTGTAGCTAATGATATTCTACATTAAGGCAACAAGGCATTATATTTTGAACAGGGATGAGCAATGTGCATCACAGTATCTTCTTTGGTATTTCATAATCAGCATTATTGCCTAACCATTCTGGACTCTGTGGCACCATTAATAACCAGGAAGCCCAAGGCTGAAACTGACCCTTGGTTTAACGACACCACTCGGGCTGTGAGGGGGGAGTGTCGTAGAGCTGAATGCAGATGGAAGAGGGACAAACTGCAGGTGTCTCTTCAAATTCTGAAGGACTGCTGGCACCTCTATCAGGATACGGTCAAAGAGGCTAAAAGAAAATATTTCTCTAAGATCATTTCATCCAACAGTCACAGTCCACGTGTGTTATTTAAATCTATTGACTTAGTCTTAAATGCTCGACAAAGTGGCTGTTTGGAGGCCTCTCATAAACTGTCTAATGATTTTATGTGTTTTTTCATTGACAAGGTTGCAACCACGCGGGCTCTCATTTCTTCTCCTGACTCTGACCCCTCTGTCTTGATCCCTTGCCCTCCCTGCTGTTTTTAACCAGTTTGAGCCTGTGACTCTTTCTTATTTAGAGGATGTGGTTGGCCACCTGAGGCTCTCTGGTTCCCCAAATGAACCAATTTTTTAAGGAGATTTTTCCTAGCATAGGCCAGGCTGTTCTTACTGTTATAAACAGCAGTTTAATATCTGGTGTAGTCCCTGCTAATTTTAAGCATGCAGTAGTACAACCCTTGCTTAAGAAACCTGCCCTGGACCACACTGTATTGGCTAACTACAGGCCTCTCTCCAAGTTGTCTTTTATGTCTAAACTCTTAGAGAAAATTGTACACTGGCAATTGATGGATTTTTTTAAACGAGAATGGTATCCCAGAGGTCTTCCAATCAGATTTTAAAAACTTTCATAGCACTGAGTCAGCAGTCTTAAAGGTTTTTAATGATAACTTCCTTACCTGTGATTCTGGTAATCACGTTGTTCTTGTCCTTCTTGACCTAACAGCTGCTTTTAACACTGTAGACCACAACATTTTACTGTCTCGCTTGCACCATATTGCAGGAATTCATGGTACTGCTTTGAAATGGTTTAGGTCTTATCTTTCTAACAGAACTTTTAGTGTTAACTTTTTAGGATATGAGTCTTCCTCTGCCACTTCTCAGTCTGGGGTCCCGCAGGGCTCAATTTTAGGGCCTCTGTTTTTTTCATTATATTTACAGCCCCTGGGAACCATCCTCAGAAGGCATGGAATATCCTTCCACTGCTATGCTGACGACTGTCAGATCTATCTGCCTCTGAAGCAGAACGATGCCTTCTCTATTAAGCCACTTCTAGCATGTCTAGAAGACATTAAATCTTGGATGTCCCTAAACTTTCTAAGTTGTAATTCAAGCAAAACTGAGGTGATTCTGTTTGGTCCTAGCGGACCTTGTGAACCCTTCGCTATTGATTTGGGACCCCAGGCAGAGTATTTTAAATCTGTTGTTACAAACCTGGGTTTTAAGATGGACAGTGATTTTAAATTAGACAGTCAAATTAGGGCTACTGTCAAGTCCAGTTTTTATTATTTAAGGCGCTTGGCAAAGATAAGACCCATTTTATCTCAGCCGCATTTTGAAACAGTAATCCATGCTTTTATTTCATCTCGTTTAGATTACTGTAATGCATTGTATTGTGGAGTTAGTCGGTGTCTTCTCTCTCGTCTGCAGCTGGTCCAAAATGCTGCTGCACGACTTTTAACCAGAACTCGCAAAAGAGAGCACCTAACTCCCATCCTTGCTTCACTCCATTGGCTGCCTGTATATCTTAGAGTTCATTTTAAAATTCTCATGTTTGTTTTTAAATGCTTAAACAGTCTTACCCCAATTTACCTCTCTGAGCTTCTGCATCCTTACTCACCCCCAGGTCTCTCAGGTCAGCTGACAAGCTGCTCCTGGAGGAACCCAGGTCCAAGAGAGAGCTCAGAGGGGGCGGGGCCTTCTCTATTGCTGCTCCTAGTCTTTGGAACAATCTTCCCCAGCACATTAGAGAGGCCCCTTCACTGTCCACTTTTAAAACACATCTTAAAACCCTTTTTACTCATTGGCTTATGACACAGTCAGACCCTCATTTTATTGTTTTAAATGTAATTCTAATTATCATTTTATACTATTTTATTATTGTCTTTGCTATTTGTGCCAATTCTATTGTTTTAAATGTTATTTTAATTATCATCTTTTTTTTTTAAATATTTTCCTCTATTTTATATTATTTCTTTTTTTTTTTTTTTTTAACTTGTTTAGTGTATATTTTCTGGCATGTCAAGTGTACAGCACTTTGTGTTCAGCTTGGGGCTGATCTGAAAGTGCTATATAAATAAATTGCTTGCTTGCTTGCTAGCATTCCTGGTGCAGGATTTTTATCACTCTTAAGTGTAACCCAGGAAGCTCTCTTCTGGACAATTCAGCTCTTTACTGTCACCCATTTTTTCAAAAGAAGATAATAGCAACTCGACCCTCTCTAGCAGGTTTACTTTCACAGATTGTTTACTTGTAATTTTGTCTCCAGTACAGAAGTTGAATCTGGTAGTTGTTGTGTGTGTACCAGAGCTCAGCTGTGTTGTCTACTTGTTTTCTACTCCACTCAGTCAAGTACTCAAATAACAGCTTGAATGTTTGTAATAAACAAGTGTAAATTGCTAGTTTAGTATCACGATGAAGAAAGCTAACTGCCCAATCAAAGGTCATTGATAGCCAAAGGCCTAAATTATTATTATTTTTGTTCAAGAGAATAGTGACATTTGTAGGTGTGAATTCATTATTGTTGAACTTGAAATTTCGAGGTTCTACAAGCAAACTGATTTTTTTTTAGTATATATATGAGTATATACATATTCTCTGCACTCAGTGCACAACAATCCCTATCTGACTGAAAACAGTACATGTAGTATAGTACATGACGTGCCTTGTATGAGTAAAATTTTACTTTACATCTGGCCTTGGCTTTATCTTTGTGTCCCCTAGGCTAGGTGGAAATATCATTCACTGCTACTGTCTAAACCAAAACATTTCGGAAGGGCTAGCAGTGGGCGTGAGGCTGGTAAATGGTACTACACGCAATAGATGCTGCTCTAGGCGACTGACACATTTATGGCTTCCAACCGGTAGTTGAGTCGGAGGTGGCAGGATGGATACACAATGAGCTGACATTTACAGAGCCAGCAGAACTGGCCCCAAAGGGTATAAAGAGGAAACCCCCCCCCAACAATTCTAATACTGTATCAGAGCAGATTTGAAGGGTAAAAGCAAGTCTTGATGAAAATCACTTCCAATTGGTTGCTTGGGACTGAAAATGATGCTATGTATGACATTGCATATTGTCCCATTTTAAGAAACTGGTGTTCACGTGTCATATATTGCTGAATTGTTGCTGAATGATGCTCTAGGACTCAAAATCTAAAATCTATCCCAATCTACTCTAAATATCTGTGTCTATCTATCTATCTTTACCAACTTTTAAAAAACTAATTGAAGAAATGAAGAAATGAAATAACAAATATATAAATTTGTACATATTTCTGGCCAGACATATAACCCTACTTTTAGTATTATTTTCTTCATTATTTTCTTTTACTATTATTTAACAAAATAAAAGTGCAGGCATGTAAACACACATTTCAAATGGTTTTCTTTATAAATATGCCAATCACTCATCATATTTGTCTTTTCTGTTGATATTTTCTTAAAGTTACAACAAAAATGTACAAAACGCAGTGAGCTGTGTAACTGACAGGTCTTCTGCTTGTACTGTCTTCATAAAAACTTTTAAAAAAGAAGCTCAAAACAGAAGTATACATTTGTAAGCAAATGTAAACATATACTCCTTCAGCAAAAATAAAATGTTTTGCTTCCTTTTAAAGAAATTATTGTAACACTCATTCAACAAGCAAATCAGCCCTGAGTCCATTTGTGCTTTATTTCTTGCCAGATCCTTGTCAGTTCTTCTACTCACTTAGCTAAGCCACATTTACTCTGACAGATGTAACTCTGAGTACAGTTTCAAGACTGGGATCTGTAAGCCTTGACCTGTACTTCTTTTAAGAAGCATTTCAGGACAGCGAATTGCAACAATCCTCCTATAATGTAATACACAAAATAACACAAATAGAAATTAATAGATAAACAGATAAAAGATTTGCATGAGGAAAAAAAGCGCCAAATCCCAACAACAGTCGCCTCAAGGTGCTTTATATTGTAAGGTAGACCCTACAATGAAACACAGAGAAAATACCCAACAATCATATGACCCCCTGTGAGCAAGCACTTTGGGGACAGTGGGAAGGAAAAACTCCTTTTTAACAGGAAGAAACCTCCGGCAGAACCAGGCTCAGGGAGGGGCGGCCATCTGCTGCGACCGGTTGGGGTACTTCCTAAATTCAGTGCCCACTCCTTTTTGAAATAATTAATGAAATCTTTTTCTTTAAGTAACAATGTATTAAATATCCAGCTCCTAATTGGTGGTGTAACTCTTTTCTGTGTCAAAAAGAGAGACCATGCAAGATTACTGATAGTGATGCATCTGTTCCCAACTTGCTCTGTGAATTATTGTCTTTCCCTCACTCAGGGCTTTTTTTATGCTCACGCATGTACAATCTCCTGCTCGCTCTTTGCTGCTCTTTTTTTCACCAGCGAGTGGTGCTTTGTTTACAATTTTTGGGGTGCCTCTAGTAAATTTGAGGAACAATAAGGAACAATACACCAAAATAAAGTACAAAATAATAACAGCAATGAAACTGTAACTACTCAAACTCATTTAGGGGCAATTTTCAAATGTAAAAATACAATTTAAAACCATAATAACCTTGGTTACACACAGGTTGGTCAGTCTTATCTTGCAGTCTCGAGTGACTGCTCTATGTACCAGTAGCTAGTGTTTTGCCACCCTCATGTTTATGCCAAGTCCCTTCTGGGCCAGTTAGCCATTCTCAGTGTGTTTCATCCATTATCAGCTGGTTCATTTGTGCTGCCAGGCACTCATGGAGTGCAGTTAATTTTTTAAAATAGTAAATATCCACACTTTTTAATGTATACGTCCCAAATTACAGTTTCTGGTTAATTTTAGTGGAAAGAAAGACTAGTGACATTTTCAGCCTATTACGTTTATAGTTCTTAAAGATATTCATGTGCAAGCATTGCCTCAGGTTTCAATGTGTAAAAAGCCTGAAAGTTGGTCGACAGACCATTTTTCAAAAATAATTATGCAAAAATCAATATACATGGTCAAAGTTTGGACGTACATTTTTTTATGCAAATTGGATATCAACTGGAGCAGGAAATGCTCTAAAACTTTGCTCATTTGAGATGGAATACTGATTTGTTAAAATTTGTGGACCTAATTAAATGTCACAGTCCACAAATACTATATAAATCATGAAAATACACTCTTACCAGGAAATATACACAAGAAGGGAGGTTATATTTTGAGGGGAAAGTATAATTTAAAATTTTGTAAATCATGGACAACAGTGAAAACTTTTTGTTTCTGTGGAGTCAAACTATAAAATAGTATTTCAGTAGATCCACAGCAATTTTCACACATTTCCCAGTTTAAGAAAAGTTATTTAAAAAAGTAATTTTCCAAAAATACTGCCATGAAAGTCAAGCCTCTGACCTGTACTGAGCAATCTACACTCCTACCTTCAGTTATGGTCAGAAACTGTGGCTCGTGCTCAAAGTAAAGATTTCATGGATATATCAGCAGCATAAATGATGAACACCTCACCTCAGATGTCCACTGGCCACCTCCTAGGGGATATGTGTCAGTATGTTCAGCTGAAAGGAGATCTCAGAGCAAACAAGTTGCACAGGGGGGGCACCTTCCCCATTTCCTCTTGGGTGTTCAAAGTGCCCTTTTCATGAGGCATTTTTAATTTTTTTTAATGTGTGTCTGTATGGAGTCCTGCCAGTGCCCCTCAACAATAACATTTAACTATTAGATTCAAGATTCAAGGTGTTTATTGTCAATATAACAATAAACACTGTACACCATGGTGCATTTATAAGAGTATACATATATGTATATATGTACAGTGTTGGGAAGGTTACTTTTAAAATGTATTCTATTACAGATTACAGAATACATGCCCCAAAATGTATTCTGTAACGTATTCCGTTACGTTACTCAATGAGAATAACGTATTCTGAATACTTTGGATTACTTAATATATTATCATGCTGTTTACAACTACGTGAATGTACTATTGCTGTGATTTATTACTGTTACTGAAGGTCCACGGCTCCGAACCCGTAGTAAAGGGACCTCTGACTAATACGGCAGGGTCCCTGTTGGCTCGTAGCCGAAAAATAGCTTTACTTTGTTGTCTGGGTCAACTTTGCTAGCAGAGACAGAGAGAGGCGTTGAAAGGCTGCTCCAACGGAACTTATTGTTTCGGAGGAAAACACGAACACAGTGTACAGTCGAGTCTTAATAGCTTACTTACAACTGGGCTCGTCAGGCACTCTTCTTGGCTGAAGTGGTTGTTATTATATTTACATGCTTCCAGCTCCCGTTTTTCCTCGATGACAGCTCGTACTTTTCCTTTTTCTCCCTCCTCGCGCTCACAGACACATAACGGGTATGGCAGTCCATTCTCCCTGCAGCACGGACTACACTGCCCATCAGGCTACATTCTTTAGAGCTTGTAGCATTCTGCCTATTAGCTTAGCACAACAACAACAACGAAAAGGCGCTCTCTCACCCAGGAAACACGCAGAGCAAGAGCGTCACCCTGTAACCATGGCAACCGTAACACTGCCGCCTGGAACAACAGAACGTAGCTGTCAAACAAAACCCAAACAGTCCTGACCCGCGACAAAATGAAACAGGAAAGTACCGCAGTGTAATCCATTTATTTCAACAAAGTAACTGTATTCTGAATACCACCTTTTTAAACGGTAACTGTAACGGAATACAGTTACTCATATTTTGTATTTTAAATACGTAACGGCGGTACATGTATTCCGTTACTCTCCAACACTGTATGTATATATAACAAAACACCCAGCACGCCCCTGCGGGCGGTTTATCCTTCAAGCTCGGGTCCTCTACCAGAGGCCTGGGAGCTTGAGGGTCCTGCGCAGTATCTTAGCTGTTCCCAGGACTGCGCTCTTCTGGACAGAGATCTCCGATGTTATTCCCGGGATCTGCTGGAGCCACTCGCCTAGCTTGGGAGTCACCGCACCTAGTGCTCCGATTACCACGGGGACCACCGTCACCTTCACCCTCCACATCCTCTCGAGCTCTTCTCTGAGCCCTTGGTATTTCTCCAGCTTCTCGTGTTCCTTCTTCCTGATGTTGCTGTCATTCGGAACCGCTACATTGATCACTACGGCCGTCTTCTTCTGTTTGTCTACCACCACTATGTCCGGTTGGTTAGCCACCACCATTTTGTCCGTCTGTATCTGGAAGTCCCACAGGATCTTAGCTCGGTCATTCTCCACCACCCTTGGGGGCGTCTCCCATTTTGACCTCGGGACTTCCAGGTTATACTCGGCACAGATGTTCCTGTACACTATGCCGGCCACTTGGTTATGGCGTTCCATGTATGCCTTGCCTGCTAGCATCTTGCACCCTGCTGTTATGTGCTGGATTGTCTCTGGGGCATCTTTACACAGCCTGCACCTGGGGTCTTGCCTGGTGTGATAGACCCCAGCCTCTATGGATCTTGTGCTCAGAGCTTGTTCTTGTGCTGCCATGATTAGTGCCTCTGTGCTGTCTTTCAGTCCAGCTTTGTCCAGCCACTGGTAGGATTTCTGGATATCAGCCACCTCCTCTATCTGCCGGTGGTACATACCATGCAGGGGCCTGTCCTTCCATGATGGTTCCTCGTCTCCCTCCTCTTTCTTGGGTTTCTGCTGCCTGAGGTATTCACTGAGCCCTCGGTCAGTTGGGGCCATCTTCCCAATGTATTCTTGGATGTTCGTTGTCTCATCCTGGACTGTGGTGCTGACACTCACCAGTCCCTGGCCCCCTTCCTTCCGCTTAGCGTACAGCCTCAGGGTGCTGGACTTGGGGTGAAACCCTCCATGCATGGTAAGGAGCTTTCTTGTCTTTATGTCAGTGGCTTCTATCTCCTCCTTTGGCCAGCCTATTACCCCAGCAGGGTACCTGATCACGGGCAGGGCGTACGTGTTGATGGCCCGGATCTTGTTCTTACCATTCAGCTGACTCCTCAGGACTTGCCTGACCCTCTGCAGGTACTTGGTGGTTGCAGCTTTTCTAGCGGCCTCTTCATGGTTCCCATTCACCTGCGGGATCCCCAGGTACTTGTAACTGTCCTCTATGTCTGCAATGTTGCCTTCTGGTAGTTCAATCCCCTCAGTTCTGACTACCTTCCCTCTCTTTGTTACCATCCGACTACACTTCTCCAGTCCGAATGACATTCCAATGTCATTGCTGTATAGCCTGGTAGTGTGGATCAGTGAATCGATGTCTCGTTCACTCTTGGCATACAGCTTGATGTCATCCATGTACAGGAGGTGGCTGACAACTGCTCCATTCCGTAGTCGGTATCCGTAGCCAGTCTTGTTAATGATCTCACTGAGGGGGTTCAGGCCTATGCAGAACAGCAGTGGGGACAGAGCATCTCCTTGGTAGATCCCGCACTTGATGGTGACTTGTGCTATGGGCTTGGAGTTGGCCTCTAGTGTTGTACGCCACATCCCCATTGAGTTCCTGATGAAGGCTCTTAGGGTCCCATTGATCTTGTACAATTCTAGGCATTCCAGTATCCAGCTGTGGGGCATTGAGTCATAGGCCTTCTTGTAATCAATCCAGGCAGTGCACAGGTTGGTCAGTCTGGTCTTGCAGTCTCGACTGACTGTTCTGTCTACCAGTAGCTGGTGTTTTGCGTCTCTGGTATTCTTGCCAATTCCTTTCTGTGTCCCGCTCATGTATTGACCCATGTGCCTGTTCACCTTAGCCGATATGATGCCTGACAGGAGCTTCCATGTAGTACTGAGGCAGGTTATTGGTCGGTAGTTGGAGGGGACCGGTCCCTTCTTGGGGTCCTTGGGGATCAGGACCGTCCGACCTTCAGTTAGCCATTCCGGGTGTCTCCCGTTAACTAGCAGCTGGTTCATTTGTGCTGCCAGACGCTCGTGGAGTGCAGTCAGCTTCTTCAGCCAGTAGGCGTGAACCATGTCGGGCCCTGGTACTGTCCAACTCTTCATACTGGAGACCCTTTCTTGGATATCTGCCACTGTGATGGTTACTGGACCCTGTTCAGGGAGGTCGCTGTGGTCTGCCCTCAGATCCACCAGCCACTGAGCATTGCCGTTATGGGTTGCGTCCTTCTCCCATATGCTCTTCCAGTATTGCTCCGTCTCCAGCCTTGGTGGTGCTGTTCTCTAGTTATTATTGTTCCCTTGCCACTGAGAGTACACCTTTGCTGGTTCTTTGGAGAACAGCTGGTTTATTCTCCTGCCCTCTATCTCTCTGGTGTACCTCCTCAAGCGGCTGGCCAAGGCTGTGAGTCTTTGCTTGGCAGTTTCCAAGGCCTCAGGTATGGACAGCTTGCTGTATTTATTATGCACCTTCTTTGTCGCAACTTTCTGCAACTCCGTTAGTTGGCTAACCTCCCTCCAACAACAGGGCGTTGTTGGAATGCTACTACGCAAGTAACCCCGGCGGAAGGGGCTACATGAATAGGATGAGGGACCTATGGATTCTTCGATACCCAACATCCACAATGACGGCGAAACAACTAGTAGCTCAGTGTTCCAACATTCGAAAGAAGGGACTGCTCTCACAGCTAGAGATTGACGAGGTACAACACAAATGCTACGGCAAGGAGGAGTCAGGACGCCAGGTCAGGAGGGAGATATCATCACCCCCACCCGAGTATATATATATATATACTCGGGTGGGGGTGATGAAACCCCATACTCCCGCAACACCTCCCACAGGACACCCCGAGGGACACGGTCGAATGCCTTCTCCAAGTCCACAAAACACATGTAGACTGGTTGGGCAAAATCCCACGCGCCCTCAAGTATCCTCGAGAGGATAAAGAGCTGATCCAGTGTTCTGTGACCAGGACGAAAACCGCATTGTTCCACCATCGCAATAATCTAGCTAACAGTAAATAACAGTAAATACTAAATAATGAATGTTATTGTGCAGGATGCAAGACCGACAACGCACAATGTGCTTTGAGGTAGTAGCCAAGAAAGGTGTAGTTTGTGTCTCTGAGCACCCGTGTGTGCACCTGTGTGAGAATATAAAAAATATATCTCCAAGAGATATGAGACTAGAAATGACAAATAAATAATAACTCACTAAATTTGGGTTATGATTTATTAATCACAATTTTGCTAAATAAAAGGATCTGGCTTGCATGAGTCACATGATGATCATTAACCAATGATCACCCTTGATGACAGAGGGCGCTGGTTATGAGCCGGGAGCTCGCAAAGAGCATGCACATTTTTGGCTGCCTGGCGGTGCAGAGTGGTTACTGAGAAACACAGATTAAATGGGAGACTCAGACTGATGCCACAAAAACCATTAAGTAGGGTGTACAGTGTACACTATAGTCTACAGCACACAGGAGTATTAGGTTATTATGTACATGTTTGTAAGTGATCTTGTGGCAACAGACACATTGATACAAACGAGCGTGCTGTGTGTGCAACTGCATAAGTAGTGCTGGTCATTAGCCGTTAGCTAAGGGTAAGGGTGTCATGAGTGTGTAGCTCTGTCCACCGTTTTAGGGAACATATTCCATTTTAAAGTAAGTTACAGGGCTTTTCCCTGGTGTTCTGGAGGGCTTATTTTTCTAATATGCATATGCACATAATTATTGCAATTACAATATTCAAAAAACAAATTTTAAAGAAAATATATTAAGAAACAGATTATGTTAGAGTTACATTTAAAATATGACAAAATGCTGATTTTATAGCAGCAAAATTATTATCATCTCTACAGTTTAAACATTTAATAAGCTTTCTGCCTGCACAGAGTAGATAGTCAAACAAATTGAATCATCATAAATACATTATTTTAAATGTATTACTTAATTTTTTTATTATTTAAAATGTCACTGTATGTGCGAGTCTGTGTGTGTGTGTGTGTGTGTGTGTGTGTGTGCTTTATGTGTATAGATTTTTTAAAATTATTACTGATGATATAACATTGCCCAGACATGTCTCGTAAGGACATGAGGAGGAAACAGTGACAAAAGGACCTGTGTGAGGCTGCTAAAGGCAGTGGATCCCTCACCAACTGGATTAAAAGGAGCACAGGTAATAATAACACATGTACCAGTTGTTGCATTGCAGAGGTATTCAAGTATAAAAACTATAAGTATAATTGCAATGTTTTGGTTCTATAACATTTTTCTATCATACATTTATTATGGATTAGGTGCAAGAGTTGTTAAGTGTGGATAATTAAGTAATAGATTAATGCAACCCGGCCTTTAAGTCTGACATCATTAGCCATTTTCAGGTCCCAAAGTCAAACGAACACTGCAGAATCACTGAGAGTTAAAAACTGTCTAAATTCTTTCATCTGTAATAAAATGATCAGTGTTGCTGCTTTACCAGGTGTAACAATTAAGTTTAACATCCAGGCATCCATGAAAACAGAATTTATTACATTTAAGACTTGTTTAATCAGCTAACATCTCTCCTATTGACTTTTTAATGTCTTTTTAATTTTAAAATACAATGTTAGGGCTTCAAGAAATAAACAAAATATACTGACATATATTTATGTCAGTATAAAGGAATTCCTTTGTTATACTGAGATGTTAACATGGAAATGAGGCATTCAGAAAGGAATGTGCTTATGCAGGACACAGCAGCCACATTCTTAACACCAAGCACTACAGATAAAAAGAAGAAAATGATCCCTCAGACCTCACTGCACTCTCCAAAGAAGCTATTTGACATGGACCCCATGGGCCTGACAGCTGTTATGTTTGGCTGAGCATAGCTCGGAGCTGCAGGGTAGAAGAATCCACCTGTGGCTGCTGTGCAAGAGCTGTTTGGTCACCCCAGGACATAAGAACACAGCAGAATATGGGAATCTGTGAGAAGCAGTTAAGAGATTAAACAATCTCTATCTTTCTTTCTGTCCTAAATTAAAATAAATTCAAGTTAAAAATGTTAAATAATTATCTACCAATATGCAGCTGTTTATGACCTGGACGCAATTTGCACTTTACCATCCTTTTGTAATAGAAACATAAAAACACATATCACAACTCCTCAAAATTAGTAGACCCCACCACCACTGTCCTACTCCCTGTCTCCCTTTTTTATTTCTATGCTTCTAGAACGTTGTAATATACATAACGACAAAATTATAAAACTGTAATTGTGATGTGATAACAGAAACTCATACACTAACTCATTCTTTTACTGCATTACTGAAAAATGCAATTAATAATTAATGATTAACACAATTAATTAAGTATAGCACTATGTAATACTTTAAAAAAAAAGCATTGTTATTGTAAATTTAGGAGTTGTAAAAAAGAAAAACATTTAACTGCACCATTTAGTTTGAGCCAACATAAAATGGGAACATTGTAAACAGAACCTAAGTAAATGTACACATTTAAGAAAGAAATGCTGATGAAAAGTTTTTTCAGAGCAGAGAACTTGGCTATGTTTGCAGACATGCTATTAGATTTTATAACCAATCCTACCTTAATATAATGTGCTCTTACTAAGTGTTCTGTGTAGTTCTATTAATATTACACAGCCTTTACCACTCCATTCCTAACCAAGTAACAAAAACACGTTTCGAGATGATAAAAATTTTGGAAGATTAAATTAAACAGCATGTTTTTGTTATTCTGGCTGTTTATTCAAAATTGTACAATGTGGTCTGTCAAATGTGGCTCCCCTTCTCTTAACTACATTTAAGTCAATTAAGCTGAAATAGGAAAACATTGCTCTTCAGAGAAGGAGATGACAATGTTGAAGATATTTGCATGAAAGAGTTTAAGCACAGGGGGGAGTCTGGTGAAAAGTTTGATTTCCCAGATGTTCATAATTAAACATCTTCTATTTGAATCGCCAGCAGGGCACTCCTTCACTTGTGTTTTTGTAGTGCCTTTTTTTGTAGGGGTTTTTTTTTTTTGTGAAGGCAAATGCTAGAAACTTTGATACTGAATCCACCGGTATATGTTAACATTGGCAGCAACCAAAAGATTCTGGATATGCTCTTCCTATGCTTTACTGCACCTCCACTGTCCACCACCCACCATCTTCTCAGGTCGTGGAGTTCCCTTTAGCCACTGCTTGCTGAGCCGAGGGGGAGGAAGCACAGGGACGTGCATTGTGTTGCATCTTGGGGTGAAAACTTCTCTCAAGTGTCTCAGAGTTTTTAGAGAAAACATTTCATTGTGGGAGTTTTTTTTTCTTTCTTCCAAGAGGCCCATCTTGTGCGGGTGAACTGCTTTCTTCATGCTGACTCACAACACTGTCTTTGGGGCTGGAGGAGGCCTTCAGCCACCTCTGCAGTATATCCTTCCCTTGCAGCTTACTGTTTGGTGTATGAACCTCTTACCCTCCAATCTTGCACTCCTGTCCAGAGAAATCATTTGGTAAAAAGAGTATCAGGGCAAAGCTGCTTTGACTACTCCCTGGCCAGCACAGGATGAGTCTTGGCTGGATGGGAAAGGAAGATGAGGGCCGCACAAGAGGAAGGACAGAGTCAGCAAACAAGCTGTAGAACAAATAAGCCATTCATAGTGTTTATTATTAAGTTCTCTTTTCACACGTGTATGTGCTAAAACACTGATATCAACAGTACATAGTACTACACTAGTCTTCTGTTTAGCGTTGGTCATCTTTAAAAGAAAAAAATATTTCCAAAGCATTTTCATAGGTTCTCACCCACCAACAATTTCCCAAGTGGAAGCTGTGTTCTTCTGCCCTATTCTTCGGTGTTTGGTATTATTGAGCTTGAACCATTCTCTTAAAAAACTTTGTAATTGGACTGTGTATTGGACTTTCACAAGGTTGTTTACTCCAAATCTTTCACCAATCACAGTGTCAATACTGACTTTTGCTTTGCTCTCCTAAGGAGCACTTACCCCCAACTGGTTGTGACAGATAGCAGCCCCTCCCTGAGACTGGCTTCACTGGAGATTGCTTCCTTTAGGGGCAGGGATAGCTCAGTAGGTAAAGTGGTCGCCCCATGATCGGAAGGTCGGCGGTTCGAATCCACTTAACGGCTACCCTGAGGTACCCCTGAGCAAGGTACCGTCCCTACACACTGCTCCCCGGGCGCCTGCTTAGTGGGCTGCCCACTGCTTCACTGAGTGAATGGGTCAAATGCAGAGAAAAACAAGTAATTTCCCCATGGGGATCAATAAAGTATCCATTATTATTATTATTCCTGTTAAGAGTTTTTCACGTCCTAATGTAGCCAGAGTGCTTGCTCATAGGAGGTTGTTTGATTGTTGAGGTTTCTTTGTATTATTAGAAGGTGTCTACCTAACAATGTTAGGTGCCTTAAGGCGACTGTTATTGGAATTTTGGGCAATATCACTTTAAACATATATATTTAGGGCAAACACTGTGCTTTCAACACATTCTCACTTCCAATCTTTGGAACTTGTGCTTGATCTGCCAAGCCAACTGCCAACAATGCAGAGTGCTCCCATTGAATGTTATGGCGCTCCTTCATCATTGGTAATTGACAAAATGAGACCACGGCAGAAGAGCCTGTTGTCTGTATGTAAAACCATATAAATGCCATCACAGTGATACACACATACATACATGCATATATATATATATATATATATATATATATATATATATATATATATATATATATCCGTAGCCAGTCTTGTTAATGATCTCACTGAGGGGGTTCAGGCCTATGCAGAACAGCAGTGGGGACAGAGCATCTCCTTGGTAGATCCCGCACTTGATGGTAACTTGTGCTATGGGCTTGGAGTTGGCCTCTAGTGTTGTACGCCACATCCCCATTGAGTTCCTGATGAAGGCTCTTAGGGTCCCATTGATCTTGTACAATTCTAGGCATTCCAGTATCCAGCTGTGGGGCATTGAGTCATAGGCCTTCTTGTAATCAATCCAGGCAGTGCACAGGTTGGTCAGTCTGGTCTTGCAGTCTCGGCTGATTGTTCTGTCTACCAGTAGCTGGTGTTTTGCACCTCTGGTATTCTTGCCAATTCCTTTCTGTGTCCCGCTCATGTATTGACCCATGTGCCTGTTCATCTTAGCCGATATGATGCCTGACAGGAGCTTCCATGTAGTACTGAGGCAGGTTATTGGTCGGTAGTTGGAGGGGACCGGTCCCTTCTTGGGGTCCTTGGGGATCAGGACCGTCCGACCTTCGGTTAGCCATTCCGGGTGTCTCTCGTTAACTAGCAGCTGGTTCATTTGTGCTGCCAGACGCTCGTGGAGTGCAGTCAGCTTCTTCAGCCAGTAGGCGTGAACCATGTCGGGCCCTGGTGCTGTCCAACTCTTCATACTGGAGACCCTTTCTTGGATATCTGCCACTGTGATGGTTACTGGACCCTGTTCAGGGAGGTCGCTGTGGTCTGCCCTCAGATCCACTAGCCACTGAGCATTGCCGTTATGGGTTGCATCCTTCTCCCATATGCTCTTCCAGTATTGCTCCGTCTCCAGCCTTGGTGGTGCTGTTCTCTTATTGTTCCCTTGCCACTGAGAGTACACCGTTGCTGGTTCTGTGGAGAACAGCTGGTTTATTCTCCTGCCTTCTATCTCTCTGGTGTACCTCCTCAAGCGGCTGGCCAAGGCTGTGAGTCTTTGCTTGGCAGTTTCCAAGGCCTCAGGTATGGACAGCTTGCTGTATTTCTTAGGCACCTTATTTGTCGCACCTTTCTGCAACTCTGTTAGTTGGCTAACCTCCCTCCGTGCTACTTTGATCTTGCCCTCTAGCCTCCTTCTCCATGGAGGGTACTGCCCCTTGTGGCTGTTCAACAGAGAAGAGCTCGAGAGGATGTGGAGGGTGAAGGTAACGGTGGTCCCCGTGGTAATCGGAGCACTAGGTGCGGTGACTCCCAAGCTAGGCGAGTGGCTCCAGCAGATCCCGGGAATAACATCGGAGATCTCTGTCCAGAAGAGCGCAGTCCTGGGAACAGCTAAGATACTGCGCAGGACCCTCAAGCTCCCAGGCCTCTGGTAGAGGACCCGAGCTTGAAAGGATAAACCGCCCGCAGGGGCGTGCTGGGTGTTTTTTTTTTTTTATATATATATATATATATATATATATATATACATAAAATATACACACATATATATATATATATATATATATATATATATATATATATATATATATATATATATATATATATATATATATATACATATGTGTATATTTTATGTATATATACATAATAAACAAGTACTGATAACACTGAATCATAACACCAAACATAGCCTTTGCATCCAAATTGTGTTTTCTTGTATTATTTAATTTTAGTTTTAGCTTTGTCAAGCCGTTGTGAGTAGCATGGGCGGCTTCTAATAATTGAATTCATTTTTTTGTTCTATTTCTAAGCATTGTGCTTGGGTCCCCTTTTTATCGTGACAGAACGATCCTGACAAAATTGACTCTGATCCAGTTTAACGGACACTCACCACTCAGGAAGTCCTGCTGGAGCAGCATGAGCAAATGCTGCAGGATGTAAACCACGAACTGGCAACTCTGACTCTGTTACGACCCAGGGAGGTAACATACACGAGCCCAAAGCCAGGAGGGTCAGATTAAAAAACACAAAGTTTATTACTGAAACTGAAAACTGTTAGTGAAGCAACTCACTGAAAAGAATAGTGACTGCCGCTCCCTCCCTTTCTTCAGCGTACCGGGACGCGGAATGCGGGGAGGAAGGCGAGGACTCCGCTGGGTTTCCCTTTTACACCACTTCGCTGGATTTCTTAGCTCTTTGTGACTTTTATACCGTGGCGGATGCCACTGGACTTTTAATGTTGTGTTTTATTGATTTTTATTGTGTTACCCCTTGGCCAGGGTTGTTTTAATTCGTTTTACATTGTTAACTATTTAAATATAATAAATTATATTTTAATTATACAGTTTTTTAAGCGTGTGCTTTCCCTTGGCGGCTCCACTGCTCTGTCCGTTTGGAGGAAGGTTTCCTTCCTTTAGAAAAAACACTGTGGAAATAGAATCACCTTCCCTCCGTTACATGTTTAACAAAGGTTCTGGTGCCACCACTGCCGTCCACCGGTTATTGAATTTAAAACAAGGAAAATGGAGCATGGCGGATTATTCCATCAATATCTGGATTCTGGCTGAGGAGACCGGTTGGGGACAGGAAGCATTGGAAAGCACTCTTTTGAATAACATATGTATGAGCAGGTTACAAGAGATGTGCCTGCTTCTTTGGGTGGTTTTATATCACCATGTATCAAGGTGGATGACTGTTTACGAGTGCACCGCGGGACATGGAACTACACCTCCCATGAGCCTCAGGTCCACGGAGAAACAACCACCAGTGGGGGTGCAGCTTGAGGTGGAAGTGATTGAGAAATGGAGGATTATGGGAGCAGTGAGCAGCCCGTGTAGCTGGGAAGCTCTCGGTCAATTCCAGAGGAACAGCATCGCCGTTGGATGGCCAGTGAGGGCTTTTAATGTGACCTCAATTCATCTTAGAAAGGTTGCCAATATAAAGAATATAAGATGGGAGTAATGTGAACACTCTTGGTAGTACGAGTTAGTAGTCTGGCTGCTGCGTTTTGTATTGCCTGGAGGCGAGAGAGAGATGATTTATCCAAGCTAGTAAACAGGGAATTACAGTAATCTAAGCGTGATGACACAAATGCATGAATGAGTTTTTCCAGTTCAGCTGAAGAAACCATATGTCGCAGTTTAGAGATGTTTCTTAAATGATAGAAACAAGAACGAGACAAAGATTTTACATGAGAGTCAAGGCCCAGAGAAGAGTCAAATATTACTCCAAGATTTCGAATATTTGACTTGACAGATGGACAGAAAGAGGCAAGAACCTTACTAATTTTAGAATGTAGCTCAGGAGGAGCTATGATCATTGTTACCATTTAGAACGAGGTAGTTGCTTGAAAGCCAATCAGAAATCTGGGTTAAGCACTGGACTAGGGTGGACAGCCTATCCAGCTGATGAGGCTTAAAGGACATACAGTGGGGCAAAAAAGTATTTAGTCAGCCACCGATTGTGCAAGTTCCCCCACTTAAAATGATGACAGAGGTCAGTAATTTGCACCAGAGGTACACTTCAACTGTGAGAGACAGAATGTGAAAAAAAAATCCATGAATCCACATGGTAGGATTTGTAAAGAATTTATTCGTAAATTAGGGTGGAAAATAAGTATTTGGTCACCTCAAACAAGGGAAATCTCTGGCTCTCACAGACCTGTAACGTCTTCTGTAAGAAGCTTTTCTGTCCCCCACTCGTTACCTGTATGAATGGCACCTGTTTGAACTCATCATCTGTATAAAAGACACCTGTCCACAGCCTCAAACAGTCAGACTCCAAACTCCGCCATGGCCAAGACCAAAGAGCTTTCGAAGGAGACCAGGAAAAGTATTGTAGACCTGCACCAGACTGGGAAGAGTGAATCTACAATAGGCAAGCAGCTTGGTGTGAAAAAATCAACTGTGGGAGCAATCATCAGAAAATGGAAGACATACAAGACCACTGATAATCTCCCTCGATCTGGGGCTCCACGCAAGATCTCATCCCGTGGGGTCAAAATGATCATGAGAACGGTGAGCAAAGATCCCAGAACCACACGGGGGGACCTGGTGAATGACCTGCAGAGAGCTGGGACCAAAGTAACAAAGGTCACCATCAGTAACACACTACAACGGCAGGGAATCAAATCCCGCAGTGCCAGACGTGTTCCGCTGCTGAAGCCAGTGCATGTCCAGGCCCGTCTGAAGTTTGCCAGAGAGCACATGGATGATACAGCAGAGGATTGGGAGAATGTCATGTGGTCAGATGAAACCAAAGTAGAACTTTTTGGTATAAACTCAACTCGTGGTGTTTGGAGGAAGAAGAATACTGAGTTGCATCCCAAGAACACCATACCTACTGTGAAGCATGGGGGTGGAAACATCATGCTATGGGGCTGTTTTTCTGCCAAGGGGACAGGACGACTGATCCGTGTTAAGGACAGAATGAATGGGGCCATGTATCGTGAGATTTTGAGCCAAAACCTCCTTCCATCAGTGAGAACTTTGAAGATGAAACGAGGCTGGGTCTTCCAACATGACAATGATCCAAAACACACCGCCCGGGCAACAAAGGAGTGGCTCTGTAAGAAGCATTTGAAAGTCCTGGAGTGGCCTAGCCAGTCTCCAGACCTCAACCCCATAGAAAATCTGTGGCGGGAATTGAAAGTCCGTGTTGCTCGGCGACAGCCCCAAAACATCACTGCTCTCGAGAAGATCTGCATGGAGGAATGGGCCAAAATACCAGCTACTGTGTGTGCAAACCTGGTATAGACCTATAGTAAACGTTTGACCTCTGTTATTGCCAACAAAGGTTATGTTACAAAGTATTGAGTTGTATTTTTGTTATTGACCAAATACTTATTTTCCACCCTAATTTACGAATAAATTCTTTACAAATCCTACCATGTGGATTCATGGATTTTTCTTTCACATTCTGTCTCTCACAGTTGAAGTGTACCTCTGGTGCAAATTACTGACCTCTGTCATCATTTTAAGTTGGGGAACTTGCACAATCGGTGGCTGAATATCATCAGCATAAAAATGATAAGACAGGTCGCTAAAAGTTTGAATGATACCAGCTAAAGAAGCATATAAAAAGAAAATAATAATAGACCTAAAACTGAACCCTGTGGGACCCCACAGGTCAGGGCAGCAATGTCAGAGGTGTACCTGTCAGTCCTAACAGAAAAGGTCCTGTCTGATAAATAGGAAGAAAACCAGTGTAGGGCAGAGCCAGATACACCAGCCAAAACCTTGAGCCTGTTAAGTAGGAGTTTGTGGTCGATGGTGTCAAAGGCAGCGCTAAGATCAAGCAAAATGATCACAGAACAATTCCTGCATCAGATGCCATTAATAGATCATTATAGACTTTTAAGAGAGCGGTCTCTGTAGAGTGCTGCTTTTGAAAGCCAGACTGAAAAGGGTCAAGAATGTGTAATTTACATAATAGAGACCTGAACTGATTTTCAACATTTTTTTCAAGTAATTTACTTAAAAATGGCCATTTTGAAATAGATCGGTAATTACTAGTGGAGGTAGGATCAGGCGTTACCTCATCCTGTTTACAATAAGATGGAGCACAGCCTTGCCTCAGTGAACTATTAATGATGGATAGTAATGTGGGACCAATGCTGGTGATAGACCCGGACAGGACAGAGGGAGGTAATATATCTACAGAGCATGATGAGGATTTAATTTTACCTAAAACTATAATTAAGTCATTTAGTGTGATTGGAGAAAAGGAGGTAAATGATCCAAGACAGCAAGGGGTATCTTCATAAGGGGTAGCACTTGAGGAAATTTTGGATCTCAAGTCCATCACCTTATTTACAAAGTAATTAAGGAAAGTATTAAAATCTTCATCAGAAAGCAACAGAGCATGCTGGGTTGGAGGAGAAACAATACTGTTGATGGTATCAAATAGAATTCTTGAATTATTTTTATGACGATTTATAAGATTATTGAAGTAAGAGGATCTGGCCTCTTTGACTGACTCATTATATAGGTAAAGTAGTTCTTTAAAGTGTTCACGATGGACAGTCAGACCAGTGGACTTCCACAGACGCTCTGCTTTTCGATAGGAGCGTCGAAGACCACGAGTCTGATTATTTAACCATGGTGTGCGGGAACTAACAGAGCAATAACTGGTTTTGAAAGGAGCAACCTGATTTAGAATGGCAAGACAGTGTTCATTAAAATAATTAGTTGAAAGCTCAACCTCATTAGAAGAACTTTTAAAATTAAAAAGAGAGGAAAACTCAGAAATTATAGAATCGTCAATAAAGCGCCTGCGCCTAGTAGAACCTTGAGGATGGTACTTTGAATTAACAGATACAGTAAAAGAGACTGACTTATGGTCGCTAAAAACAACTTCATTTAAATTCAAGTGGTCAAGGGAAACACCATAGGTGAAGACCAAGTCCAGAGTGTGCCCAGCCGTATGAGTAGGCCCTGCTACATGCTGAACAAAGTTGAAAGAGTCCATAATGCTCAGGAACCCCTTAGTGTTACTGTTTGTTGAGTCATCCACATGAATGTTGAAATCTCCAACAATGACTAGAGCAGCGCAGATACTGAAGGACCCGTCCCATCCTGGCAACAAACTGTTCCAACTTCTGCAATCTGGTAGAAGGTTCCGCATCTTCCGGGCAAGGACAAAGAGACTCAAGAGGAGCTTCTATCCCCAAGCCATCCGTGCCCTAAACACACACACCTGCCCTCTCACATCATCTATAATTGACTGAGACAGGACTCTTCCAGACACTAAACCAAGGCACAATGTACATTTCAATTCCTTTAATTTTAAATATGTTTATATTGTCTATCCTGTAAAATAGTCAGATAAATATTCATATGAATGTACAGAATTCACCTGCTTGCTGCTACTACTGCACATTCACCCAGTGTATATACTATATGTGTGTATATATATATATATAATGTTCTTCCTCTACACCCCCCCCCCCCCCCCCCCCCCCCCCCCAATTTTTGCACATGTCGAGGAGCGTGTCAGGCTACATTTCACTGTGTGTTATACTTGTATAACTATGCATGTGACAAATAATAAAGAACCTTGAACCTTGAACCTTGATAACATGCCCATTTTAATAGTGGGAGTTAAAGATTCTTGTAGGTCTGACAGAAAAGCTGCAGCAGACCCAGGTGGACGATAAATTAAAATGCCGTATATGGGCTGTTCTCTTCCAATTTTTATCATAAGCATCTCAAAAGACTTGTAGCAGGGGGGATTAATCCAGATCCGACAAGTCTCAGGCGAATCTCACTGGTAGCAACCCAGGAATAGAGCCCCCGAAGGTCCATCTCTTTCCGAAGACGACGGAGTAGGACGTGAAGGCCGGCTTGCTTCCCCCGCTTTCTCCGACGAGGCCTCTGAAGCAAAAATGAGCTAACCGGCAAGAGTGGAGGTAAACCGGGTGCAGCGTCGCGCTCTAACGGCGGTAGGAAAACAGCCTTGTTTCGTTGACTCTGAAAGCTATCCATTTGATTGTGAGCAACGCATGACGATCATAAATCCAAAGGGAGGTGACACCAGAAAAAACTAACAAAAACACTTGCATAGCATATAAAATAAACAAACACACGGACAAAGGCAGCGGCACAGCCAAACACAGGCGCCATCTTGACCCTTGACCCTTCAGTTTAGCTTAACTGTCCGAGCCAAATCTAAGAAACTCACCCTTAACTTCATTGTGGAAACTCTAGTCAATCTAGTGTCTGTCGGATTAAGCTGCTGTGCAACATGTGGATCCATAATGTGTTTCATGTTCACAAATAAAACCCTGTCTCTCCAGTCCTCTGTGCCCTTCTTCCAGGGTACTTTGGGGATACTTTCACCTCCCCGCAGGCCAGCCTGAAGATGATCGGCGGTGATTATGTTTTGTTATTGTCTTTCTCTCTCTCCCTCTCTCTCTCCTGCCATCATCCTCTGCACACTGATGAAGTCATGCGGCAGCTACATCAGGGCAGCCAGTCGATGGCCGAATTCTCTATCAACCTTCGCGTTAAAGCCGCTGAGACGGGTTGGGCTGAGAATGCGCTGCGCTGGGCATTTATTAATGGTTTAAACGAACACATGAAGGATGAGCTTGCGACTTGCGATGAACCGAAGGTTTTTGAGGCTCTAGTGCTGTGCTGACTTATTACCGTCAGTTACAATAACTCGTACTGCTACTAGCTAGCATGACAGAGTTTCTATACTGCTGGGTGGGTGCTATGATGTTACTGATAGTGAACTGTATTTTATTCATAAGGTTAGTTAGTAGAGTTGCCAATTGTCCTGTACACTGAAAAAAATATGTTGTTGGATTTACTTAATTCAATGGTGGACATTTGTTGCACACAGATGTTTTGCTTTGGCAGCAACTTAAACAATTGAGTTAAATTAACACAATTTATTCATGTTCAATAAACCTGTGCAATTTGTGTTGATAAAATGTGACTTAAACATGTTTTGATGAAGTAATTTGAGCTCTTGAAATATTTTAATCCTTCACAATTTTCTCACTTTATCCCAACACCATTCAATAACTTTTACCCAATACTACTTGGTCACTTAAATACTACATGCTATCTTCAAATTACATTTTGCTATTATATTCTAGTATCAAATACACAATTTTCAAATGGAGGCCTTATAACAGATTATATTGTTCTCTTCCAAGATGGTTGCTGGCATCCACCAGTAACCTTTCAAAACAAAATGTCTAATTTCACTGCATTGACAGTAGGTAAAGAATTAAACTGACATTACTCCTCTACTGAATCTATATAAACCAACAGTTAAATAATGTCAGTTCTTCCGTGTTCTCTGGAATCAATCACAGCAAAGAAATTAGACTGTTTCTTTTGAAAAATGTTGGGAAAGAACAATACAAAACATTCTATTTAAGGCCTCTAATGTCAAGATTCAGTTAAACAACAATTATAACTAAACAATTTGAGGTAATGTTAGTTTCCATTAACATTAAATTAGGTTACTGAATTGGCAAACACCTTCCTATTAACATTACCCATTTTACCCCAATAACTAAAGAAATTAGCACTTGCAGGTCAAAACCTTTATTCAAGAGACGCAAAAATAACATTGATACAGTGACTGTCAAAAATTACGGCACTGATCATACTGTGACATCTTGGTTCAAAACAGCACACTTAGAAATATTCAATGTTCCTTACTTCAACTGAATGAAACTGAAAATACCATTTCACACGACCCATATGGGATATTTAGACTGCATAACTGTTCATGCTACATCTCTTCACTAGTAAAAGAAAGAAAAAATACAAAGAGAAATTTAAAAATGCTGCCAAACAGACAAACAGAACTTGTACAGAGCAAAAGGAAAAACAAACAACAACAACAACAAAAAAACGGCTCGTCCTCATGGCAGTTGCAGTGTATATAAAAATGAACCCTGCGATCCGTTTCTGGAATTGAGCTTCAAAATGCAGCAGAACAAGTGTGAGATTTATATGTCCTCTCACCTAGAGCTGGTCACCTCACATGCATAACAGTGAGCTTCGTTACAGGAGCAGTTTTGTCTTAGTTGTGAGCTTTTCTTGAGAGCTGAGTTGCTTCCAACTCCATTACCACCCTTTGAATCACCTCAAAAGTGTAGCAGAGTTGTGATGGGTAACTCATATTGAAGGAATAAAAAAGGTCCAAACAGCATGGCTACTGCAAAGGTCACGTTATCCAGATCTTGAAGAACTACTATACCCTCGATGATGATGCCAACGTCAGAAAAGTCATTGCCTGGTGCATCCTCTGGAGACAGATGTTCATTGTGGTTTTCTCAATCTGTGCAGTGGCCTCAGTCAAGTCCTGGTTAAACACAAAACATTTCTTTAAGATTCCTTTTTAAACTCATCTCTTTTGAATCTACCAGTTCTAATGTTAGAGTAATTTAAACCAATGCAAGCAACATAGTAAATAGCTATAGCCAAAGAGTGGCCTGCCATGCTGCCATTCATGGTCTAACAGAGTTTCTAAGAGAGGGTGAAAAACATAATTTCAAATGCTTTACATTAGTTTTTCTTAGAAAGACCGGCCCATCAGAAATCTGATGTGACCCCTAATACAGGGGTGGGGCCTCAAGGGCCGGCGGCTGAGTTCACTACCAGGCCTCATGTGAACTTCAAATTATTAAAGAGGACTACTGGTCCTAACTGGTCCAATGAGGATCAAGTGGATAACTAAATGCATTTTTAAATGTTGCAAAGCCACAATCTACTCATAAAACACTCACCATGAACTCCTGCACCAAGATGTTGCAATTGTCTTTCACACAGATCAGAATCAGAATCAGAATCAGAATCAGAATACTTTATTGATCCCTGGGGGAAATTATTTTTTGTTACAGTGCTCCATTTTAAACCAACATTAAGACAAGACAGACAATACGCTAACTAAGAATAGTACAATATATACATATATATATATACATACATACATAAGTCACTTATAAATAAATATTTGGAAAAGAAACATGTGTAGTTGTAGCAGCAAACAGTGTGTTAAGTGGATGCGTTGTACAGGGAGATGGCCACAGGCAGGAATGATTTCCTGTGTCGTTCAGTGGTGCTTTTCGGTAATCTCAGTCTCTCACTGAACGAGCTCCTGTGACTGACCAACATGTCATGGAGTGGGTGGGAGGTGTTATCCAACATTGTCTTTATCTTGGACAGCATCCGCCTCTCCGACACCACCTTGAGGGAGTCCAGCTCCATCCCCACAACATTGCTGGCCTTACGGATCAGTTTATTAAGTCTGTTGGCATCTGCGACCCTCAACCTGCTCCCCCAGCATGCAACAGCATAGAGGATCGCACTGGCCACCACAGACTCATAGAAAATCCTCAGCATTTTCTGGCAGATGTTGAAGGACCTCAGTCGCCTCAAAAAATAGAGACGACTCTGGCCCTTCCTGTAAAGTGCTGTGGTGTTTTTAGCCCAGTCCAGTTTATTGTCAATGTGTACTCCAAGGTATTTATAGTCCTCCACAATGTCAACACTGACCCCCTGGATTGAAACAGGGGTCAAGTGTTTCCTGGTCTTCCTGAAGTCCACGATCAGTTTCTTGGTCTTTGCCACGTTGAGCTGCAGATGATTCTGCTCACACCACGTGACAAAGGAGTCGACCACAGCCCGGTACTCTGTCTCATCATCCCTGCTGATGCATCCAACCACCGCAGAGTCATCAGAGAACTTCTGAAGATGGCAGGTCTCTGTGCAGTGGCTGAAGTCTGTGGTGTAGAGGGTGAAGAGGAAGGGGGAGAGGACAGTCCCCTGTGGTGCCCCTGTGTTGCTAATCACCTTGTCAGACACACACTGTGGGAGACGTACATATTGTGGTCTTCCTGTCAGGTAATCAACAATCCAGGACACCAGAGAAGCATCCACCTGCATCGCTGCTAACTTATCACCCAGGAGGGTCGGCCTGATGGTGTTGAAAGCACTGGAAAAGTCAAAAAACATGACCCTCACAGTGCTCGCCGGCTGGTCCAGATGGGTGTAGACACGATTGAGCAGGTAGATGATGGCGTCCTCTGTTCCGAGACGAGGCTGATAAGCGAACTGAAGGGGATCCAGATGTGGTCTTACTATGGGTCGCAGCTGGTCCAGGATGAGCCTTTCCAGGGTCTTCATGATGTGGGAGGTCAGTGCCACGGGCCTGTAATCCTGGGGGCCACTGGGACGAGGCGTCTTTGGTACAGGGACGAGGCATGATGTCTTCCACATCACCGGGACCCTCTGCAGACTCAGACTCAGCATAAACAGTTTATGAAAGACTCCACACAGCTGGGGGGCACAGGCCTTGAGGACAAGGGGACTCACTCCGTCTGGTCCAGCAGACTTGCCTGAGTGAAGTCTCCTCATTTGCATCTCAACCTGGTATTGAGTGAAGGTGATGGGTGGGGGAGGGGTGTCAGGACTCTCACAGGAGGCAACATGTGAAGAGAGAGGCTGGCACAGTGGTGTGGCTCTGGATTCCAGGCTGACTGCAGGTGAGGTTGTGGGGGTGGGAGCAGACACTGTGGTGTCGAATCTATTGAAAAACAGATTCAACTCGTCGGCTCTATTCTCACCTCCCTCAGCTCCCCTGCTGTTGGTTGGCCTGAATCCAGTGATGGTCTTCATGCCCCTCCACACCTCTCTCATGCTGTTCTGCTGGAGTTTCCACTCCAGCTTCCTCCTGTAATTGTCCTTAGCCTCTCTGATCTTGTCCTTTAGTAACACCTGGACCTTCCTCACCTCCTCTTTGTTGCCCCCTCTGAAAGCCCTCTTCTTGTTGTTGAGGAGGGCTTTGATGTCCTTAGTCACCCACGGCTTGTTATTTGGGTAACAATGAACAGTCTGAGCTGGAACAATGGAGTCGGTGCAGAAAGTTATGTAGTCTGTGATACACTCAGTAAGCCCATTGATGTCCTCGGCGTGAGGCTCACAGAGTGTTTCCCAGTCGGTCACCTCGACACAGCCCTGTAGTACCGCTATTGCCTCCTCTGACCACCTCCTAACAGTCCTGGTGGTCACAGGTTCCCTCCTCACAATTGGCACATAGCGGGGGGTGAGGTGAATCAGGTTATGATCTGACCTACCAAGTGGGGGGAGGGAGGAGGAGCTGTATGCATCCTTGACGTTAGCATACAGTAAGTCTAAAGTTTTCTCTCCCCTGGTGGGACAGTCCACATATTGTTTGAATGTTGGTAGTGTATTGTCCAGTGATACATGGTTGAAGTCACCCGAGATCACAATAAAGGCACTCGGGTGCTGAGTCTGTAGCCGAGCTATGGCAGAGTGGATAGTGTCACATGCAGCTGTGGGGTTAGCAGAGGGGGGAACATAAACAGCCACCAAGATGACGTGAGAGAATTCCCTGGGTAAATAATACGGCCTGAGTCCAACAGCACACAGTTCAGTGTCCGGGCAACAAATCCTTTCTTTGATTGTTATGTTGGCAGGGTTACACCACCGGTTGTTAACTAAAACAGCAAGCCCACCTCCTTTACGCTTACCGCTAGCGATGCTGTCCCTGTCCGCCCGAACAGTGTGGAAGCCTTCCACGGAAGCATTCTCATCGGGAATGACCTGGTGCAGCCATGATTCGGTGAAACACATCAGGCTACACTCTCGGTATTCCCTCTGACTCCGTACCAGTGCTGAGAGCTCGTCGATTTTACTTGCCAACGATCGCACATTTCCCATCACGATAGACGGCAGACACGGTTTAAACCTCCTCCTCGCTTCGAGCCTCCGCTGTCTCACCGTCACCTTTTTTCTTCTCTTCTGTCCTTGACCTCTGCATCCCCGATGTGTTTTCCTCCAAATTTCAGCTGGTACTTCTGCGGGC
The DNA here is from genome assembly GCF_057381845.1 of Rhamphochromis longiceps. NCBI lineage: Eukaryota > Metazoa > Chordata > Actinopteri > Cichliformes > Cichlidae > Rhamphochromis > Rhamphochromis longiceps. Next base: position 3,351,173 of record NC_140575.1, on the reverse strand, counting down.
ACTTCTGCGGGCCTGGCCAGCGAGCCGGCCGGCATCAGGGCGATCAGCTGATCTCTGGAGTAAACAGTCCGTGCGTGTAGGAGATGTGCCGCGGTCCCGTTCCATGATAAAAGTAACAGTTCCACGGCCACCAGAAGAACAAAAACTCTCTCAATCCACATGATTGAGTAAGAGATAGAAAACGGAGGAAAATACAAGTCAGAAAAAAAAGAAGAATACGTAAGAAAAAAGAGCTAAACTAAGAGAAAAGCAGGAGCGACTGTAACAGGCTGCACGCTGGTTGGCGCATGCGCACTAAAGATGCGGAGCACTTTGATGAGACTCCCTTTGAGCATTAATGTCATCCTAAAGTATTATAACAAAGAAAACAGAGATTTGTGAACTTTTCAGTAGCACAGAAGAAAATGATCCCAGACCAAAACTTAAACCAGTCAACATGCAACACCAGCATCTACAAAGCAATATCAAAAGTTCCTGTTTGACATCAACTTTATGGATATATAGTTTCCAGAACATTTATTTTTTTAAAAAGATCAATTTTTCTCAGTGGGCCAGTAAATGCATGACGAAAATTATGGCATCCTTTCGGTGGAATCAGTACTCACAGGTAATAGTTGACTGTTTCAATGGATGCAGCATAAAAATCTTTTACTGACCTAATGCAATACATATACACTTTGTAGTTAAAGAATTTTAAAGTTCTTACTGTCATCATGGCAGCTACATCCTTTAGCTTTGTGCCCTGTTCCCCCGATCACTTTGCAAACACTTTCAGCAGACTGTCAGAGAGAAACTCAGCTCCGTCAGAAACCTTGACTGTAAAGGCATGGTTGGGATGCACTGGAATGCTGCATTTCATCTGAAATGACATAAAATTATTTTGAAATAACAGCAGGCACTGTGCTTGGTTAATAATCAGTAATGTTTTGTTGAATAAAAACTGTGTTTCCAGATCTTATGGGATTAAAAAAATCCAAAGATGTTTATTTCTGATTTGCAACCCAAGAACCCACAAGTTACAACCTCATTTTAGTTCAAGTGTGCATTAATGTGAGTCCAGTAATCACCTTTCTGGCAATACATACAGGTATAAGTTAAACCTATGGCAGATTTTGGATTTCTCAGTTGTATTAATAGGGTGGTCTATTTGAGTATGCATGCACCTAATAATTATAAAAAACCTATTATAATTAAGTTACAGAAACCTTAAGCGAAAATAGAATATACTTTCTTACCATAACACCTTGAACCCACAATCCATCAGCTGACTCCTGGTGAAATGCAGAATAGATGTGGTCTCTCAATGTGCATCAACAAAAACAAAAACAAAAACAAAAGGACAGCAGGTGAGGGCAGGAGGGGTAGGGATGTAAGCTAGCATAATACCGCTGATGATATTAGCTAAAGCTGTTCAATGTCCAAAATCTCACTAACACCACGGTGCAGTAAATACACAATGTAACTGAAGAGTCAGTTGACAAATCTATTCACACAGAAAACCAAATTATGTTATGAGTGCCTCGTAATTAGGTTTAATGTGATATTACGGCTCTTGTGCCAAAGACAAATTCAAATGAAAAAGCGCCAATTCTTTGACAACAGATAAAACAGCAAATAAGCTAACGGCTCTTTTTTAGCATGTTACATGGCGACACTTTAGACGTTTAACTACATTTGGCTGAAATATGGTAAATATTAATTCAAAAAATCAAGACATACCAAAAAACGTAGAGTTGGCTGCTCGACTTGACTGAGATGGATGCATTTTTTAAACCACGATCCAAAGCCCGCGAGATGAAATCACGCGTGGTTTCACGAGATTTAACGTTGCTATCTTATTGACTTACTTCACCTGAACATGATATGAACAATTTAATACACCCTTTCTGCATATCATGTAGTTTTTACACTATATAGTTACATTTATCTTTAAAACATGAGGCAATTGTGTTAAATACATGCAAGATGCTTACATAAATCCAAGAGATGGCCAGTCCCTTTTTTTCAGTGTATTCAGAGAAAATATTTCATATTTTTCGTGTTGAGCTGAGTAGGAACACAGTTTGTCCCGTACTTCAGCTAGAATGGAAAAAGACACAAAGCTGGAGTTATTCTGTCTTTACGCTGCAGCTGTCTCTTCTTCTCTCATTCTTCCCCCTCCCTCTCCTGCTGAAACTGATCAATGATCAGCTGATCAGAATCAGAATCATGTTTATTGGCCAAGTATATGTGCAGACACATACAAGGAATTTGGTTCCGGTAGATGGTGGCTCTCAAGCACAGCAATGTAAATCACACACACACACACACACACACACACACACACACACACACACACACACACACACACACACACACACACACACACACACACGTGTCTATATATACATTACACATACATACACAAAGCTGTGTAAACCAACTATAAATAACGAATCTAAACTTATATACATAAAATACAGAAATGAATGGGGTGGAATGAATACTACAGAATGTACATAAGGTGCAGCTGCAGTCTGGCAGTGGGAGCAGTGTGACAGGTCAACTGTTAAGAAGGGAGATGGCGAGGGGAAAGAAACTGTTCCTGTGTCGGGTGGTCCTGGTCTGCAGGCTTCTGTACCGTCTGCCAGAGGGCAGCAGATCAAAAAGTCTGTGTGCAGGGTGTGAGGGGTCTGCGATGATTTTCTCTGCCCGTTTCCTGGTTCTTGAGAGGTACAAATCCTGGATGGAGGGCAGGGGGGTGCCGATGATCCTTTCTGCTGCCCGTACAGTCCGCTGCAGTCTGCTCCTGTCCTGTTTAGTGGCTGCTCCATACCAGACTGTGATGGAGGAGCACAGGACAGACTCAATGACCGCAGTGTAGAACTGGATCAGCAGCTCCTGTGGAAGACTGTACTCCCCCAGTTGTCTCAGGAAGTACATCCTCTGCTGGGTCTTTTTGAGGATGGAGTTGATGTTGGTCTCCCACTTCAGGTCCTGGGAGATGGTTGTACCCAGGAACTTGAAGATCTTCACAGTCGACACAGGGCTGTCTGATATGGTGAGGGGGAGCAGAGTTGAGGGATGTCTCCTGAAGTCCACTGTCATCTCTACAGTTTTAAGAGTGTTCAGCTCAAGATTGTGCTGACTGCACCAGAGTACCAGCCGCTCAACTTCCTGCCGGTATGCAGACTCATCACCATCCTGAATGAGGCCAATGACAGTGGTGTCATCTGCAAACTTTAGGAGTTTAGCAGCCGAGTTCTTGGAGGTGCAGTCGTTAGTGTAGAGGGAGAACAGTAGTGGTGAGAGGACACAAACTTGAGGGGCACCAATACTGAGGGACCGGGTTTCAGAGGTGATCTCCCCCAGCCTCACTTGCTGCTTCCTGTCTGTCAGGAAGCTGGTGATCCACTGACAGGTAGCTGGTGACACGCTGAGCTGGGAGAATTTGGAGGAGAGAAGTTCAGGCACAATGGTGTTAAAAGCCGAACTAAAGTCCACAAACAGGACCCTGGCATAAGTTCCCGGGTGGTCGAGGTGTTGCAGGATGTAATGCAGTCCCATATTCACTGCATCATCCACCATCATTGCCCGGTAGGCAAACTGCAGAGTACCCCCACTGTCAACTGTGGGGGTACTTATGGGTGACATTTCCCCTCCCTCCCGGTCCCTCTGCATGCTACTTTCCGCTGTCATTCACAAACCTACCAGATCTCCACCAGATCCACTCCGGCACTTTTAGATCCCGGTGCTGAACAGAATCTGAGTGACTGTGACCTTGTGCACTTTCTCGGCATTCAATTGCGGCCATTGGACGTTGCCCTCAATGGGCAGTTGCTTCCTTCGGTCACTCTCCAGACTGAACCCATGTCCCTTATCATTTCTGGAAATCACCGTGAGCATCTCCAGTTTTATTGTTTTTTCCTCTGCTGAGTCGCCCATTCTCGGTTTCCTTTGGTTCAAGCACCATAACCCGCACATTAACTGGGCAGCCTGCCGTGTGGAGAGTTGGGGTAGCCACTGCTTTTTGCACTGTTTACGTTCTGCCTTGGCTTTTCCGCCGGCCACCACTACTGAGCCGACGGCAGAGGTCATTGATCTCTCTGTTGTTCCTGAGGAGTATCACGACCTGAAGCTAAACAGGGTGAACTTCAATTTCTTAAAGTTATGAATAAACAATGCAGTGTAAACCACACAACCAGTGGCAGAGTGGTGGAAAGCTTTGAGCCCCTCTACTTGTATTTGCAAGTGTTTTTGCTTAATTTTAGACTTGTCCAGCATGGGATACTTTTAATGGCTGTAGGGGGCTCAGGATCGCTGGGAGTGGATCACCCATTTGTCCCATCTGTGGTGAAGCTGGTTTTCTTGCTGCTTCAACTCCAAGCTGAAGATATTAGTCATAGCAGAAAATGTAATATCTGCTGGTACAGATGGCACTGCTGAGTGGCTCTTTTAAGTAATACACTGTCTACAGCTTCATCTACAGCGTTGTCTAAGTCATGGCAATCTTGGCACTTAACAGCGCACACTATATTAGTCTGTTTGTGCCGGGACTGGATCCCTGGGGTAAAATTGTATGTGAAATATGTGGAATGAAGACAGAGTTCCAAGAGCAATCCCACTCTTACAAAATAGCCAAAATCAGTTTTGTCAAGTGACACTCCAGAGGTTCTTGTCCATGCATTTGTGTCTTCACGTATTGATTATTGTAATGCTCTTCTTTCTCGGCTACCAAAGAAAAGTTTTAGAGGTTTACAGATGGTGCAAAATGCAGCTGCTTGCATTTTAATGAAAACTGGGAAATTTGAGCACATTACCCCTGTACTGAAATCTCTTCATTGGCTACCTTGTCAGGTTCAAGCAGACTTTTCAGGTCCTGCTGCTCACCAAGGCATTAAATAGATTGGCAATTTCATACCTGTCTGACCTTTTGCACCTTTGTGTTCGAACACATGCTCTCTGATCTCAGGACTCTGGCCTTCTAAAAGTTCCTAGAGCCAGAAAAAACACTATCGGAGAGCGTGCGTTTTTGTCATGGTCCCTGTGCCTCGCTGGCCGACCCTCTATTAGGCAATGTGTTTGTGGTTTTTTCCTCTCTCCCCCTCTCGCTCTCTCTCTCTCTCTCTCCCCGGGTGACGCTCATTGTGGGCTCCCGCTGCTGGCCCACACACCTGCTTTCATCACCGCACCGGCCACTGATCCCAGCTGATTATTGCACTATTTAAGATGGCGAGTCTGCGCTACTCTTCGCTGGATTGTTGAGCTATCAGCGTCAGTCAAGCTTGTGTATCTGCCAACCTGAATCTTGAAAGCCCTTTGTTATTATCCCGCTAACCTGACCTTTTGTGTTTAGATCGGTTTTAGAACCGGATTCTGAGAGGAGTGACTGAGGAGGAGGAGGAGGAGCTTTTGTACAGAAAGTGTTTAGCACCTTTTCCCCTAACCCTGTTTCCCACGGACCCTGGCGACCCGGACCCCTTTCCCCCCTGCACGTTGTATATAGCCACTTGGTGATTGTGTTCACTGTAAATAAACTCACTGTTCTTCACTTAAAGGAATACCCTGGCCTGCGCCTGAGTCTCTTTCGGAAACCTTATCAGTTTTCTTTTCGTGCCCCATTTTTGTGGAACAACCTCCCTCAAGATATTAGGCAGGCATGCTCTGTGGTGGTCTTTAAAACTAAGTTGAAGACCTATTTGTTCACCCTATCCTACATGTCTTAATTCTATGCCTTTTAGTTTTCAAATTCTTATTGTTTTTAACTTGTATTGTGTTTTTTACTTGTATTACTATGTATCGCTTTGATTTATTTATCTTTTTGGTTTCAAATAGCTGTATAGCACTTTGTTTGAAAGCACCTTATAAATAAAGTTATTTTTTATTATTATTATTGAACTATTGCCACTGTTTCAAAAACTGGGACACAAGTGAAGAGAGGTGTAACATCGTAAGAGACCATTCTTTTATCTGCCTTCATAATGACATTATTATTATTATTATTATTATTATTATTATTATTATTTATTTGTTCATTTCAGGCAAAACAAAAATACATATATTAGACACAAAGTGCACCAAACAAAAAAACAAAAATTTCCTGAAAAGGAGTGGGACGAAGAAAACGTATTAAATCCCACCCCTATACTCACTCATCAACAAAAAACAATAAGCTTCCCGCAGCTACGCCCATCGTTGCAACCAAACAAACCATCAACAGCCCCGGGCACATGCAAGCATCTCAACGGCAGCTCGCAAACAACAAATAGAACCTTCATAACTGAATACAGAATATATATTAATTATAAATTGCGTTACCACAGGTAACAGGCAATAATAATTACATAGTGACAAACACACATACATATACATACATACATATATATCTACACACACATGTACATATATGTACATACATACGCACACACTTATTTTTTTTTTTTGGAATCCATACCAGCAATGGTAAGAGAACAGACATTACAGAGCACACTAAAACCATCATTGAGACATCTCTCACCTTCTCAACAAAGTCCAAGGTGTTCTGAATGTGGTGTTCAGACCTGCCTACCAACAGGTTGAGGATCAAAGCCAGAAGCTTGAAATGTTATAGGTGACCGAGTTGATCATACAGACAACTGATCTTTTTTTTTTTTTTTTTTTTGCCTGTCCCATTTGGTTCTTTAGCCGTCAGAATTGTTGTCTGAAGACCAACAAGGATACCCAATGGATTTACTTTGCCAAATGGATCATCACGGCCTTGCCGTATTGGTCCATTTGATCAACCTTTGTTGTTGTTATTTATTTTATTTTATTTTCAGTTGTTACAGACGGGACAGACATGACTGAGGGATAGAAAAGGGAGAAAGAAAGATGAAGGAAAAGAAAAACAGAAGGGAAGAGGGACAGTGAGAAAGGAAACTTAAAAAGAGAAAGAAGAGAAAAAAAATCTCCTGGATCACCTGTTGAGAGAAAAAGAAGAGAAAACAAGCAAAAAAAACCAGAGCAACATACTAAACACAACACCATCACATTAATCTAGCTAAGTGTAAACAGCAGTAAATACTAAATATTGAATGTTGTTGTGCAGCACGTAAGACGAACAGCACACAATGTGCTTGGAAATAGCACCAATAAAGGTGTAGTTTATGTCTATGAACAGTGAACACCCGTGTGCACACCTGTGTGGATCAGCGCGCTTGTATTCAAAAGGTTTCCCCATGTAATGGTCTGCTAGATGATGTAGAGAGCCATAGCCCTGTCCCCCAGGGCATGAAGCAGGCATGGAGGAGATCCAGGCTACAGACATCCAGAGTGCGAGAGCCCAAGGAGGACCACCGGAGGGGCATCCGTGCCACCCTCCTGGGAAGAGCCAGTAGCCACGGAGCAGAAGCCAGAGGGGGTTGCAGTGGCGTGCCCGCCGGCTCTGCCGGCAGCCAGCTGTGCCAGAGTGAACCAAGCTGCAGGCCCAGAGGCCGGAGGCCCGAGGGCCCCCTTTGTCCCGGAAGAGGCCTGACCGAGCAACAGGCACCAGGCCCCACCAAGTAGTCACCGGGAGTGAGCTGGTACATACCTGAGCGCCCAGCCCCGGATACCAAGAACCACCAACGCACCAACCCTTGAGGGCATCAGTCACCGGCAGGGAGTGTGGTGAGGGGAGATAGGCCTTTGGAGGGCCTGGGAGTTCCCAGAGAGGTGAAGTGTAAGACCCAACCTGACATATAAACTCAAACAAACAGACACACAGAGACACAAACATGCATTCCCACCCTCATGCACACATATACAAATATACACCCGCACCCCAAGGCCCCACTTGTGTGGAGGGGTGTGTTGGAGCGGGAAGAGGGAGGCAGCCAGGGATGGGGAGGAAAAGAAGGGAGGAGCAAGATGCGCCTCCCCGGGGGAAGCTCCCCCACTGACCCCAGTAGGCACCCCCGTCCTTCGGCACCCACCAAGGCAAGGGAGCCCAGGCTCATCCAGATCGGGGCCTACGGCAGCAGGACCGCCCAGCCCCACAGGACCCGGGGCAGCCCACCCGACCCCACCGCAGAGGAAACTGTACCCACCCTAACATTCAATCATCTCCCAGACTGCACAAGACAGTAGACACCCAGGTTAAGTTTATTCTCCACCTCTCCTATGACTCTCCCCCACCTGCAGAGTGGACTCCTGCAAGGATGGAACAAACTCCCTGTCAGTTGAAGAGCCCCCTAGTTAGGCCGATGCGCCAGAGGCCCCCTGCACCAGGGCTGAACCCCCATGCACCCACCCGCCCACAACCTCGGCGACAAACCCCAAACCCCCACGCCTGCCTCGGATCCACTCAGGGGCAGCCAGGCTACCAGGCCAGTAACCTACGTCCGCCAGCACAGACCCTCCCCCAGCCCTGCTGCACGCATCCACAAGGTGAACACCCTCTAAGAGCAACCAGAGCCACTAACCAGGTTATGACCACAACCCCGGGGTTAAGCCCTCCAGGGATAACGTCCCTAGGGATTCTCCAGACGCCCTAAGCCTGTCCCTACCTCGATTAGGGATGGGTACCGGTATCCGGTGCCATGATGGCACCGGTTCTGACATAAACGGTAGTAACCAGGCCGAAAAGCAGCGCACATTTCGGTGCTTTATTTCAGTGCTTTTTTTTCCTGAGATGTGATACGTATCACATCTCAGCTAGATTCTAGCCAATCATTTTACGTTTCCGAGGATAGTAGGCGGGCCCAGGTACGTACGCTCTTTTAGAGCAGAGCTACAGATTAAAAATGCCCAAGGTGAAGTGGTCAAAAGTCTGTCTGTACTTCACAGCAAAATATGCAAACTCAGCAGCAACAAGTGCTTTAAGGTGATACTGTGATACTGTGCAAAGGAGGTAACACCTCGAATCTGATGAAACACCTGGCGACGCATAGCGTTTTTTTAAAACCCGAGAAATGCGCCGTATTTGATAGCTTGTATCAAACCTTAAATACTGACCTGTATGTGTAGGTTTACGGTACACATCAGCTTTTAGATGTCCCCCATTACTGATAGAAATCTCACAGTCTAAGAAGGCTAACCTGCCACTTTTCATATCCTCCCTTTGATGTGTTGGTTCACCAAGTTACCTCCCCTATGGCCATGAGCTCTGGGTAGTGACCGAAAGAATGAGGATACAAGCGGCGGATATTAGGTTTTACCAAAGGGTAGGGTGGAGATAGGGTGAGGAATTCAGCCATTTGGTTGGAGCTAAAAATTAGAGCTACAATCGCTGAGATCGATCACTGACCTTCCAATTGGTAAACAACACAATCATGGTCCATGTGAGCCACAGCTTTACCAATATATTAATATAAAGTTGTCACATGCATTTGTTGGTATTTGTCATGCTATTAAGATTTTAGTAACTTTACTGTGACCTTAGCTTTTATATTTTTTTTAATCTATACCAAACTCCCTTACACCTCTCACTGCAGTAGAAAGTAAAATAGCTGAAAACTATATGTTCTATAAACTATAGCTATATGCTTCTATAAACAATAATTGTGTATCAGCCACATATTTGCCACGAGTATTTGCCTTTGGCAATTCACCCTCTCTGAAAGACAGGCAGACAGCACTAACCTCTTTTGTTTCATCTCAAGAACAGAAGTTGTATTGTGGTTACGCTGTTTCACTGCAATGGAATGTTCTCCGGAGAGAAGCCAACTGAAAACACACACACCCAACTGTTTTCACTGCTGATAACATCATTGGTGTCATAATGACAGGTAATTTTTTTGGATGCTTGCAGATGAAGATTTATAATTTATCTATTGTTATGCTCCCTGGCTTTCTCCCCAGAACTATAAGTTTTGTATTTGAGCGTTTTCAGTTGGGTTCATTATTATTGGATTATCATTCCTGTCTTTTGAGTTTTGTTTTTGTTGTTTTAGAAATCTAGTTACTGTTAGTGCTTATACACTTCGTTATTTAGATTTGATTCTTTGTGCTCTTGTTTATTATTTTAACCTCCGCTGTTTCCTTTTGTGTCATGTTTTTCTTTGTCATCTGCAGGCATTTGGTTTCATTGATACTCTGTCCTCTTAGTTTATTTTTGCTTACGTGAGGTTCAGATTTTTAGGTATATTTGTATTTTGAGCATTTTAGTTCATGTTTTATTTAAGTCCTCTTTTTCAGTCTGGATTGAGTTTTTAAGTGTAGCTTGTCTCTCTTTTTATTAGTTTCCTTGAATTAGTTCCTCCTTTAGGGCCAGATTTACACATCGGGGCAAAATAGCATGTGAGCGCTGATAAGTGTGGTTAGTTTTGCAAAAGTTGTGCTGTTTTCTAAATACAGGCGAAATCAGTTGAATAATCCATGCCTAATCTTCATATTATTAATTTAGAGGAAAGTCACAAACTAAGGGCCACATTTACTAATTAGAAAAGAATAGAATAAGAAATGAGTTCATGACGCAGTCATGCAAATGCAACATTAGTAAATTTGGCCCTTTACTCTTTGTTGTCGTTCTTGTACAATTTCAATTGCTCTTCCAGAGCCATGAATTCTCTTTTCTCTCATACTTATTATAGTATATTTGTACATGCTTGTGTTTTACATAAACTGTGGAGTGTATGATTTAATCCCGTATGTCCTATTCTCAGTCTTCCTTTGGGTTTTTGCTCTGCATTCCCTTCAGACCTACTTACTTTTGAGTACTGTACAGATGTCTTCTTGTGCCAGCTGTGTCCCAATATTCCTGTCAAATATTCAAAATATAATTCTTAATCATTTTAACCTCAGCTTTGCTTAGTAATATTTTCATGTTAATTTCCTGTAATTTCATCTTTTTGTCTACCTTTTCATTCCCTTCAACGTAATGACATTCCTAAATTATGGAATTCCAAAAGCATCTGGAAAATCTGATAAAAAAATACACATACGACATAATTTATGTGAATATTTTCCAGACTTGAGAGTGCAAATAAGCTATCAGAAGCTATGATGAAACTATGTTTTGTTATTTTCTTTCACCCACTGTAAAGCAAACATTATTCCATTTAATTCCACTTGAATTCCACTTGAATTCCACTTGAATTCCACTTGAATTCCACTTTAATTCCACTTGCCATTATACTGACAAATCTGTTCTTCTCTTCTTATCATTCCTTCTGCATATTAAATGAAAATTGTAAAAGCAACCCCTGTCTGCCCAGTCGCTGATATTCTTTTTGATTTTCTTTTTAACTTCTCCTGCAGACGTAAGAAATAAAAAAATCTCCAGGGAGGTAGGACTGACAATGAGACAGTCAGGCTTATTTTCAAATGTGTCAGACCTGCAGTTTGCACCTTTCCTATCCACCCACTATAATAACTGGTTTGGTTATGTTCCCAGCATTCCTGTAAAATACTCTTTGCAGAATTAGCACTAATATTGCCTTGAAGGTGCACCCAGTATTTATAGTATAACATAAGTTTTACGTTCCTAATTTTCAGTGGCATTTCTCCCATTTCCTCTTCCATTGTAGACGTTAATTATGTGTTGAATGCTCTACTGTAGATTTGGGCCTATACCTGTTCAAAATCTTACCTTTTGAGGTCAGTTTCTGGTGCAGACATATAAGATATCCTAAGATTTTTCAAACAGTAATTTAAATTCTTACTTATTAGACCATTTTCCAGATGTTCTTTTAATGTAGTTTGCATTTTGTTTCTTCGATATTGTAGATGCTGAACCCCTTATCAACAATGCCCCTTCAACAACGTAAAGTGGTTTTCCTGTGTTTTCTCAAACTGCTCAGAAATATTATTAATCATTAGTTAAAATAATCTGTGACTACCATTATCAACTATATGCTTGTTTGAATACTCTGCACCTACTTTTACCTCTATTGAAGTCTATATAATTTGCAATTTACTGCAGCTTAGGAGATAGAGCAGGTTGGAAGTTTGCTATCTGTTCTAGTCTGCATACCAAAGTACCCTTGGGCAAGATACTGACCCCACGGTTGCTCTGAAATGTATGTGTATGTATCAGTGCATGAGTGTGAATGTCTGTAAATGTTAAATAGAAAGCAGCACTTAGGTGTGAATGAGGCATGTTACATGTAGAAAACTGCTTTGTCCTGTGCTTTTTTTTTTAACACTTTTATTTATTTTGAAATGACTAGCTAGGATGTATCGTGTGTAAGCAGGATAGGATGGACTTTGTGTGTATGGTACGTGCAAGGGCGTAGATTTGGCATGGACGGAAGGGACAAGTCCCCACCAATACTTTGATCTCTTCGAGTAAAGAAAAACAAAACCGATAGAAATAAAAAAAATAAAAAAAAAACCCCGATCTGTCAACGTCTCATTCACCCAGCGGTGCAGAAAGAGTTAAATTACGTTCTCTACTGGAGTCCTATATCATGTGACAAATATGGCCAATGTGATTGGCTGTGCCTTTCAGGGAGCTCTGTTTAGTTTTAGCAGCGGCAAGGCTGCGCTGCGAGAAGGAGAGGAGGATGGCAGCGAAGAACCTGGATATAAGAAAGTATTTTTCAAAGAAACCTGTCAGTCACTTAAAGTCAAGTTCACTCATAAAATCTGTCCATCATAATAACGTTACAGGCTATGCAAGGTAATACATGCCAACCCTCCTGTTTTTCTCGGACAATCCCGAATTTCAGTGCCCCTCTTGTTACTCTTTCTGGGTCGCAAAATAAACTTAAAAATTTTTCAGGCGAGAATGTAGCTGTGCAAACTTCAAATATCTGAACCTGGGAGAACAGCAAACTCCCGGCACATCGTTTTAGGCTTTGGCCCACATCAGTCTAAAATTGTAACCATGAATAACGAGTTACCATGTCCACCAGGAGAGGCTGGACAGTATAGATGTAAAACAAATATGCCAGCAGTTTATCTCAGTTAACGTAAAACATACCAGTTCACTGACTTGATCGGGGCAATAGTGCCTAAAATGTTGCATAATTTTGCTGAGAGATCTGTTACTTTGTGGTAACCTTAGATGAGTAGTTTTATGGACAAAAACCAGCAGGTCACTCAGTGTTCCCTTAGTGCTAATGCGTAAGAGATGTTGGTGTAACTGAAGTAATGTTGTTAAGTCCTTAAAGTCATATTATTTTATTCTCATGACTGTATTTTAAGCTATATTTGGCCAGAGGGGCCGATGGTGCAATATGGCAGCCTCACTTCTTCACTGGGTCTCCTGTATCCACCCTGCCTCAAAGCATCTATGTGTGCCATTTGGCCAGAGGGGCCGATGGTGCAATATGGCAGCCTCGCTTCTGTCAGTCTGCCCCAGGGCAGCTGTGGCTACAACTGTAGCTGCCTCCACCAGTGTGTGAATGTGAGAGTGAATGAATAGTGGAATTGTAAAGCGCTTTGAGGGGTCCTGAAAAGCGCTATATAAATCCAATCCATTATTATCATTATTATTTATTTTTGTATGGAATATGGTTGAAGTAAACTAAAGTATAAAATACTTAGTCAGTCATTTGTTTAATAGTAACTTAACATTATATAATTCACATATAAAACTATGAATTGTAATTTTAAATGGTTTAAAAGCATGTAGAATAGCACATGTAGGCAAGTATATTTCTCCTTTTTTTATCAAGAAGCAAAGACGAAAAGGAAAAAAACAAACAGGGCAGGGGTCGGTGGTTGAATCATCTGTCCCCAACGCCAAAACCAAATCTACGCCCTTGGGTACGTGCTACAGAGTTCTGCAATGTGACTAATAAAGTATGGGTTGTTATACTCCACTCACGCTTAGGTTCTTACACAAACACTACAAAATTGGCAACAAGATTTTGTTACTTTTGTAACCCTAACAACGGCACATGTGCCATTTCCACCTGTTTTCTGCCTCTAAAACTGTCAGACAGGTGTTTTGCAACATTTTGTTAAACATCTGTAATGCCTGTAACTCCTGTCCACATGTTCATTTAGCCAATGTATCTAACTGTCCAGCAGGTACAGCAACATGCAGGCAATGCAAAAACAAAAAATAGCACTAAAAAAAGTTTTAGTGCTATACACAGACCATGCTGCTAGTGCAACGAGTAAATTTCTTGCACCGTGGAGATCTTAACCCACAACTCACAACCCTGCACAGCAGACTTAGTTGTTCACTGGGTCTCCTGTATCCACCCTGCCTCAAAGCATCTATGTGTGCCATTTGAGCACATTCAGCCGACTTAGCCTATGGTCAAGCTTGTGTCTTACTCTAAAAGGAATCAGGCCGAATTCACAAGTGTGTTGATCTGCACAAACTTCATTGTGGATGCATCTCCATTGCCCCATATGGACGCTCCACTGCTATCTACACACTTGGCTTAAAAACCCAGCCTGCCCTCTGACAGCAACCCTTCCCTTACATTAGGGCAGGGGTGCCCAATCCCGGTCCTCGAGAGCTACTATCCTGCAGCTTTTAGATGCATCCTTGTTCCCACACACCCGAATCAAATGAATGGCTTGTTATCAGGCCTTTGCCAAACATGATGGCATGCTGAAGAGGTAATCAAACCATTTGATTCAGCTGTGTTGGAGTAGGGATGCATCTAAAAGCTGCAGGATAGTAGCTCTCGAGGACCGGGATTGGGCAGCCCTGCATTAGGGTATGAGCTTGGCGATTGTTTCATTGTCATTGAATGCCCCACAGGGATGTTGGGGCGTGGTGTGCGGCAGACACCTGGTGCAGGTTAAGAATTTTATCTGCCAGGCATTAACAACTCCTCCAGTGACTTAGCCTTTAAGTCGTGTTTTGAGTACATATGCTGTTCCTTCACACTTTCTCTAGCAAGATATTAGATCAACTGCTGTGATACTTATTGTTAAGGAAAAAAGCTAAATGTTTGTAGATTGTGTGAATAAGATTTATTACTGGGGCGATAAGCTGACTGGTAGCAGGTTAGTAGTAGAGCAGGCCTGATTGTCACCTTATTATGTCAGTGGTTGTGAAGGCAGTTTCAGAGGTACATTGTGTATGCAGTAATCTATTCCACTTACATTTTAATGTGAACAGGCTTTGGTAAAGTCTGCTGCACACTTGTTTCTAAATACCTGCATAACAGTCAGCGTTAAAGCTTTAGGGCAGGTACAGATGTGTTGCACTAGTACTAACGCCTATTCTCCCTGTTCACAGATCCTCTCAGGTCCTCGGTACAGCCAGTAGTTTCTGCCTGCCCAGTTCCTCCTCAGTTACCAAACACACTTTATAAATAAACAAAATAAAATAATGTTTGCTTTTTGGGTTCAGTAACAATGAAATCAAGCCATCCATGAAACACTGCAAAGGCGTGTTGAGCAAGACTGCCTAGTAACACACAGGGCCTTGCAAAACTCGAGACAAATCTGATGCATATACACATCACAATTACAAATGCTTGCATCCATGTCAGAGCAGGTGTAGCAATGGGCAACAAAAGTGTTTTGCAGGTCAGGAAGTAACCACCCTCATTCCTTCCAAGCCTGGAGGAGGTCCTTTTGGAGTCAGGGCTCATCCCACTCTTTTTATGATGCATATATCTGCTGAAGAATGATGTTAGCACAATATGGCCAAGCTGCTCATGCTGACTTGCTAAAACCTTGTAAATTGCATGCAGTCAATTTTGGGTAATTAACAGGGTGGAACTTATGGCAAAGTCTTTTTGCTGTGAGATTAAGGCTCAGCGGGAAGGTGGCTGGTGATGGAGGGCTGACTACTGGCCATTGACTCAAAACCTCCGTCTGCCAGGAGCAGGAGCAGTTTATCTACAAAAGCTTTGACCTCAGCTTCTGATGCCAAACTATACAGACAGCTGCCAAGATATAATGACTGCATCGCAGTCTCGCAAGCATCCTCACCTGGGTGTTGTGGTCTATATGAACTTTTGTAGAGCAAAGATGGCACAACATGGGCTGCATGTGGTGCAGAAGGGGAGTGCACTCCACTCATATACAGGCGATTCTTCAAAGTAAAAATCCCATCACATGAATCAGAGCAGTGGCTATTCTTCCCTTACTTGTCAGACCTGATAAAATATCCCGTGCATGTGCATGTGGTTTCTGATTGCAAAAGGATGTTGTCTAAATCAAGATAGTTTCACTGTCAAACATTTACATTTGTTTTCTCTCATTTGATGAATAAGAGAAAAAAATAAATAAATAGAAAAGATAAAATGCAAGCATTAAATGCAAATGCACAACTTGCAGGCTTCTTCTTGAAAGCTAAAGAGAATAATAAATGTCAGTCTCTCTCAGTCTCTCATCAAGTATAACAGCATTATATACAGTTTAAAGGGGCAGATGTTAGAATGAGACATCGACCAGTTTGAAGGTTGAAAGTTGAATTCTGCATGCTCAAGTATCCATGTCGAAAGCACTTAGGCATTGATAAATGGTAAATGGACTCGTAGTGAGCATTAAAAAACTTTGTTGATATAAGCTTCATTAACACATTACATGCTTTTTTTTATATTGCATGGCTGTTTTCTTTCCTTTTTTTCTTTTTTTTTAAATTAACATTTAGGAATCACTGTACAGTACCATCAACTTCAACAATTTGTTACGACATGCATTTTTCTTTTTTCTTTTTTTTAACAACAAAAATATACAAAAGGGGGAAAAGGAAAAAAAGAAAACAAAGAGAAAAAAACATGTAGGGAGTGAGTTTTTATTACCATTAATATAACTAATGTATCCTCTAGTCTTCTACTAGTTAACAAAGTCAAAATCAAAATCTGGCCTGCGTTTTTTTATACAGTCCATCCATTTCCTCCATCGTGATACAAACTGGTCCCTCTTGTAGTTCACATCTGCTGTCATGTTCTCCATCCTGCAAATGTCCATTGTGATGTCCATCCACATGTTCATAGTTGGACTCTCAGAAGAAAGCCATTTTTTTGTGATGGCTTCTTTGCCTGCAGCCAGTAAAATATTAAACAAATATTTATTGTTATTTGTCCATCCTTCTGGCATAAGTCCAAAAAATAGAGTTTTGCTTTCCAAATAACTTCCAAATGTCTCTTGTATTGCTGCATGTATTCCCTTCCAATAAGTTTAACATGACAGTCCCAGAAAATATGATAGTGATTTGCATTTGTATTTCCACAATTTCTCCAGCAAGCGGGAGGGTTACCTTCATAGTGAGATTTTTGGTGAGGTGTAATAAAATATCTTATCAGGCATTTCCACCCAAATTCCCTCCAGCTCTGTGAGCTGCTACATTTCCATTGGTATCTCCATATTGTTGTCCACTCGTCCTCCTTTATCTCTGTTCCTCCCTCCATTTCCCATTTTGTTTTAATATATAGGGTCGAGTGTGATTTCATATTCGTTAATCCTTTATAAAGGCCAGAGATAATGCCTCTATCTTTATTTGAACTGTATGCCCTTTTAAATAAGTCTAGCAGCTGTTTACTTAATTCAGCCTTAGCTTCCTGTGTTTCTAATGAATAATTTTCTTTCATTTTATCAAAACTAATTAGTCTGCCTTGTAATGGGGGAACCATTACCATACATAAAGCTGTTAATCCTTTATTTGTCCTATCTTTGAATCTAGTGTCAAATTTATTTGGAGCAAAATGTGTGTCGTATGCACACCACTTAAGAACTGCTACATCCTCTTCTAGTTTATATTCTTTTATTACTGTTTCCCAAATTTTAAAAGTCAGCGTGATCCATGGATTTTCAATAGTTTTTATTAAACCTTGCAGGCTGCTGTCTGCTATAATAGCTTGTATGGGAATGGAGGTCAGACCCTCCTCAAAGACTTTCCATTGAGCGTCATCTGAAGGATCACACCACCATCATAGGCCTTAATTGTGCTGCTTAATAATAATCCCTAAGAGAAGGTAGGCCCCACCCCCCTTTTCCTTCATTGAGTTGTAAGGTTATAAATCTAATTCGGGGCCTTATTTCTTGCCACATGTATCTTGACAAAATTGTGTCCCATTCATTAAATTGTTTCTGGTTTATTTCTATTGGTAATGTTTGAAATAGATATAATAATTTGGGTAGTATATTAATTTTAATTGAATCTATTCCATTTCGCTATATCTTCCTTAATTTTCTTTTGTATTGGTGAGTAATTTCGTTCTAATAGTTCTGTAAGATCCAGATATTTAAAGTACTCTGTTTGCCATGCTAATTGGTACTTATTTTTAATTTCTTCTGATGGAATATAGTTGTACTTAAAAATACTTGTATTTTATTTTATGTTATTTTATGTATTTTATGACTACTGTTCCTTTTATTAATTTTGTGTTTTGTAAGGTGACGTTACATTATCTTGTATTTGATGCTCTCGAATAAAACCTGTCTGATCATTATGTATTAGACTAGGTAAGAGCTTTTCTAATCGTCTAGCCATGATAGATGTAAACAGCTAATATACTGTATTAAGAACAGATATTGGTCTATATGACCCACATTCTAATTTATCCTTATTTTCTTTTGGGATGGCAGAGATAATTGCTTCTTTCCAGCTAGGAGGTCCTTGAGCCTTCTTTAGGACCTGATTCAGTGTGGGGAGCATCACTGGTATTAATTCTTCTTTTAGCTCCTTGTACCATTCTGCCGTATATCCATCTGATCCTGGGGATTTATTTATTTTAACTTTACTTATTGCTATTCTTACTTCCTTTTCCATTATATCCTCAATCAAAGTTTTATTCTGTTCTTCATTCAATACTGGTAAATCAAGAGAGTCTAACAAACTGTCCATTTCAATCTTATTAGCATAAACATTATAAAATGTTTCAAATGCACCCTGAACTTCTAATAATTTATTTTTTATTAATTTGTCACTGGATGTTTAATTTTGTGGACTGTATTATGTGCTATTTTCTTTTTAAGTTTCCAGGCTAAGACATTCATTGCTTTAGATCCTCCTTCATAATACCTTTGTTTATGAAACATTTGATTTTTTTTTTTATTTCATGTGTAGTCAAATCATTTATTTCATTTCTTGTTTTCATGATTTCCTCCAATATATCTTGTGTTGTTTTTATTTTATGCTTTTTCTCCAATTCTTCTAACTTACTTTGTAACTCTTCTAATTTCTTACTTCTCATCTTCTTCATATAAGAGGATATTGCTATTATTTTCCTTCTGAGGACGGCTTTTAAAGCATCCCACACAATAGGAGGAGGCACCTCACCTTTGTCATTAGTTTCCATGTAGAAGTAAATCTCTTTCTTAATTAGTTATTTGAAGTGAGGATCATTCAGTAAGAATGAATTTAATTTCCAATTATTACATTTTGGTTGCAGGTTTAAATCCTTCCTTACAGTCCAGATGGGTTTCCTGTAGAAACACTATTTGTGCTTGGTCTTTGCTCATTTTAGTTAAAATTTTATTACATTTAATTGGGTTCAACAGGCCATTTACATGATATGATATGATTTTTACCTTATCCTTAAGCATACCCTTACTGTCTGGATATTATTAAAATAGCAACACCTGGTACAATCAGACCACTCCCTAAACATACATAAGCAAACATTAATATTAACATTAAAGCGGTAAAAGACAACAGCTACAAAAATAAACATTATTTGATCAAAGAAAAAAATAATGATAAAGAAAAAATTGACTTCCAACTGTGGGGTCTCCAATATGACCCTAAGCAAGCCCCGATGAAGAAGTGGGCTTCGAGGGGGGGCCTCTCTCACCTCAATGTGAGTCAGGGCCTTCCTTTGCCAGCCGGCTAATGTTCATTCTATTAATAGCATAGATAAAACATCCGCCTATTTTTAATTTCTACATTGCCACTACAGTCTATAATTTCAAAATAAGATATCGTTACCAGTGTACATGGCTAGTTTCTTCAGAGGACGTGTTTTTATTTACATAAACTCACCACCAATCCCCTTTACTCCTCAGTCTCTCTGTGTCCCACTCATTCTTGCTCTTGACATCTAAATCCTGGGAGACTTTCCTTATAATCTTGGGTCTGGTCTTTATAGGGCTTTGGAGCTGACATCACGCCGCAAGGTATTGTGGGAGCGCGGCGCCATTTTTCTGGGCCACAAATCAAAACAAACACACTGTGTTGGAAGGACGGTTGCTAGAAAGCAGTTTAAAAGAAAAAGGGCAGACAGATTGCGTCTGGATGCAAAGAGACGGTACTTGCAGATAATAGCGTGCGTTGGAAATGTGGACCCGTATGAAATACGGCAGTGGAGTAGAAACCCCAGAGACGTACCGCTGTTGACGTAGCCTGATATATTTTCGTACCTTGTCTGTGGAGTCAGCGCGTACAAGGTGAACCAGTTTCACAATTATAAGTCTCTGGAGGCACACATCCAGTTCATCAAGGATGGGTACAAGATTTGGCTATTTTTAAGTCTCCACGTTGTGAGTACCTCGTCATTCAAACAAAGGTAAGTCAGTTTGAGTACTGCGAGTAAAATGCGTTTGATTTCCCCCCGAACATTCAGATTAGTGATAGCATAACTTCATTCATGAGGAGGAAATTACAGTGAGAACATGTGGAGGCTGTTAGAGGGATAACATAGTGAGTGAGTTCAGTGCATTGATGTGACATTGTCCTGAAGGATTTAGTTATTCTCTATGGTTAAAGAAATTGCAATGATTTATTCATATTTATTATAAATAATTCTAATTACACATTTTGCTTCCGTGTTTGTGCTGTGTCACTACATTTTATTTTAGTTTTATACATTGATTAATGACCTGCAGAATCTCCTTATCATATTAGGTGTCCATAATTGTCACTTAAAGTCGAACTTTTCCATCTTGAAAGTGATTACATCCTTGCATTACATACTTTAGGTTCATTTTTCCGAAAGAGAACAGGCAGATTTAGAATATAACAGGTGGCGTTCTATAGATGGATACATTAAACAAATGAAAAATTACATGTATGTGCAAACTTTCTAAACGTTCTTTGTAACATTTGTGATAAATGGATTTGAAAGTAGATAAAACACGTTTGTGTCGGCCTTGGTTCATTAAAGTTCTTGTCTTTAAATTAACTTTGTCTGTGTGTGTTTCAGATACTGCACTCCAAAAGACTGAATGAACCAGCATTGCAGCCATGGGTCACTGTGAGCATCACAGGGAAGATTGAAGCCGCCCGCTGCACCTGTATGGCCAGAGTCGTGGAGACCTGCAGCCATGTCGCTGCTCTTCTGTTTAAAGTAGAAGCAACAGTGTTGATCCGTGGCACAAGGACTGTTACAGATGAACCTGCATACTGGTTTTGCTGGGTAATATGACCAAGATACAGCCAGAGGTTGGCCATAAGATAGACTTCTCCTCTTCAGCTGCCCAAAAAAAGGCTCTCAATCAAAACATAAACAGACCATCTGTAGTGACGGGGAAAAGAAACCGTCCTCAAAAAAAAAAAATCCCACCTGCTACTGTGGAGGAGTTGTCACCGTTACTAGATACACTGCTGGAACACAGTAAAGCTGTGGGTTGTGGTAATGAACCATCTTTTTTTTTTATCTAGGGGTCTAGATTTATGCCAGAAGTGCACTGCCATGTAAATAATTTGCATTTACTGAATATGTACTTACTAAGTAACACTGTTCAAAAGCTGAATAAAGAAACAAAAACATTTTTGCCTTTTTTTTAAAAAATTAAAACCACTTTATAGAACATCACATCAGTTACAATGTAGAATCCATGGCATTTATAGTTTACAAATGAAAAAATGTTTACACAAAATCATGACAGCGTTTCCATAATATCACCCACTACTAACATTACTTTATTTACTGTTTCTTTTGAAAAATTACTGCTATATATACGGCACAAGACTTTTAAGAGAATTTAACAAGAGCAAGTTTCCTTTTCCCCTGGTTTTATTATCACACTGTTCACCAAAACACAGCAAACCTTCATGTTTTTATCCAGAAGGGTCACCTCTTCACCCTCACATGGAAGAAGTAATCTGATTGGCATGGTGGTTTGTTTGAAGCAGGGATTTTGGAGCGGCCCTTGTGTAGCGCAGTCACGATGTTTCATCCATTTCATAGGCTGGTTTGCTGCAATAATGCCAAATAATTAACAACTCTATAAATAGAAGGTAGTTCTGCAAAATCACTCATTAGGATGTTTGTTTTAATTTGCTATGAGCTCAGAGTGCATCGCAAATAAAACTAATAGGCTATAAAGAGTTATATGAACATCTTTAGAACTTACTGGAATGAAACTGTCTGGAGCACCAACAGATATTTGGAGGTGGAAGAGAACTGGATATCAGCTCGTCTCACAGACGCCTTCTTTTGGTAACATCCGCTACATGAGCTGCCTCATGTTGCTTCCAGGTGGGGAAAGAATGAAAAGATAAACCATTTTCAACCTTATTCCCTTGCCGGTCGTGCGATCTAACATTACAACCGACCACACAGCAAGTACGAACCATAGCTGGTGTTATCCGTGTGCTTTTGCTCTTCTTTCGCTAGCGCTTTGTTTGGCCCAGAAACATGGCGTCTCAACCAAAAATCCTGACCACGCCCCCTCCCGTGACATCACGCTCCAAAGCCCTATTTACTTGGCTCCGTGTTTTCCTTTCTATGCGCCACAATAAACGTCGGATCTGTTCCAAAAGGGTCTCCGGGCATTTGGCGATCGTCACCGGGAATTCCCTCTTTACCATGTCACCTGTCGCCTCCTCCACCAAGCTGTACAACACTGTTCCCTCGGGATAAAGGACGTTCGTCTTTGCTGGAAAAAGAGTTTGGAATCAGATTTTCTTGTCTTTTAATGCGGATTTCACATCTGCATATTCCCTTCGCTGCTTTAAAACCTCTGGTGCATAATCGTGATCCAACTAAACTGTTTTGCCTCGGTAGTGAAATCCACGCTTCTGCCAGGTCAACTTCAGTATTTCTTCTTTCATTCTGTAACTAGACATGTTGGCGATGATAGGCCGTGGTCTGTTAGCTTGGCATCCATCTCAACATGCAGTTTGAGCATCTCTGTTACTGCTTCCTCATTAGCTTGTACTTGAGTTTCAACATCCACAATTCTTTCTTCTACCTCTTCCACTCTCTCATTGGTTTTGTTTATTTTCTCTCTGATTTCATTCAGTTGTGCACAATTATCACTTCTGAATTCCCTTAATTCTCATAGAATAAGGTCCAAGCTTGCAGTGCTAGCATGTTCTCTTGCGTCTGCTAGCTTATCGCTGTCCTCGTGCTTTTTTTTTCTATACCTAAGCACCTTAAGATAAACGTGCTGCATGAATGTGTGTGTGAATGGATGAATGAGAATGTTTTGAGTGCTCAACTGAGAAGAAAGGCACCATACTGTAACTATTCGGTGCATTCACAAACTGTTATAAAAGGTAAAACATTTCTTCCCTCCTACCTTTGTTATCTTAACTGCTGTCCAACTGGGTTTACACGAATAAATGAAATTTATAATGCTTAATTTTATTTGACTAGAGTGTTAGTGCCCTGGGACAGACTCTGTGTATCCTGCCTTTTGTAGGATGGATGAATTAATTAAATTAAAAGTCAGCGTATACAAGTTTGTCAGGTCCATTGTTAATAAATGTATTTGTAAATCACATGAATTGGCTAATACCATGGCTGAAGTGTTGGCATAAAAGATTTCATTTATTTAGATCTCTGTGGAGACAACTGCCCTCTGCTACTGCCACAAGTGGCAAAAAATATAAAGCCATGAAATGGGTGGATGCTATTTCACTTTTGACTGCTACTCCTTCCTTCCCATGGCTGCAAGTGAGGAGTAGCATTCAAAAATGAGTTAGTGTGAGAAAATATGTTGTTTTTAATTGGCCAGTGTCTGGCAGGCTATACACACCTATGTAGTCAGAAAGTTTAAGGCATGAATTTGAAGAGCTGTCTGACAATGGCAAATCTTACAATAACAAACATCTGTACATGTTCCCTCAGAACAGTGTTAAAACCTGTTTTTCATCCAGCTTGTATTCCGAGGGATATATGCATGACTGAACATGTAGGCTCCCCACAACGGGTACAACACAACGAATGATAATAACGGCCAGAGACCCAGTGTAAATGGTTACTCTACAAACACATTCAGCATGCATGATTAGATATGAATCATCTTCTTCCCATTTAAATTTACATATCTAAATATAAATTTATATATGTATACATTTATACATGCTAATAATTATTCTATTACTATATGAATTTAGTAAATAAGTAGTAAGTAATGTTGATTTACTTACAACAGATCTAGTTTATAAGATTAAACATTCAATTGTCAATTCAGTTTTATTTATGTAGCACCAAATGACAGCAACAATTGCCTCAAGGCGCTTTATATTGGAAGGTAAAGACTACAATAATACAAAGAAAACATAGAAAACCCCAACGCTTGGTGCGTTGCTGACAGTGGTAAGGAAAAACTCCCTTTTAACAGGAAGAAACCTCCAGCAGAACCAGGCTTAAGGGGGGTGAGTGGATACTGTGAAAGAGAGCCAGAGATTAATAATAAGTAATGATTCAATGATCACGTGGCGGAAAACTAACACAGCTTTTCATTAAAAGCTGATGGCCCCTCCCCTCCCTGAGCCTGGTTCTGCCAGAGGTTTCTTCCTGTTAAAAGGGAGTTTTTCCTTCCCACTGTTGCCAAAGTGCTTGATCATAGGGGGTCATTTGATTGTTGGGTTTTTCTCTGTATGAATTATTGTAGGGTCGCTGTATAAATAAAATTGAATTAAATTGAATTGAATAGAAAAAAAAATCATACCAAAAGCCAAACATAATGGTGTGATGGTCTGGGACTACTTTGCTGCTTCAGGGCCTGGAAGACTTGGAAGACTGATCCAACCATGAATTTTGTCGCTACCAGAAAATCTCTACTGTCATGCCCTAAAGTTCAACAGCATTCTGTTTATGCAGCAGGACAATGATCCAAAACACACCCACAAGTTCACTACTGTATAGCTAAAAAACACAGTAAAACTCAAAAAAACCAATGCGGCAGAATTTTTGAAATTCTGAAAAGAAGATGGGCCAAAAATTATCCACAGCAATATAAAAAAAAAACTCATTGCCTGTAATCAAAAACCAGTTAAGCAGTTATTAGGGTTGGAGGGCAATTATTTCTTCACACAGGGCCAGGTAGGTTTAGAGGGCTTAAACTGCATTTTGTATTCACTCGGGTTGTCTTTGTTTAACACTTGGTTTGATTTTCTGAAACACAGAAGTATGACAAATATTCAAAAAAATTAAATAAATAAATCGGGAGCATACTTTTTACATTTTCACACTTTTTACTTTTACACTTAGGAGAGGCAGTGTGACATCCGCACAGTGAACCAGAGTGTCTATTACACGATTTGCCGTGATAATGGGTTGACCAGAGGCATATATGTTGGCTGTTCACAGCCTCCCAGAGTACTGAAGGCCCCTTTTAACAGGAAGAAACCTCCAGCATCTTCACATCTCAACGACAACTGCATGCCCACCCCGGAAGAAGGAGGGAGGCCCCACTTGGAGCATTCACAGCCAAAGTGCAAGAGCCCCAGATAACCAGAGGAAACGGGCATCCTACCTCACCGGAGGCTGGGGTACCACCCAAGACACCCATTACTGTTCCAGTAAAAAAAGATGTAGTGGTAATCAGGTAAATGGTAAATAGACTTGTACTTGCAGTATATGTACTACACTAGCTGTGCAATAAACATATAGTATTTAGTCTTTAATGTTGGCTCTAACATATATGCACTGTTCACCATTCTGTCTGCTGTCTGGCTGTGTCATTATCTTATGTCTCTATCTAGAATTTAAAGAAAGAGGTATCTATAAACAAAAGCCTCCTTGTCCCACTCTGGCAGCAAACAATCCCAAAATATGCCAAAAGCATGAAAGGTGTTTTCCAGCAGCATATTTTTGACAAATAAGCATTGTTTGAAAATTGGCAGCTGAAAGTTGTGTTTCCACCATACAAAAACATTCTCTTCATATCACAAACACCCAATTTCAAGCTCCATTCATTATTAAACCAATAAATTGTTGATAACATGACATGCTTTGACAAAAAACACTGTATGGCAGCTTTTGCAATCAGAAATACGATCTGAATGCGCAATTTTGCCTAGCATATTTTGTTTTCCATAACAGGCTCTATAAATCCTCTATAGGCTCCTCATGGTTGTGTTTTTCATTGTATTTCAATGGGGAGACCCTTCAAATCCTCTTTCAACTCCAACTACTTCCACATACATTCACCTAAAGACACCGTTCAAACTTTAAAATGAAGCCAAGCCATTGAACTATTCAGCTTGTATTTATCTTTTCAATAGCTTTCATATGTTTTCTTCAGTTTCAGCTTAAGTTTCATGCTTTTTTTTTTTCACCCGTTTCAGAGTTTATAATGGGTGTCTATGGGATGAAACTTAGATTGAGGGCCAACTAACACAGTGGCAGAAACCAACAGATTCATCTTAAAAACTTCTCTTTCAACAGTGTTTGTTCCACAGGCATCATTTTACTCTCAAAAATGTATCTTTCCAACGACGCGTCTCTCAAAGTTAAAAGATGTAAACTTTTTGGACTGTGTAGATCCAAGTGGCGTTAGCACCTTCTAACCAACCCATTGTACTTTGACACCGGGAACATTAAAAACACACTGTTGTGTAGAACAAATCCTCGGGATTGTCACAGTTCAAAAATGTCTTCTATAGGAATTACGGTTTTGGATTTACAGTTTTTCAACAGGTGCACCAAGGTGAATTTGACAGGGATTTGCTACAGAGAAACAGTCTGTTAGCATTTACTGGAGGCCAACCGGATAGAGCATTCTGATTGGCCTGTTAACTTCTTGCTTATTTTTCATTGGAGGATATGTCTTCAGCAGACGGGTGGTTCAAACCTGGGCAGTTGGAGTCAGACTTTTAGAATCCTCTTTTCTGACGGGATGATTAGAACGGAAACCATTTACCTGTCTGTAGCAGATTCTCCCACATTTCAACTCATCTAACTCTGTATAGTTTATCTCCACACTAACACACAGTTAGTCTGAAAATAAACCCACAAATGCACACATGCAGACACACACAGAGACATACACGTAGGGATGGGTACCGGTGTCCGGTGCCATGATGGCACCGGTTCTGACATAAACGGTAGTAACCAGACCGAAAAGCAGCGCACATTTCGGTGCTTTATTTCGGTGCTTTTTTTTCCTGAGCTATGATACACTTCTAGCCAATCATTTTACGTTTCCGAGGATAGTAGGCGGGGCCAGGTACGTACGTTCTGTTAGAGCAGAGCTACAGATTAAAAATGTCCAAGGCGAAGCGGTCAAAAGTCTGGCTGTACTTCACAGCAAACGATGCAGACTCAGCACCCTGCAACAAGTGCTTTAAGCTGATACTGTGATACTGTCAAAGGAGGTAACACCTCAAATCCGATGAAACACCTGGCGACGCATAGCGTTTTTTTTAAAAGCCCAGAAATGCGCCGTATTTGATAGCTTGCTGCGAGACCTCAAACCGAGCACATCTACTGTGCGTGGGTTGCCTGTTATCGGACCCGGAGTTAGCAATATCCCCCAAAAACCCCGAAGAGGAGAGTCCTGGCCCCTAGCCCTGCCAGTGTAGCAGAAATGATGAGGATGATGATGCAGCAGCAGCCGTTCTTCTCTGCGTGAGTAGCTTAATGTTCGTGTGTAATTTACGTTGAGTAGGCTAACCACGTTATTACATCAATGTATGTAAGGTGAACTAGCAAACACCATCATAGCTACATGCGGCTGTCTACTTGTTTGATGGCAGATACTCCCTTCACCCTGGCCAAAAAGGCTAAAATGACCAAAGAAAAAGTGGAAAACAGTTAAACATGAGAGGTTTTTGGACAAAGTTTGTGTTTTTTCCATTGTTTAAGCACTGCTTCCAGCCAAGAGTGATACCATATATGCCCCATAGCTGCAGAAAAGGCTAACATTGTTATCTTTTTACAAAAAACAGCTGAACATGAGAGGTTTTTGGACCAATTTTGTGTTCTCCATTCTTTAAGCACCGGTTTGAGCACAGTTTAAGCACCAGCACCGTTTCAAAAGTACCGATTTGGCACCGGTATCAGATAAAACCTAAACGATACCCATCCCTACATACACGTGCACACAAGAAAACCCACTCACACACACACACAGCAGATATTCAGTTTTTTCTTTTAAGATTTTAAGATTCTTGAGTTTAGAAATGTAAAACTCATACTTTCACTCTTCAAGGGATTTAAAGAATATGAGGTTTCCACATTAATTCAGATCTTTTCTGATTCAAAATTTTCTTTTGTCATTTGTTATCTTTTTCTAATGTACATTTTAAAGATTTTCAGGAACGCTACAACTTTTAAACTTCTTCTGTGTGAACTTCAGCTTTCAACAGTTCTGTACTTTGGCTTTCAGGTGAATGATTCGGCTAATTTGACATTTTTTAACTTAAGATTCAGAAATTATTACATTTCAGTTCAAAACATTCAGCTATCAGCAATCACACATTCTATAGTTGTAATTAAACTTGTAATGTAATAATGCCAAAGCTGACACAGGAAATTTAAAAAAAGAGCACCAGTAGAAATGCACAATGGTGCAACAATAGCTACACCTGTAGGAAGAAACAAAAGCAAACAGCACATGGAAGGTAAATGTCATCCGGGGGATGGGAGATGTTCCTTCTTTTTATTTTTTTCCTTTGCATGTGTTGCTGTGTCAGTGTTTATTTTTGTTAGAGCATGTTGTAGTGTTGCATGTTTTTGTATATATTGTTTGTGTTTGGGGAGAAGCCCCTCCCTTCCGCCTTCCTCCACTTGATGCTTGATTAGAGACACCTGAAGGGCAGCGAGAGGAGACGCCGTTGTCGTGCCAAATTATGTATCCCCGACAGAATTAGTTTCCCCTGCGTTGGGACCGTGGCACAACATTAGACGGGATTATTTAAATAAACCAATGACATTTTGACTGATCATTATTTGTATCCTTCTGTAACTGTACAGAACTGTACTGAGCTAAACCTCCAAAATTTCAGGAACAATATGTCTTTGGACAGGGGGAACAAATTGCGCCGGGGGATCAGCCTGATATTATTCGTATCCCACTGTAACTTTACTGTATAAACAGCTACCATCTCCAAAATTTATGGAGTAGTTAGTCATTATAAGAAGTGTTTATGAACTGAAAATCATGAATATGGGATACTGTTTGTCCATGATTTCGAGTGCATGCTCCCGACGCAGGGGAAACAAATTCTGTCGGGGATACCTAGTTTGGCATGACACCGGGAAGTGTGGCGGAGGCTGACTGGGAACTTTGGGACTTAGCTCATGGACTGAGCACCATTATATTTTAATTGTGCTGAGTTTTATGTTTTTATTTTTCTCTCCCCTGATCAGGGTATTTTAGTGTTGTAAATAAAGTGTATTTACGTTTTATTGACTATTTTAACCAGGTAATACGTCTTCTGTTTACGTGATCACCCCCTGCTGCTCTCCCCGTTATAGAAGGGGTTCCCTTCTAGCTTACACCCGTGACATAAACATATGAGAAAATGCAGATACACAAATCAACAATCTTGTTATGATGTGTGTGTGTGTGTGTGTGTCAGTGCCTGTATATGTGTCTTTCTCACTAATCATATTTGATAATGAGTGTGAGAAGCTGCAATAACTCGGACCCACAAGCATACAGAAAGACCCGGGAGACATCTGCAGCCCCCAAGAGTACTGAAGACCCAAGGCTGCACATGTTGATGACAACCGTGTACCCACCCCAGCAGAAGAAGGAGGGCGGTCCCAGATAAAGCAGTCACAGCCAGAGGGCAACAGCTCCAGAGAACCAGAGGCAATGGACAGCCACCCCAGCAGAGGCTGCCCATCCTGGCATGAGCAAAGAACAGGGTCCCAAAGTTCCAGCCACCTGGGAACTATCCAAGACCAATCACTACAAAATTCTTAATGTACATTTAACCCTCTTGAGGCAGGCGTTGCCGATTTGCAACAGTTAAAAACTAACAACCTGATTACCTCACACACATATTTTATGAGTTTTTTTTACTCAGAAGTACCACTGCAGGACTTGGTTGTGCATTAGCAACAAAAAGTTTAATTTGAGCCTGAGAGGGTTAAAAAGAACAATGTAACAGACCCATGGCAGACCCGACCAGATTGTTACACCTTTCTTTATTTCTGGTTAATGAACACTCCAACACACCCGGCTGCAGTTTTCCAGCTATGTTAAAGATATGCAAAATTAATTACAGTTCTTCACAGTGAAAAACGCAGTCGAAATGTAAGATATATGTTATATTACTGTAAAATCTAACTTCATGATAAAATACTGCCAGCTGTGGTGTCCAGAATTTCACTGTATAAAATACATTACAACACATAAGAAATTAAGCTTAAGTGTAAGTTCAATAAGGAAGATCTGTAATCACTCCTTGTGCCTGCTTTCCTTGGTGTTTGACTGCTTTTCTGTTCTTTGCGACTACTGCTTTCCCACACTGTCAATCTTAATTCTTACATCATTATTCTAGTCCAGAACAATAGATATATTAACTCATATTATTATATTAACTCATTAGTCACAACACGTGATTTGGTTGCTGAACAAAACTAAGACATACATTATAAGGTATAATTTTTTATTTACATTATATAATGTGCACATTGAAGGACATATCCTGAATAAATGGCTCCCAGGATCTTCAAGAAGCTGCTGTTGGCCAAGGTAAATGGTACCTCCGTGGGTGCCAGTTTAGGGCAGCGTGTTGAGCAGGTGCCTACATGTCATATAGCTGAGAGTGGCCCTTTTCCACATGAATCTGTCAAATAAAGCTGAAAAAAAGTCCCAAAATAATTGTACCTTTTCTACTCCACCTGAACACTCAAAGCATTTTATACCACGTCTCATTCTGGCATTCAAACCCAGTAAGACAAGCACTTTGGTCTACGCCTAACTGCTTTCTATCTAACATTCACAGTCTGATGGATGCCTTGGAGAGCAACTTGGGGGTTACTGTATTACCCAAGGATATTGGCATGGACACTGGAGCAGCCAAGGATTTCTAATTAGTAAATAACATGCTCCTCCTTAGCTACAGCCACTCCAAAAAGGTAATGACATTCAGGGTAAATATCTGCTTAACAACCATATTACTAAGCTTTTTTGGGCTGAATGCTCAAACACTACGTAAGTAAATTTCCCTCATTGTATCTCACAGTAGTGATGGGTCATTCGCGAACGAAATGGCTCTTAGAGCCGACTCTTTGACGTGAACGACGCGAGCCGGCTCCTTATCGCGAGCCGTCATGTGGGGTTTTTTTTTTCTTTTTTTTTCCTCACCCTCTCTCTCGCACTTTTGTGCATAATTTTATATTATTGTTAATAATAAATTAATTAAAGCAACATAACAACCTGAAGAGCCGGTCCGGAGCCGGTTCGGAGCCGAAAGAGCCGGCTCTTTTTAGTGAGCCGAACCGAAAGAGCCGGATCTCTAAAAAGAGCAGGAAATCCCATCACTATCTCACAGCCCATTTTACTCTGTGATTGAAAAAAATTCAAAGAGCCCGGCACACACCCTGACCTCTTATCTCTGCTTGAGAAATACCTTTTCAGTGTATGATTGATCAACTTATTCCCAGCTGAGTCACTAGCAGTCATAGTAGAAAGGCCCCAACAAGGTGTGGACAGCCACTCACACTTCACTTGTTTCATGTTTGAGTTTCACTGAAAAAAATGTCAACATTTGTTAACAGAAATTTACTTAACCAGGACAAGCTCAATGTAATGACTGCTTTGATCATGGGTTCAAAAGCAATATGCTGACATAAATCAACACATGAAATTTCAGATTTACCTTGAACACATTTTCATAGCACTCTTACAGTTACATTGCCACTATGTACTACAACTTTACAGAGTGGCATAGTTATCTTACCTGTTAAAGCATGTATGGGCAGAAATAACAACAAGTAATGTCTTAATTTCATATTAATTTTACTTTTTCATTACTTTTGAGAACATTTTTTCAAGTAACAGGCATTTTGTAAGAACAAGGTGAAATAAGGCCATTTATTTACAGTCATTATTAGTCATCATTAGTCCTAGCAATTAATTTTCAGACATGGCATATGCAACATTACTAAATCATCTATTTGTTTATCTATTTCTCAAGCAACTGTATCTATTCAGAAACAGATAAATTTTCCGAGATGCAGTCTCTCCAGCACCCAAGCCTTTCTCTAGTGAGTTGGGTCTCACCCCATCTCTGAGAGCAGTGCCGCTAAAAGCAGCTCCAGCCACAAACCCTACTGCGTTTTCTTTTGCTTATCCCCAATTCCTGTGCCACTTCCAGAACCTCTTTCCACCTCTTGCCTGGTACTGCCAAAAGGCTCCGCCCACTGGTAGACCTGGTGATATATGGGCAGATCCCTGGTCTCTTCCAAGTCCCAGTTATTGCTTCTAGCAACCATTTAGTAGACTCTGGAGCTGAGCAAAATCTGATTGACACAAACTAGTCAACAAGTTGCACCTTTCCCTGATCCCTCCAGATTTGTTCATACCTGCCACCACCCTGAACAACCAGGTGTTTGTCACCATAACCCACCAAACAGGACCCATCACGGTAATCACATTAGGCAACCACTGCCAGACCCTCAGTGTTGGGGAGTAACGGAGTACATGTACCGCCATTACATATTTAAAATACAAAATATGAGTAACTGTATTCTGTTACAGTTACCGTTTAAAAAGGTGGTATTTAGAATACAGTTACTTTGTTGAAATAAAGGGATTACATGGCAGTCTTTTCTTGTTTCATACAGTGGGGCAAAAAAGTATTTAGTCAGCCACCGATTGTGCAAGTTCCCCCACTTAAAATGATGACAGAGGTCAGTAATTTGCACCAGAGGTACACTTCAACTGTGAGAGACAGAATGTGGAAAAAAAAATCCATGAATCCACATGGTAGGATTTGTAAAGAATTTATTTGTAAATTAGGGTGGAAAATAAGTATTTGGTCACCTCAAACAAGGAAAATCTCTGGCTCTCACAGACCTGTAACGTCTTCTGTAAGAAGCTTTTCTGTCCCCCACTCGTTACCTGTATGAATGGCACCTGTTTGAACTCATCATCTGTATAAAAGACACCTGTCCACAGCCTCAAACAGTCAGACTCCAAACTCCACCATGGCCAAGACCAAAGAGCTTTCGAAGGACACCAGGAAAAGTATTGTAGACCTGCACCAGACTGGGAAGAGTGAATCTACAATAGGCAAGCAGCTTGGTGTGAGAAAATCAACTGTGGGAGCAATCATCAGAAAATGGAAGACATACAAGTCCACTGATAATCTCCCTCGATCTGGGGCTCCACGCAAGATCTCATCCCGTGGGGTCAAAATGATCATGAGAACGGTGAGCAAAGATCCCAGAACCACACGGGGGGACCTGGTGAATGACCTGCAGAGAGCTGGGACCAAAGTAACAAAGGTCACCATCAGTAACACACTACAACGGCAGGGAATCAAATCCCGCAGTGCCAGACGTGTTCCGCTGCTGAAGCCAGTGCATGTCCAGGCCCGTCTGAAGTTTGCCAGAGAGCACATGGATGATACAGCAGAGGATTGGGAGAATGTCATGTGGTCAGATGAAACCAAAGTAGAACTTTTTGGTATAAACTCAACTCGTCGTGTTTGGAGGAAGAAGAATACTGAGTTGCATCCCAAGAACACCATACCTACTGTGAAGCATGGGGGTGGAAACATCATGCTATGGGGCTGTTTTTCTGCCAAGGGGACAGGACGACTGATCCGTGTTAAGGACAGAATGAATGGGGCCATGTATCGTGAGATTTTGAGCCAAAACCTCCTTCCATCAGTGAGAACTTTGAAGATGAAACGAGGCTGGGTCTTCCAACATGACAATGATCCAAAACACACCGCCCGGGCAACAAAGGAGTGGCTCCGTAAGAAGCATTTGAAAGTCCTGGAGTGGCCTAGCCAGTCTCCAGACCTCAACCCCATAGAAAATCTGTGGCGGGAGTTGAAAGTCCGTGTTGCTCGGCGACAGCCCCAAAACATCACTGCTCTCGAGAAGATCTGCATGGAGGAATGGGCCAAAATACCAGCTACTGTGTGTGCAAACCTGGTAAAGACCTATAGTAAACGTTTGACCTCTGTTATTGCCAACAAAGGTTATGTTACAAAGTATTGAGTTGTATTTTTGTTATTGACCAAATACTTATTTTCCACCCTAATTTACCAATAAATTCTTTACAAATCCTACCATGTGGATTCATGGATTTTTCTTTCACATTCTGTCTCTCACAGTTGAAGTGTACCTCTGGTGCAAATTACTGACCTCTGTCATCATTTTAGGTGGGGGAACTTGCACAATCGGTGGCTGACTAAATACTTTTTTGCCCCACTGTATGTTAGGCTATGCCCTCTCTATTTTTGGTAATTCCACACCGGTGGGGGAGGCTCTAATGTCTGTGTCTCAATCTTGCGGCCCATGTCAACCCTACTTACGGTCCGCATAATGACATGAAGAAATGTTTTTTAAATTTATTGCTCAAAAAATTATTTAATATGAAGGGAATAGGCTGAGTGTTACAGGCATAGCCCTAAAGAATGTAGCCTCATGGGCAGTGTAGTCCAGTTGTAAGTAAGCTATGAAGACTCGACTGTACACTCCTTAATTCAGATCAAACTGAGGTTATTGTACTCGGCCCTGAAAATCTTAGAAATATGGTATCTAACCAGATTCTTACTCTGGATGGCATTACCTTGGCCTCCAGTAACACTGTGAGGAACCTTGGAGTCATTTTTGACCAGGATATGTCCTCCAATGCAGGGTGTCCTAAAAACTCCCTGGGAAGCCTTCAGTTAATCCAAAATGCTGCAGCAAGAGTCCTGACAGGGACTAGAAAGAGAGAGCAGATTTCTCCTGTTTTGGCTTCCCTTCATTGGCTTCCTGTTAAATCCAGAATTCAAAATCCTGCTCCTCACATACAAGGTCTTAAATAATCAGGCCCCATCTTATCTTAATGACCTTGTAGTACCATATCACCCTATTAGAGCACTTCGCTCTCGCTCTGCAGGCCTACTTGTTGTTCCTAGAGTATTTAAAAGTAGAATGGGAGGCAGAGCCTTCAGTTTTCAGGCCCCTCTTCTGTGGAACCAGCTTCCAGTTTGGATTCAGGAGACAGACACTATCTCTACTTTCAAGATTAGGCTTCAAACTTTCCTTTTTGCTAAAGCATATAGTTAGGGCTGGACCAGGTGACCCTGAATCCTCCCTTAGTTATGCTGCAATAGACGTAGGCTGCCGGGGATTCCCATGATGCATTGGGTTTTTCCTTTCCAGTCACCTTTCTTACTCACTATGTGTTAATAGACCTCTCTGCATTGAATCATATCTGTTATTAACCTCTGTCTCTCTTCCACAGCATGTCTTTATCCTGTCTTCCTTCTCTCACCCCAACCAATCGCAGCAGATGGCCCCGCCCCTCCCTGAGCCTGGTTCTGCCGGAGGTTTCTTCCTGTTAAAAGGGAGTTTTTCCTTCCCACTGTCACCATGTGCTTGCTCATAGGGGTCATATGATTGTCGGGTTTTTCTCTGAATGTATTATTGTACGATCTACTGTACAATTTAAAGCGCCTTGAGGCGACTGTTGTTGTGATTTGGCACTATATAAATAAAATTGAATTCAATTGAAAGTTATAAAATACATTTTGGGGCATGTATTCTGTAATCTGTAGTGGAATACATTTTAAAAAGTAACCTTCTCAACGCTGGAGACCCTCACATTCCTTTGTCCTTTGACTAACTTGACACTCCCCTGATTTTTGGTTTCCCTTGGTACAAAAGACACAAGCTCCACAACTGGTCCAGTTATAAGATCTCCGCGTGGAGCTCCTTTTGCTTGGGAAATTGCCTCATTTCTGCACAACCCGCTGGTGGGCAAAACTCCCCTGCTAGTGCCCCTCTGTAGTCTGTAGCTCTCTCAGCTGTTCCAATGGATTATCACAACCTCAAGAAAGTGTTTAGCAAAACCAAAGCATCGTCTCTCCTCCACTGCCTTCCATGAGGTTGTACAATCTTTCCTAGCCAGAGAGGGAGGCCATGGAAAAGTCCATTCCAGAGTACCTGGCAGCTGAAATAATCCATCCGTCTTTGTCTCCAGTAGGTGCTGTTTTTTTCTTTGTGTCTAAGAAGGCCAGATCCACCCATGCATTGATTACACGGGTTTGAATGAGATAACTGTGAAGATTAAACACCTTCTCCCACTCATAAATTCAGCCTTCAAACCCATCCATGATGCTACTGTGTTCACCAAACTAGATCCCCGTAATGCCTATCACCTGGTTTGCCTGGATTCTCCAAGGGGATGAGTGGAAAACAGCTTGTAACACTCCACATGGTTGATGTGGTGGTTGACTGTAAGCCACAGGCAGCTGAACTGATTCACCTGAACCTTTCACTGGTGAAGGAAGTGGCTGGACAAGCTCGCCTGAGCCACCTGCGGGGACAGGGATGGGTGCAGGCACCTGCCGGACACTAGCCGCTCCCACCCGGGGAGTCTGTACGGATGCGGAGATTCACAGTGTCCTTGGCTGGCCTCAGCCTGTGGCCTTGCATGGGTGCCCATGGAGACCAGACGACAGCCACCCCGACCCGAGGGGTAGGTACAGGTGCAGGAGTACGCTGGGTCCCGGCTGCCCTCACCCTGGGAGCCGGGACAGGGACAGGCAATGGCTGGGCGTCCGTTATTCCCACCGGAGAAACAGATACGGGTGCAGGAACGAGCAGAGCCCCAGACACCCTCACCCAAGGCACTGGTGCGGGTCCAGGGAAACGCAGGAGCACTGCTGCCCTGGGGCAGAGACAAACAGAGGAGCAGAAGCAGCCTTTACATAGTCCAAAACAGGTATATTTACACAGGCAGAGTCTACGTAAGCCTGTGGGAAGCAACACGGGGATGAAGCAATGCCAAAAACAGTCTCTAGGGATGCAGCATGAACAGTTTCCACAGAGATTGGCTCCAAAGCACAGTGAACAGGTTCGAACACATGTGGGTGTGGGAGACAAAACTCGACCTGATCAAACAGCTCCGAGGCACCCAGTCCAAGTTTCTTAGCCAGCTTAACAATGAAGGCTGCCACCCTGTTGCCCTTCAAATTTGCTTGCTGAGAACCCGAAAAGGCAGTCACTGTGCAACACAAGGAATTTCAGGTTCAGGAGCAGGTTTACCAATGTCCAGGCAAGTTGGCTGAAAAACTAAACAGTCCATAGGAGCAACGTGGCTGACAGTCTCAGTATTCTCTGGCTACCAGACATTCTGCATTTTTACCTGCTTGGGTGACTCGAGTACTGGCTCAAACAAGACACACGGAGCATAAATGAAATTTGCTGACTCTGAAACACGGGACAAAGAAACTAAAGAGCCACTTAAAGTAATGTCCTTATGAGCTAAAAAATCTGTCTCAGGGTTAGCCCATTCAACTCAAGGTGATTCATTGAAAAACAAAATGGTGTTACTCACAGTGGAATTGATACTGGCAGCCCCAGCCACAGCTGATTTTATTTTTGCCTTATATAGTGTTTTTGCAGGTATGCTTGGAAATGTTTCAATAAACTGCTGAAACTGTTTCATATTTTCCTAGCAAAACAAAAACATGACGGGTGGCTCAAGACTTTTACACAGTATTACTGTACATGTATAATTTTGTTGTCATAACTCGAGCTGCATTATTAACAAGTTTGGACCCAGAGACTCCAGACTTAGGGGAAAAGGACAAAAGACAGGGAAGGGACAAAGGAAACAGGAAGAGAAAGAACTGGGGGAGAACAGACACATGAAAGGACAAAATACAAAAAGATATGAAGAAAAGAGGAACACAAAAGAATTCAAACCAGGAATCTCATATTATTTAAATAACTCATTTAGAAAGTCCAAAAATTTAGAAAGCTGGGAAAACAGACACATGACAGTTTTATCCTATGTTTTATAAAACAATCCTATATATTTATACTATAATATCTACATATATACACTCACACATGCAAGTAAGTACATATATGCACACATACACACGATCATATACAATCATATGTATATTTGTACCTAGCAAAGTTCTTTCTCGTTGATGTACTTTGTGGCAGATAAAGTTTTGAATATTTTTTTAAAACTGGAAAATATTTGAACATTATGGCTTTTTGTTTGCATCTGCCGTAAAGAATTTTTGTCACCAAACGCACAACTAGTCTGATGTTGCAAATAGTCGGGGCGGGGGTGTCCTGGTTTAATCATCTTGAAGAGCCAAAGCATTTTGAACATTTGTGATCAGGCACCATAAAGCATATTTGAAAACAGAGTCAAAAATTAGTGCAAACATTGTGTTTTGCAAAAGATGTTAGGAGTAGATTCTTCAAGCTTTATAAACTGACTGGTTCCAATATACATCCCTGCATCCTGTTTTATTTTGTGGTTTGTCCCTGCTCAGATGTATGTATGTGTCTCTATGTGTTGATCATTTAAGCCTCTCCATGTGGCCTTCAGGACAAAACCAGTGAAAACACAGCTGTGGATGGCCAGTCCTCTGACAGACCAGATCTCTAAAATAGAAGCCCAGAGGGGTTAAAAGTCCATGCTACATCCCTACCTCATGCCATTCACTTTATTTACTCTGTGGTCAAATGTTCCCTACTCCCCAGTGGGCAGAAGCTGTTAGCTTCTCTTTATATCTGATCTTGCTATCAACACGTTACAATGATCTGTCTTGAAATGCAAGCAGTCCAATTAGTTGGAAATCTCCTCAAGGACTAGCAAAGGTTTGCATGAACTCATGAGATGTTACATTGTTAATCCTTGTTTCTTCATTTATTAATGGCTTTTTAGTTTGCACCAAGCATCCATACACTATTTCAGCATGAACAGTAAAGATAGCAAAATAAAAGGAAAATCAAAAGCATTAACACCAGCAGACGATCATATTTTATTCAATTCAATTCAATTTTATTTATACAGCCCCAAATCACAACAACAGTCGCCTCAAGGCGCTTTATATTAATTTATAGGGCCCTCAAGAAATATTAAACATAGACAGAGATCTACAGCTTGCTGCATTTCAGCCCTTTTTATTTTTAGAATGGAGAAACACAAAAATCTGGAAATGAGCCATATCTGTTGAAAATTATAATTGTAAAATGAACCCTTTCCTGTTTATTTATTTGTTTGTTTAAAAAAAACAAAAGACAAACTGTTATCTTATTTTATTTGATAAGCCTAAAAGTAGAACAGTGGAATTAAAATAAAACTCATTTAATTTTGTTGTCTCATACTCGTGTCACTAGAGGGAATGCTGTAGCTGCTATCATTGTCAAGTGTATTTTTGATGTCTGAGAGATGGCAGTGTTATGTCCTGTTTTCAAGAAGGCAAATTTCTGAAACTTCAGTGAGATGACATGTCTGTGAATTGCAGAACTTTTCTATGACTCAATTTGTAACTGACAGCTTTGCGCATAAGAATACTTATTTTGGTTTTGGTTAACTTTATGGCTTTAGCTAATGTTAGCTAAAAGTAACTGTAGATAAAAGTAATGTTAAAAATTGATCATCCCTAAGAACTCCTGCAACGCCTTAACCGACGTGGGACGCGGAAAAACCAAAACGGCCTGGACTCTGTCGGGCAACGGAACCACACCTTCAGCGGAAATGCGGTGCCCGAGGGAATCCAGAACAGGCAACCCAAACTGGCACTTGGAAGGGTTGATGATCACGCCGTGCGCTGCCAAACGCTGGAAAACCTGGCGCAGATGGGACTCGTGCTGGTTCGCCGAGCAGCTGGCTACCAATATATCGTCCAGGTAAACAAAAACGAACGGCAGCCCACGCAAAACGGAGTCCATCAGCCGCTGAAAGGTCTGGACGGCACCTTTCAGGCCAAACGGCATGTGCAAAAACTCGAACAAGCCGAAGGGGGTAATGACAGTGGTTTTAGGAACGTCTTGGGCGCGCACGGGAACCTGGTGATACCCCCGCACCAAGTCAATTTTAGAAAAAATCGAGGTCCCAGCGAGATTGGCGGAAAAATCCTGAATGTGGGGGATGGGGTAACGGTCATTCTCCGTGGCATTATTTAAACGCGCATGGCCACCACCGACCGTCCGATTTGGGCACCATGTGAAGCGGAGAGGCCCATGCACTGTTCGAGCACTGTACAATGCCAAGGCGCTCCATGGCTGCAAACTCTTCCGGACAGTTTCGCGCAGGGCGGCAGGCAGCGACGCGCTCTGGTGACAAAACGCTGATGGTAGAAACAGATGCTCTTTCTGCAGTGCCGCCGTGTAGCAATCCCTGCCATCCTCTCCACACTTCAACTGAACACATCGCGCCACAAAACACAGCAACACACTTCCTCAACACTGGGTGTGAGTGGAGCCCTCTAGTGGTCCACCACAATATGACCTGCAATTTCAAGTTGTAAAACACGATGTGCAATCCATTATCGGATTAAAGGACAGCGTGCAAATTAAACTAGTTAGTTTCAGCACAGATGTCTACCATGTTGACATAGATCAGGATGAGACACTAGCACAGAAAGTGTTTCACGAATACACAGACTTGTTTAAAGATGAAGTCGGTGACTTACCTGTGACCTACTCAATGAAACTCACTCCAAACGTGTCACCTGTCATCAACACTCCAAGGCGCGTTCCTGTTCCCATGCAGAAAAGGTTAAAGAGGAACTCCAAAGAATGCAGGCCTCGGGAGTAATTGAACCAGTGGAGGAGCCCACAGAATGGGTATCCAACATGGTCGCAACACACAAAAAGAATACCGATGCAGGGCTCTAGAGTGCGACCAATTTGGTCGCAAATGCGATCCCCTATCGTGGACTAAACCAATCAGAGATAGTCAGGGGCGGGACCTCTCTGATTGGCCATGGTCCAGTTGAAAGTGCAGGTGGAAGTGGGAGGTGAGTAGCTTGAATAAAGCGATATCAATTCATTAAATCCTGAATCGACTTTTAAATATAACTGTGTTTTGCCAGAAACGCCAGATTCTCAGATTAAAGCTCACAAAACCATTTCAACAA
This sequence comes from Rhamphochromis longiceps, assembly GCF_057381845.1. NCBI lineage: Eukaryota > Metazoa > Chordata > Actinopteri > Cichliformes > Cichlidae > Rhamphochromis > Rhamphochromis longiceps. Next base: position 3,310,174 of record NC_140575.1, on the reverse strand, counting down.
CAACCAAACAGCAAATGAGAGCAGGTACACGGATTCTACACAAAGACGTAAACACAGAACGGACCCGACGCATCAGAATCAGCTTTGTCTTTCTCGGCTTTCTCACCCGACGGCCCGCAGACGGACACGCTGTCGGAGCTCAGCGATCCTGATGCGTCCGGTCCGCGCTGTGATTACGTCTTTTTGCGCTGATTCTGAGCTGCAGGTTTTGTCTCTCCAACCAAAATCCACCGAGCCAGCAGCAAAAGAAGCAGCAAACTGCGCTTCACATTTGATCAATGTCGTCATGAATTTTGCTGTTTTGCTTCCACGACTATTAAAATCACACTTCCTGCACAGCTAGCTCTCTCTCTCTCTCTCTGTACTTCAAGAACAGTTTCCCGTCTCCAATCTCTGTTTTCTGTATTATTCATTCGCTTATTACCCACCAGTCTACCGTTGTTTACAGCGCTGTGGCTGCTGTCTTTTTCTTTTCTTTTTTTCACTTAAATGACCTCGGACAAGAAAGCCTATTTTTTCTGTTATTCAATACTGAAGAAATTTAAACTTTATGTGCAGAACATTGTAGAATATTTTTAAGGTTATCTGCTATAAAAAGCCAGACCAGGAAAATCTCCTTCATGTTTTTCTGTGTTTTATTCTCAGTTACTTTCACACAAAGGCATCTGCTGTGATGTTCACAATTCTGATGAAGTCAGTGCTGATAAATGATCAGAATTATAATATTTCTGATTCTTCTGGCTAAGTTGAATCGAATCGGGACTTTGAAAACCGGAATCGAATGGATTATAGAAATCAGTGATGATACCCAGCCCTAGTGAGCAGCCTAGGCACGACAGACGTGGATGTAGCTGTAATAGGAAAAGAACTATTGCTAACTTTTCTGTTAAGTTAAGGCCTGATCCTTCTGAAATTCATAGCCAGTGCTCTGACACGGTGTCATCAATCTTTGAATGCTGAAAAAGCACAGTGTATCCAGAAAAACACATTATATTATATAAATTATTATAAAATTTATGTACTCCTCTAATTTTTGTGCCGGTACTTTTTGCCATGGGTACGCCTAACTTTTTAAAGTTAGGCGTACCCATGGCAAAAAGTTAGTCTAGAGCCCTGCGATGATGTTCGTATCTGCATTGATCGAAGGGATCTGAAACAAGGCACTAATGCGACCTCACCATCCCATGCGAACTGTGGAGGAAGTAGCTGCTCAGATGTCTGGAGCAACCATCTTCTCGATTCTGGATGCAAAGAGCTCCTTCTGGCAAATCAAACTAGATCCTGCCTCATCTCTTCTCACTACATTTGCAACATCTTTCGGCAGATTCAAATTCTTAAAGAATGCCCTTTGGTATCAACACCGCTTCTGAAGTCTTCCAGAGAACCATGTAACAGATATTCACGGGATATCCATGCGCTGTGATTGTGGACGACATCCTAGTGGGAGGAAAAGGAATAGAGGAGCATGACAAAAATTTGAAAAAAGTCCTGGAGCGGGCCAGACAGGTAAAACTCAGACTGGACACATATTCACTGATGAAGGACTAAAAGCAGATCCAACTAAAATCACTGCGATCAATGAAATGCCACCACCAGAGGACAAGACGTCTCTCCAACGTTTCCTGGGAATTATCAATTAACTGGGCAAGTTCATCCCGAACTTAAGTGAACTGTCAGCACCACTTTGTCAGCTGCTTCACAAGGATGTGGTGTGGAGCTGGACTCAACATTAGCAGGATGCTTTCAACAAACTTAAAGCGTGCCTCACCAGCCCACCAGCACTACAATACTATGACATGCACAAAACAGTGACTCTCACATGTGATGCTTCTCAGCATGGTCTAGGAGCTGCATGCCTTCAGAACGACAAACCTGTGGCGTATGCATCAAGAACTTTAACTCCAACAGAGAGAAGGTACGCTCAGATAGAGAAGGAGTTACTAGCTGTAGTGTTCACATGTTACAGGTTTTATGACATCTACAGAAAGCCAGTGGTGATTGAAACTGACCACCAGCCTTTGGTCACAATCCAAAACAATCCTTTCCACACAGTTCCGGCACGGCTACAGCGCATGATGCTACGATTACAAAAGTTCAACTTGACTCTCGTATACAAGAAAGACAAACACTTTTACGTCGCAGACACACTCTCTCGCACACCAACGCTGGATGAACAACCTCTAAAGGAAGAGGGGCGCGACTTCGAGGTAATGTCACTTCAGCTCATCTCACCAAGACGCCTACAAGAGCTTGCCGAACACACCTCGAAGGACGCTACTCTACAGACACTTGGTTGTTACGTCCAGCAGGGGTGGACCAAAACAAGTGAGTAGTGTACCTATAGAAATCAAACCATTCTTCAGCTACCACGATGAACTAATCATCAACAACAATGTCATTATGAAAGGGAACAGAGCCATCGTTCCAGCATCACCACATGAAACCTATCTACAGGAACTACACAAGGGACATCCAGGCATGGAGTCTACAAAAAGGAGAGCGAGGGACAGTGTTCTGGTTGACAATAAACTCTGACATTGAGAACAAAGTCAAATCATGCAGCATTTGCAACAGTCTAAAGCCTCACCAACAAAAACAACCCCTGAAACTACACCAAATTCCTGATCTTCCCTGGTCCATCACAGCCACAGACATATTCGAATGGGACAACTGCCACTACCTTGTGCTCGTGGATTCGTATTCTGGATGGTTTGAAATAGATAAACTTGAAAACCTAACATCTGCCTCAGTCATTACCACACTCAAATGCCACTTCTTAGTACATGGGATACCACAGAAACTGTACTCAGACAATGGCACCCAGTTCACCAGCCAGACCTTTCGTGAGTTTGCCACACACTGGGAGTTTGTATATGTCACAAGCAGCCCTGAGTTTCCTCAGTCAAATGGACTCAGTGAAAGAGCTGTGCTAAAAGACTCCTTGAAAAATCACAAAGAGATGGAACTGATTTCTATTTTAGCCTGTTACATCTACGCAACACGCCACAAGACAACATTCTTGGCTCACCAGCACGGAGGCTTCTGTCAAGGCGAACACGGTCAACCCTTCCTGTGTGCAAAAAACTGTTAAGCCCAACAGCAAAAGTGACAACTACTATCAAAACTCAACTCAACAGCACTATGACAAGTCCAGCTCGCTGCTCAGTCCATTAACACCAAAGCAGGTGGTGAGATTACAAACACAGAGCGGACATGACAAGATTGGAGTTGTAAGTAAGGTATGTGCTAAACCTCGCTCTTATGTAGTTGAGTTGGACGGAAAGGAAGACAGGCGCAACAAACAACATCTTCTGCCTGTGAGCGAGCCTCAACCGGAAAAGCTCGCTACAGCACAAAATGAACTGAACACAATTCCACAAGTGGATGAAACTGAACCCGATAAAGCACAAACATGAAACGATTCAAGTTCAACTCGACCCACCACAACTTGGCACAAAACAGTCCGAACAAGTGATCAAGGACAGAAAAACGCAGGGTAAAATGAAAACACCTAAAAATTGCCAAGTACGCTGATGACAACTTCCACCGAATCAGATCTGGTAGTGTCTAAACCAAATAGTAAATACCTGGGTTAAAAGCACACTGATGCTGTATTTTCTGTTTTGAAATGTGTTTTCTCTCATGTTATGTTGTTGCATATTTGTTGCATTTATGACAATGATTACCATGAATTTCATTCGACATATGAACCTTTATTTTTGTGTAATCCATAACCTGATAAGTTCTTCCATAGTAGTGGTGTTGTTTGATTTGGGTATGCCTAAGAGGTCCAAAACTAAAAGAAAAAAAAAGAAAGAAAAGGGGTAGATAACAGTAATGTTATGTTTGTCCATACTGCCTGCCGTTGCTGCTGTTACGGAGGTTTCCAGCAGATGTTGCTGTGGTTCTAACTTGGCTATGCGTGCTTCCTGTTACCTGCAAACAAACGCCTAAATGTGTAAAGTACACAGAAATATAACATATTTAAATGTTTCCAATAATCTTTGGTGCAGATATGATGTTTATGTTCTAAATAACAGAAAATCTGTAAATGATTAGCATTTTATATTTTACTATTTTACCAGTCACACAAGTCAACTCCAATAGGATGGACAGATGATGCAAACACTTCCAGTGTATATATGATATTAACAGAGCCAGTGTAATCAGCAGCTCTAGTTTGTAGAAACTAGTTTCAAGGGCAAGTATCACTGAACTGCTGTTAATAGGCATTATGCAAGATCACCACCCAATAATATCTAAACTGAAAACAGATGAAATAAAAAAATACTTTGACTATAAAATCAGCCACGTGTCAGGGGACGCTGCCACCTTGTGACGAAAGGAGGCACAGCGCCCTGGCACCACCCCAGGACTGTGAAACTTTATTTAACCTGCACAGTCTGTGGAGTAGTATTGAAACAAAGAGACAAGCAACCTGAGAAACTCCCGCTGCACAGCCTCTCCAGACACCAGTCGACGCCTCCAACACTTCAGGGTCCTCTCACTGGGTTCAGAATCAAGGCTCACGGCACCAGTGTAACAAGACTTAATTACACTTTGCTGTAACTAACTGGTCTAAAAATTAACTTGACATTGCGTTGTGTAGTAAAAGATGCATTGGGGTGGCTGTAGCTCAGGTGGCAGAGCAGGTCAGCCACTAATCAGAAGGTCGGTGGTTTGATCCCAGGCTGCCTCCTGGCTGCATGCCAAATATCCTTGGGCAAGATACTAACCCCATGTTTGCCTACTGGTGGTGGTCAGAGGGCCCGGTGGTGCCAGTGTCCGGCAGCCTCGCCTCTGTCAGTGCGCCCCAGGGCAGCTGTGGCTACAATGTAGCTGCCATCACCAGTGTGTGAATGGGTGTGTGAATGGGTGAATGATGTAGTGTGAAGCGCTTTGGGGTCCTTAGGGACTAGAAAAAAGTGCTTTACAAATGCAGGCCATTTACCATGAGACTTTCTTATCCTTTAGAGAATCTGTTTATTATCTGGATGAGAACGGCATAAGTGCTGGTCAGGCAGGTTGGCTCGTTACAGGTGGCTCAAACACAGGACACTACAAAAGGAGTAACATGTTCTAGTAGCACAGCTTGCTAGCTAAGCTAGCCAGTGTACAATACTATTATGTGACTATTTTAGCACTTCACATTTGCAACAGTTCTCTTCTTATTAACACTCAGACAATTTATAGTGCTGCAAGTGGCATTTATGCACCGTTTATGAGAGAGGGTGCCATTGAGCCAATAAACATTACAAATAAACAAATACACGTGTTAACATGGCAAGTGTAATCACATACAACATAAACACTGTTACACCAGCATGACAGTTTTTTATCCTAAGTCTTTCACATCACAGTTATAATGAGGTCCATGAAGATCCAGTTCAGTCCACTCCCTGCAAGCAGCTCCTTACCCACCGATTCCATTTGCCTTCAACCCTCACATTCTGTTCCCACTGATACATCACAGCCCTCAGCCAAAATGCCAGCAGCCTGTTCCCAGTGAAATAGTGAATGATAAGGTCAGAACTTCCAAAATAGTTGTCATTCCTTTTTTGGAAGTTGAAGCCAATGTTGAAGGAACAAGAAGATAAAAGATGCCTTTGACTTAGGCTACGTTCACACTGCAGGTCTTAATGCTCGATTCCGATTTTTTTGTCTGCTTGTTCACACTACAAATAAAATGTGACAGCAAACGTCCTCTAGTGTGAACCCTCAAAGCGGCCCGCATGCGCAAAAGAAGACTTCACACACAGCGTGCTCTGTTTAGACCCAGACCAAACAGTATTGTTTGACTGCTGGCCTTAATATAAAGACCTGTTTCAGACTTTACGTTTCCCAATTTAGCTTTAAGTTATAAAGTTATTTTGTTATTTACATATGGCCTAATAATGATCCTTATTGCTGTTTTAGAGGAGCGGTGCTTCAAAGGATAGTTGCACATTTCTGTCAGAATCTGCAGATTATACAGTACAAATAAAATGTTCACGTTTCTCCAACGCTGTCTTCCCAACAGTTTCACTAACGTCTACACTGGATGGCCAGGAAGCGTTCACGGTGTCTTCCCGGGCGCTGATAATTGGCGTCTGTCTTGTGTCAAAGACGGATTGAGTGCGACATGACCATTCAAACAGCAGTCGCTTTCTAAAACATCAGATATGTATCGGATTCAGTACCACATACGAAAGTGAACCAGATCAGATTTGAAAATATTGGATTTGTGCCGTTCACACTGTCAGACCATGATCAGATATGGGTCGCACAGGGTCAAAAAAGTCGGATTTGATGCGCTTTCGCCTGCAGTGTGAACGTAGCCATAGAGATCACAAGAAGAAGTTTAAGTTTTATCATTAGTCAAATGTATTCTCCTAAGGTTCCCATTACTGGATCTCCAGAAACATCGGTTTCATCTCAGAGGATGACTTTATGGAGTTCTGATAAGGAAAAAGAGCTAAAGCAAGGTCATTTATCTAAAGCAAGGTTATTTTTAAAAAGAAAACTTGGATGCCCCACATACAGATACAGGAAAGACATTTAGAAATTCCAGTCTTCCTACACTTAAGTCATTCAACAGGTCACTGGGAAACTGAACAAAGTAAAAAAAAAAGCAAATTAGAACTTCTAAGACCTAAACAATAAACCAGCTGTCTGAGCTTGCAAAGACCATATGCACATGACCAGTGTTGGGGAGTAACAGAATACATGCACCGCCGTTACGTATTTAAAATACAAAATATGAGTAACTGTATTCTGTTACAGTTACCGTTTAAAAAGGTGGTATTTAGAATACAGTTACTTTGTTGAAATAAATGGATTACACTGCGGTACTTTCCTGTTTCATATTGTGGCGGGTCAGGACTGTTTGGAATAATCTTTTATGGTTCTTATTCGTCCACACTTTTCTGTACATCCAAATTGTTTTTACCATTTTTTCTCCATAAGCTCCTTCGTAATGATACCTTTTAACAAATTTTTACCGTTTGAACACTTGAGTTCCAGAGACTTGGACAACAATCTCAGCAAAAAAGTGGCAGACGAACATCATTGCAATGAAAATGTAAACCTGAATCTGTTAATTAAATGTTAACTTGTTATCTCTAAAAATACTGGTTAATATTTTTTAAATACCATATTTACATTTTCAAATTATATAAATCACATCTAAATATTCTCGGAATCATTTTCCCTTCATACATACAGCACTGTTACAGCAGTACATGACTAATATGATGAAATGCTTAAAGCAAGACCCTCCCAAAAAAAAAAAAAAGAAAAAAAAAAGTTAAATTCCAATAATTAATAAAATAAAATACAAGTAAAATTTAACCTCAGTTGTATTATTTTTTATTTGCAATTCCCCCATCCAACCAAAAACAACATTTTTAAATGCTTATAATTACAGATTTAATCAGACAAGAAATTCTACAAGAAATATCCATTAATGGCACAAAGGTGTACAGAAAACACAGCAAGATATGCACAGGTCTTATATTTAGTCAGATCTGTTAAAGACATGAATGCAGAAGCACTGAGAGCATGAAAGTGAGCAGGATGTGATGCAGATCATGTGACTGTGCAGCTGATATGTCACAGCTTTAAGTCACTTCCACCACCTGCCTCAGCTCCTCTATTAGTGAAGCCAGCTCTTTCTCCAGGCTCATTATCAGACCTGAGGACACACAAGGACAGTGTTGTACTGTTACTCAACAAATATGACATACATGTGAGGAGAAGAACTCACAACACACAGTGAGTACAGACACATAATATTTATGAGGTTTATTATCATTCCTCAGAGTGCGCCCAAATGCTACGTCTGCAGTTTGTCCAACGTTTGTTCATTCTGCGCTCCAGACGGGTTGAGCGCGTTTAAATTTTAATCGTGTTAATCGCGATGACCACATTAAAGCTGGCAGCCCTAATTTTGGGGGGAAATTACTTTGTCCATGTTTGGACTTCTGTGTTGTAAACGCGCAAATCAGTTCGTGCATGATTACATTGCTCCGCCCATCAAAAAGTCTGCGCATGCGTGAATATATCGCCCACCGTCAATATTTGGATTGACGATTGTCAGTTGGAAAATGTTTACACATTGCCCAACCCTACCACCAGGCCCGTTCTCTTCACAGATAATCTTGCAAGTGTCACGTCTGTCACAGCATCTCAAACGCCATCATTTCGGTCACATTTGCTCATTGGGCATCTACTAACTACTACACCACTTCCCAAATCTTCATGTTTTTCTGTAGTTTATCCTCAGGTACTCTGTGTGTGTGTGTGTGTGTGTGTGTGTGTGTGTGTGTGTGAGAAATAAAAAAAATAAAAAATGTAATCCGATCCATTAAATATCAAAAAAGCACCTCACAAAACTGGCGACACGCCGTAACTCGGCTCATAACCGTAACACGTCGCAGCAGTGTGCTCACGTGATAGAGCGGCTGTGTGTATTTGTAGCCTCGCTACCAAACCAGCATTTCATCTCCGAGGAAGTCATCCCAGAGAGAAGTAAAGCAAGTGTGTAAGTTCATCTCTGAATGTTTGTAAAGCATTCCAGCGTTAAGCTTAACAACCGATATATGGAGCGACTGCCTCTCTCTCTCTCTCCTGCTGCTACTTCAGTCGTGAAACTGATCAATGATCAGCTGATCGGCTTTTCTGTCGTGAGTCCGCCTCTCTTCTTTGTTTTTGGCCCACTTTGCACCAGAAAGAGGAAACCAGCGCCTGAACAACAGCAGCACGTTTAACCTTGATAAGCTGTTGTTAGAATTTATTTAATATTACTTTCTACACCAGGATCTTTTTCTACGCAGCTGACCGCTGTAACTGTGCAGTATATACACACACACACACACACACACACACACACACACACACACACACACACACACACATATATACATAGATATATATATTAGGGGTGCAACGATACACAAAATTCACGGTTCGGTTCGATACTTTGGTGTCACGGTTTGATATTTTTTCGATACAAAAAATTTTTTTCATGCTTTTTTAATTTGTCATTTATTAAAATTATAAATATATATTTTAACTCATAAGTACAGTTTTTAAATTTAATGTTGCTGAAACAACAAAGTAATAAAAAAATAAATCTGAGGAATCACTCATCTTTGGAAAAGAGAGTTTATTACAGAGAAATGTCTCTTTCCAAAATAAAAGCTATACTATAGCTTCTTCTGGGCTATATTCTCAGCAGCATATTAAACATATCAGGTCCCCATAAGGAGAATCCTGTGCTAACGGCTGTCTAAATGACTCGGGTAAAGTTTGTAGCATGCATGCTTGTTGTTTTTGTCTGCTTCCACTTGTCTTTGCACTAGGATGATGTCAGAGTAAATGTGCAGTCATATTCGTTGTGTTCCCACTAGTGCTGTCAGCGTAAATCTGAAATGACGTTAACGCCACAACACGGCAAATCTCCGTTAACGAGCTACCGCGGATCGCCCCGTGCGTGGGGCTGGACGGCGTCAACACCTTAACGAGCTAACTGCGCTAACGCACTAGCTCCCACCCATGTAATTGAGCATTGCATGGCAGATCCAACATACTGTTTTACTTTAGTCCATGACTCGCTTACCTTCAGGGTCATACGTCACATGAAAACCAAAATAGTTCCAAAGGCCAGATCTGAATGAGGGTGGGGGAGGTTCAATTTGCCATGTTGCAACGAGATTAGCTTCTGTCTTGCTAGCTTGCGCTGCGCTCAGTGGATCTGCGCTCGACAGTGCAGCCTAGGCGGAGTAGTCGAACGCAGATCCACTGAGCTCTCAACGCAGACAGCATCGTCAGAAGAAAAGTTGATAAAATAAATTAAAAATGTTGTATTGTTCGATACATATGCGTACCGAACCGAAAGCACTGTATCGAACGGTTCAATATCGGTACAAGTATCGGTGCACCCCTAATAAATAAATAAAAATTTTTATATATATATATATATATATATATATATATATATATATGAAAAAATATGGGTATGTCCTGATAAATGATCAGAATTATAATATTTCTGACAGTCTGAGTCTAAATAGAATCAAAGATCCTGTGATTTGGTTAAATTTCACTTGTAATGCTGATTTTATATTGACAACTACTGACTCTTCATATGACATCTAAATGGCATGACACTCTGCTGATCGCTGGCTCAAACTTTACCTGTGTTGGCAGTGTTGCCGGCAATGAAGCTGATGACCAGTGGTAGCCGATTGAACTGCACAATCTGTTCAATCCAGAAACATTACATGTTATATAAAAAAAAAAGTTAAATAAACTAGATATACTTTACCAAACCTGAGTTGGTCAATCCATACTCATCCTGACCTTAGAACAAACTGAAATAATGACATTAAACTTGGGTAGATGTCAGGGCTTGAAATTCATATCTAAAATTTTAGCCCCTTCACTTCTGATATGCAGAAGAGCTGAAGACCATCATCAAAACAACCTGACCTTATGCTTGTATGCCACACTGATGCAGTAATTTGGGGCAAAGGACCCTAAAACAGGTACTGTGCGTATAAATGAATATGCTGTTTGCTTTCATTATAGCAATAACTTAATATAATAATTTAACAATAGTGAAAAATAAAATAAAGGCTTGAAATATTTCGCTTTCTGTGTAACAAATATAGAATATATGACATTTTTGGAGCTAGATTATGGTATGACAAATATACCAAACTACTGATTGGTGGAAAGAAGGGGTCTGACCTGGTAGGCGTTATAATAGCAGATGATGCTCTTGTTCTTAGAAAGGCCCAGTTTGCTGCCCTGATCAGTGGCCAGAGCAAACGTAGACAGGAAGCCAGGTCTCAAAGCATGAACTGGGGCATTGTCGTTGGCAACTGCAAGGATACAGCAACGATGTCAGGGATGTAGGGATAAAACACTCTCCACATAAGGAATGTCTGCTGACATTTGTTTCAAATTAGGGCTGCCACAAACGATTATTTTGATAGTCGACTATTCGGCGATTATTTTTGCGATTAGTCGACTAATCAGATCATCATCCATTCAACGTAAAACTACAGCTTATTGCACCAGCATGCATCTGCTCTTATATAACTATCATTAGCTTACAGCTTTAAGTGTTTAAGGTATGCGCTAACTAAAAATAAAGACAAGATGATAGTTTATTAAATTTTAATGAAATTTGCAGATTGTTTCAGTTGAGTTTAATAAACTCAGCCATCTGCCAAACCGATTTACTCAGGAACAAATAAAACACTGAAAAAAGCCAAACAACAACATTTTTAAGTTATCTAAGTGACTCATATATCATGTTTAACCTGAGTAGCGAAAGACGGCGGTGGGTTTGAAAACGATTTGTCGGGGGTCCGGTGTTCTCACGGCTCTAGTTAGCCTAGCCCCCGGCTAGCTAACGAGCTAGTGGGTAACGGACGTCTCTGAAAACGTCGGAGCGCTTTTGAAAATATGTGGTGTCCTGATAAACTGAGCCGATATTTGAGGTTTACACAGCTACATTCTCGCCTGAAAATATGTTAAACGTTTATTTTGTGACCCAGAAAGAATAATAAGAGTAATATTAAAACTAACTAGCTGCCGCCATTGTTGGAAACTGAGCAGGGCCGCGCTATGAATGCTGGGACACAGCTTCTTCTTCTTCGGGGTTTAACGGCAGCTGGCATCCTTGTACATGCAGTGCTGCCATCTTCTGTTTCAGTCCGTTATTACACTCTTAAATCCTGCTACTTATTCCTGCGTCTGTTGTGATCTTACAAAGCTTCAAACGAGGCGTCGACTATTAAATCAGTCGTCGACGATTTTGATAGTCGACGTAATCGTGGCAGCCCTATTTCAAATACTGCCCAAACCTGCATAATTCACTATATTTATGATGCAACTTATTTGCTTTTTTCTCCACTAAAGAGCAACTGGTTACATTTTTCTCTAAATTAATATATAACATTTCTTGGAAATTCAAATTTGAAAAGATTTGAAACATTAATATATTTAGTAAAATACAAAAATCCTTTTTTTTTTAAAGAAAAAACATCTTATGCCAAACAAAGTAAGTCAAGTGTGCTCTCTGCTCTGATGTTCTGTGCAATAGTATGTGAGTCTGAGCGATTCACAGACTAACTGATAGCTCGTGGACTTCCCGCCTGGCTGACTTCCACCTTCAGGAGCAGCTACTCCTATCAGGGCCAATGTGGAAACTGGTTTTAGGCTCTATTCAAACACACTTTAATTCTACTACCAAGTTTCTCTTCTGTTACTTTTGCTCTCATGGATTTTACAGTTTTCCACACGACAGCAGTGAGACCAGCAATAACCAGCCATTCAGAATGTTTCTTACCTTTAATAACCGGGACACCATCCCTATCAGTGACCACAATAGCATGAAGACCTTCAATGCTGAAGGAGACAAACAACAAAACTTCCTCATTAAACACTGAACATCCTGATAGTGTCGACTGTAACATTGAAGATTTTGTTACTTTAATGATACGCACCTTTGCAACTGTTTGTAAAGATATCTCTTCAAATCCTGCAAATAATTTTACATAAAAAAAAAAAAAAAAAGGTTAGATAGTTGGTCAGAGCTAACAAACCATACTTCATCGTCCAGTAGAGGGAGCACGTTTGCTGTCCGCTCCACTCCAGGGACGGCCCAGCTGGCTGCAGTGAGCTCTGTTGTCAGATGGAGGCAGCGTACAACAAGTATGTGTTACAGCTAGTCTGTGTGACAGTGCTATTATAGTCGACACATCGCTGGTGTCGCACTGTGATTTTGATGTCAGCTGTGACACAATTTTTGCGGGGCATCAGCTGATTATGACCTTTCAATATTTGTATCTTGGCGGTGAGGCCACTGCAGAGACACACAGATATACAGAGGGAGATTGAAAACTTGAGTCTGTGGGGGAAAAAAAGCACACTTGACAAAGTCTTGACCACCTTATCTGGTGATACTGTCTGGGCGGCGACGCCTATCGTCTAGAATACTGCAGTGGCTTCCTGCACAGTACTGACTGGTATAAAAGAAGTTTCTGCGAACCATGGGTGCAGCAGTGAGCAAAGCGAGCATTACAGCGCGTACACTGCAGCCTGGTCACTCATGTGTCCGGTGACTTATCTGGACTTGGTGAAGCCAAGTATCCCAGAATTCTGTTTGTTCGAAACTTAGAAGCAGCAATGGTGGAGGAAAGTTGCTAGAAGTGTACGTAACGTTTGAGATGTTACCATTTCTGTGGAACAAAATTAACTCTTACAATATTTTCAGGATGTAGATGCGTAAACTTCAAATATTGCTCGATTTATCAAGACATCACCTATTTGCAAAAGTGCTCTGACATTTTTCCAAATGTCATTTTTGCTCTGACATTTTCATCTGTCATTTCATTTTCGTCCTCACCAGCTGAAGTCAAGGTTCACTACAGCTGGTGAGGACGCACATCATTTCCAAAACTTATTACAGTGTTTTATTTGTTCCTGAGCAAATCGGTTTGGCCGAGAATATAAATTAATCTTCATAACTGGGTCGTTTTATTTCAAAGTCTTACTTGGAGAGCTGTCAGTGTACTGAACTGAATATTTCACCAGTCCTTATCCCTGGATGTGAAAATGTGCTGTTTTTATTTTAACAGCTGACTCTGAATTAAATCTAACATTATAAATATTTTAATCCCACTGGGAGCAGAAACAGCATGTTGATACGTGAAGATCCTGAAGACTGCACCAGTGATGATCAAATTATGTTTTGTTTTTTTAAATATATTTTTTCAATTCTCTTCCAAACACTAGCTGTCTATTTTAACTTTTGAGTGTCTACTAAAATAAAAATAAAAGCATTCTGACATCGGACACGTTTGTTTCTGTTCAATAAGCAGCGTGAGCTGTGCATACACAGTGTTGGGAGTAACTGTATTCCGTTACAGTTACCGGTTAAAAAGGTGGTATTCAGAATACAGTTACTTTGTTGAAATAAATGGATTACACTGCGGTACTTTCCTGTTTCATATTGTCGCGGGTCAGGACTGTTTGGGTTTTGTTTGACAGCTACGTTCTGTTGTTCCAGGCGGCAGCGTTACGGTTGCCATGGTTACAGGGCGACGCTCTCTCTCTCTCTGCGACTGTGTGTTTCCTGGGTGAGAGAGCGCCTTTTCGTTGTTGTTGTTGTTGTTGTTGTGCTAAGCTAACAGGCAGAATGCTACAAGCATAGCTCTAAAGAATGTAGCATCATGGGCAGTGTAGTCCGTGCTGCAGGAAGAATGGACTGCCATACACGTTATGGGTCTGTGAGCGCGAGGAGGGAGAAAAAGGGGAGTGGAAAGGTACGAGCAGTCATCGAGCAGAAACGGGAGCTGGAAGCATGTAAATATAATAATAACCACTGCAGCCAAGAAGAGTGCCTGACGAGCCCAGTTGTAAGTAAGCTATTAAGACTCGACTGTACGCCGTGTTCGTGTTTTCCTCCAAAAACAATAAGCTCCGTTGGAGCAGCCTTTCAACGCCTCTCTCTGTCTCTCACTAGCAAAGTTGACCCCCCCAAAAAAGTAAAGCTATTTTTCGGCTACGAGCCGACAGGGACCCCGTCGTATTAGTCAGAGGTCCCTTTACTACAGTTCAGAGTCGCGGGGACCTTCAGTAATAGTAATAAATCACACAGCAATAGTACATTCACGTTGTTGTAAAAAGCATGATAATATATTAAGTAATCCAAAGTATTCAGAATACGTTACTGTCATTGAGTAACGTAATGGAATACGTTACAGAATACATTTTGGGGCATGTATTCTGTAATGGAATACATTTTAAAAGTAACCTTCCCAACACTGTGCATACATGTATAATATTTTGAAATAAAATTTGCGTTTTCTTCCTGGTCTAGCTTCCTCCCGGGTCTTGCGAAATCCAGACTTGCATGTGAACTTGCGAAGTACGGACTTGCATATTTCAGCACTGCGAAACTGCCTTGTATTAATACCCGCTCTTATGGCAGCACTGCATATTCTCCTGAACGATAGGCGTCGCCGCTCAGATAATCGCCACATAAGCGCTGATACAGGAAGAGAAGAGGTCAAAACCGGAAGCCGGAAGAGTTTTTCTTGTTTTTTTAAAAAACTCTTCCAACATCTCTCTTTCTCTGTATATCTGCACGTCTCCGAGTTTCTGTGCTGGAACGTCAATTAAAAAACAAACAATCGTACACTTATGCTTTCCACCCAGCTCCGGAGGCAGCGCAACAAACCGAAATACACTCCGCAGTGGTCGCCTCGACATCATGATAAGGGCACATGAAGCCGCTTCATTAATCTCCGACACCCCCAAGAATAAAGAGATCAAAATAAAATAAACAAGTAAATAAGTGCTTACTTTTGAGAGCGCTTTTAAATCTCGAACACTACTTCACGTGTCCCTTTTTTAATAGGAATTATCAGCAATACGTTTTTTCCTGCTTCTCCATTTTGGAGACGGGAACTCAAGAAGAATGACAGACGTCTCATACTTACATCGGCCATGGCAGCTATCGAGGTATCGAGACCGCTCGACGACTGCAGGGAGATGACTGTAATGATAGTTGTTCACACAGAGGACTCAGTACGTCGTCGGAACTTCACATTCTTTTATGTCAAATAAAGCACACAGCGGTTTCCCAGATAATATAAATGCGCGAGTTAACATCTCCTCATTAAACTAAAAACAAATAATAAAAATAACTAGACAGGCAAATTGGAAATACACATTAAAATCTCAAACGAAAGGACAAACCTTTGAACGACTTTAAAACAAAAACATAACCCTCGGGATCTGGAAAGGCAGATTAAAAAAACATAATCACGTGATTACTTCTTCTTCTTGAATTTTGGTGGCTGGCAAACCACAAAGTGGTGCATTAGCGCCACCAATTGGTATAGACATGAAAGGTGCTCAAAAATCACTTTCTTCTCTTTTTGTAGTACATTGATCACCTTTCACTTTACTGAGCTTGGATCGGTTGCCTTTTGCCTATTCTCTATTGGTGTTTTTTGTATATGATGTAAACTGCACATTACTCATAACAGAAAAACACCAGCAGATGGATATGTATTCATTATATGAATACATTATTCTGTTTTTATTATTCTGCCATGTACAGTGTCCTTGAGTGTTCTGAAAGGCGCTTTCTTTTTTTTTTTTTTTTTTACATTGTCTGTGAGAGATGAAAGGCGCTTTCAAATAAAATGGATTATTATTATGTCTTCCTTCCATCGTTCCTTTCATGCTCCACCCACAGCTAACACTGCACCCAAAACGGTGAGGAGAATCCTTACAGCACTTCATGGGGCTTCTTCTGAGGGGAAATCTTCTCCCGCCATTCAGCTACAACAGAACATGGAGGCGATGGACCTCATACAGGGGGAATCCACCCCCAAGAAGACCAACACAGCTTCAGTTGAACAACAGGTATGCACCCCGACGAGACATCCAAGCACAAAGAAAAAGCTCAGAGAGTGGAGACTGCACACAAAGGAAGCATCGGTGATCATTGGAGACACCAATGTGGGCTTGATTCCTCCTTATGTTGCGGAGGGAGTCCAAATTGACAGAATGGGGCCATGCAGAGATCCTTGTGGATAAAGCAGACAGTGACACATCGGTGGAGAAGCTGGTTCTCTCCTTCAGCCTGAATAACAGGTGTCAGAGGGATAAAAATGTACCAATAAGGGAGCTGAGAAGAACGCTGAGGTCGGCACAAGAAAAATTCCCCCAAGCTGACATTTATATTCCAGTGATTAACTTTTCTTCTGCCCTTCCCAAAACAGAACAAGACACATTATTACACATAAACAATTTTATTGCAGGTTTAAAGGAGCACATGCCTGCTCTACCTGCTGATAAGTTCAGCACAGAATCGGACAATCTTCGCTGGACGGACAAGACTGCAGAGCACATGTTGGATCATTGGAATGATCATGTTAATGAAGCATCTCCATGAAACCAATTTGAGTGACTGATTTTATGTACTTCTGTGCTTGAGGGAGGCTTCAGATGCCATTTTGTGAGAGTTTAGCCCCAATATAACCCACTAGAGGGTGCTGTAACTCCATTTAAGGGAATTTTCCCCTCCTCTTTACTTTTCTCCTTGTTTCTTCATTTTTTATTTGTATAGGCCCTTTTATGGCCATCCCATTATAAACTCCTGGGCCTGAAGCCTTCCCTAACCTTAACCTCTTTTAACCCCATGCAGGGAACCTAAACCTAACCGCCTAGAGCCCTGATTGAACATTGGGCCCTAACTTCATCCCCTATCTTCCGGCCCTAAACTTAACCTCTGGGTTCTTTAAGCCCACTTTCAAACCCCTTTATTTGGGATAAGAGAGGACACTTCCCTCCTGGAGAGCAATCCGTGAGTGACGTGGGGGCCCAGGATGGGAACAGGTGTGGTCTGTGCATGGAGTTTGGCCACCTTCGGTGGCCAACCTCCAAACTTGAGCTCCCCCATCTAAACCCCCTAACCCTAACCATACCCCCTCCCCCATCCTAATTCTAATCTTACCCTGGGGGCCATAACACAAAACCCTCATCCTAATGTTTACAGTAAATTACAATTGGACATGGATATTCTCTACATTACAAAAATTGATTGAAACCTCTTTTTATTGGATAAAAAAATTCCCTCTGTGGAGGGAAACTCCCACTAGGTTTATATCTGGGACTCTCCACCATTTGACCTTAGAATTGAAGAAGCTTCTCGGATGAGAGGTGAAACGTCTTCAAGCAACTTAAAGAAGTCCAGACGCTTTTCTTTCCAAGCTCCTTTGACTACGATGACCTGGATGACTGAGAACCTTCACAGAGATAAAAAATTATATTTAGATTAAAAAAACGTGGAATCACGTAAAACATTAAAAACAGTGTATTCAAAATAATATTTTCTGAAAAAACAGTTTCTGTCACGGACCCGGCTCTGGAGGACTCAGGAGTCCGTGAGCAGTGGTATTATTGTTGTTGTTGTTGTTGTTATTATTATTATTACGACTATTATTTGGGGTCGGTGTCGTCTACTGTTCTGTCCACGTTTGTATGTAGAATGCATGTGTCTGCATCTCTCTATCTCTCCCCATCCTCGGGGCTGTTGACGGAAGCGCGCGTCGTGGGAGAGGCGTGTCCGGGCGACTGTCGTCATCGGGAGTCCCTCTTTGCTGTTGCAGCTGATTACCTGACCAGCTGGTGGTAATCATCCCTCCCGGCTAGGAAGAGGTATTTAACCTGGACTCGCGGCGACAGTCGACGTGGGATTATTACTCTTGACCGGTATAGTCTGTGCGAGGCGTGTGGACCGGGGAGTCGACTAGTGTGTGGTTAATTGTGGTTTTTCCTTCTTCCTCCAGGAAAGTCGAGCGAAGAAGCGAGTTGGGGAGCACACAAACTAAGGGGGCTACAGCACGGGACGCACTGGGAGCAAGGGATGAGCACCATTGGCAATTTACATCTGAGTAACTGTTGGACTGACCTGTCAATTCACTGTAAATAAAGTGCACTGTGGCATCGCTGAGTCCTGCGTTTTGGGTCCTACATTCCTCATCCCCACTGTGGTGTAATCTATAGTGAGGTATATCATGTGCCACTAGGCGGCAGTACTTACCCTTCTAGACAGGAAGTGAGGCTATGTAAGGGATATAGAGTAAGCTGGAAATAAAGATGGTGGTGTTCCACGTTATCGCCTAAACGAGGAGTTTATTAAAAGAGCCCAACTCAACATGGTGTCAGAAGTGCACTCGCTCTAGGCGGCGAAGAGAGACAGTGGAAAAAATAACCGTCAGCTTGGCGAACGGCTAGTGACGAAAATGACAGAGCAAGCAGCGGCGTTACCGGCGACTCCTGGCCCGGTTACGGCAGCTCCACCAGCGGCTACTTTCACCATCAAGCCACCGGAACCGTTCGACTTCGCAAAGCCCCAAGAATGGGAGAAGTGGATCAGACGTTTCGAGCGTTTCAGAATGGCAAGTAATCTGAATGGTTCAACTGATGCTAACCAAGTGAACACATTAGTATACTGCATGGGAGACGAGGCTGATGACGTGCTAAGGGGACTCGACCTAACAGACGGGCAGCGCCAGCAGTACGATGCGGTCAGAAACGCATTTGAGAGACATTTTGTCCCCAGAAAGAATGTGATTTATGAAAGAGCAAAGTTTAATAAGCGAGTACAACAGCCAGCGGAAACAGTTGACTCCTTCATAACAGCTCTATATGCTCTCGCTGAAAACTGTGAATATGGTGAACTCCACGATGAACTTTTGAGGGATAGGCTCGTTGTGGGTCTTAAAGATTCATCACTGTCGGAGAGAATGCAGCTCAACAAAGATTTGACGCTAACCAAAGCTATCACAATGGCGAGACAATCTGAGGAAATAAAAAGACAGCAAACTGACCTCAGAGGCGAAAGCAGCACAGGCAAAACAGCCATGGATGCCGTGCATGTCAGAAAGTCACAGCCCAATAAATTCAGAAGCAGAGATCAAATGCAGTTCAAGCCACGAAAACCACAAATAACAAAACAAGAGAATAAAACGTGTTTTAAATGTGGAAAAACACAGATGCACCCAGCAGCACAGTGCCCAGCTAAAAATGCAGAATGCCACAACTGCGGGAAACGTGGACACTACGGGAGAGTTTGTAGGTCTACAGCTGTGCATGAGGTGGCAGACTGTGCAGATGGATTCTTCCTGGGTGAACTGGATTCAGGAGAAGACCCGTGGCTTGCTAACATCTGCGTGAGAGGCAAAAGCATGACCTTCAAATTAGACTCGGGGGCAGATGTCACAGCTATCTCAGAAGAGACATTCAAAGACATTAAGCAGCCAAATGAGCACCTGCAAAAAGCTGAAAAGCCACTGTATGGACCAGGAGGTGCAGCACTGACCGTGCTCGGGTCCACAAAGGAGGACATTTCCTACAGTGACAGGAGCACTGCAGAGACGATCTACGTAGTCAGAAACCTGCGTGTAGCTCTCTTAAGCAGGACAGCTTCTGTGAGACTGAAATTAATTGCCCGAATGGACAATGTTGACCTTGAGACAGTGAAGAAAGCGTACCCGAAGCTATGGGATGGGCTCGGGCTTGTTCAAAAACCGTACACGATTAAGCTGAAGCCCGACGCTAAACCTTATTCACTGAAAGTGCCCAGGCGTGTTCCGCTCCCACTACTGCACTCAGAAAAATTATGGTTCTTAAATGGTTCTTCAGATGTCTTCATGGTTCTTTAAAGAACCATCATACGTCAAAGAACCTTTTTATTTTGTGGATGGTTCTTCAGCTATTACAAATGGTTCTTTAAAGAACAAAAGGTTCTTCATCCTTAGCTATCTGAGTTTGTTGGTGTAAAATGGCATAAATAATATTCACTTTAATGAGGGTTTAAATTATACTGTGTGTTTTGTTTGTGTGCGGGGGGGGGGGGCAGATGGTGGGATACTGAATATTCAAATTAAAGTTAGAAACACTTGCTTAAAAATATTCTGATGGCAGGGGTGGGTGCCAAAGCCTGAAGACCCCCAGCACCCACCCTGCAAACCCACTGATCACAAATAATGTGGTAACAGAATATAGAATTTATTATTAAGCCGTTTATGAATATGGTGAATTTATAAATTAACAATCCATTCGGGGGATATTAGACAGATTCAGATACTGATCTATATCAGATCTCTCTCTCTTGCTCTCTCTCTCTCTCTCTCTTGCTCTCTCTCGCTCTTGCTCTCTCTCTCTCTCGCTCTTGCTCTCTCTCTCTCTCTCTCTCTCTCTCTCTCTCTCTCTCTCTCTCTCTATATATATATATATATATATATATATATATATATATATATATATATTCTTCGATACCCAACATCCACAATGACGGCGAAACAACTAGTAGCTCAGTGTTCCAACATTCGAAAGAAGGGACTGCTCTCACAGCTAGAGATTGACGAGGTACAACACAAATGCTACGGCAAGGAGGAGTCAGGACGCCAGGTCAGGGGGGAGATATCATCACCCGAGATTGGGTACATAGCCCCAAGTGCGATAGGAGAAGGATCGTTGAGTGCGAGAGGAACTGACCTGAAAAATAGGATCATGGCCAAGCTTGAAACCTGGATCCCCCGTAGCCGGTTACCAAGATTACGTGAAGTACCCTCAGAAGGTCTGCTAGATGATGTTAATGCAGCACTACGGGCAATACCTACAACCACGATTACCGACACTAACAAGCTGATCTACAATACAGCAGCAGTGATCAGTGAGATGCTTGGCTACAAGTTGAACAGCCACAAGGGGCGGTACCCTCCATGGAGAAGGAGGCTAGAGGGCAAGATCAAAGTAGCACGGAGGGAGGTTAGCCAACTAACAGAGTTGCAGAAAGGTGCGACAAATAAGGTGCCTAAGAAATACAGCAAGCTGTCCATACCTGAGGCCTTGGAAACTGCCAAGCAAAGACTCACAGCCTTGGCCAGCCGCTTGAGGAGGTACACCAGAGAGATAGAAGGCAGGAGAATAAACCAGCTGTTCTCCACAGAACCAGCAAAGGTGTACTCTCAGTGGCAAGGGAACAATAAGAGAACAGCACCACCAAGGCTGGAGATGGAGCAATACTGGAAGAGCATATGGGAGAAGGATGCAACCCATAACGGCAATGCTCAGTGGCTAGTGGATCTGAGGGCAGACCACAGCGACCTCCCTGAACAGGGTCCAGTAACCATCACAGTGGCAGATATCCAAGAAAGGGTCTCCAGTATGAAGAGTTGGACAGCACCAGGGCCCGACATGGTTCACGCCTACTGGCTGAAGAAGCTGACTGCACTCCACGAGCGTCTGGCAGCACAAATGAACCAGCTGCTAGTTAACGAGAGACACCCGGAATGGCTAACCGAAGGTCGGACGGTCCTGATCCCCAAGGACCCCAAGAAGGGACCGGTCCCCTCCAACTACCGACCAATAACCTGCCTCAGTACTACATGGAAGCTCCTGTCAGGCATCATATCGGCTAAGATGAACAGGCACATGGGTCAATACATGAGCGGGACACAGAAAGGAATTGGCAAAAATACCAGAGGTGCAAAACACCAGCTACTGGTAGACAGAACAATCAGCCGAGACTGCAAGACCAGACTGACCAACCTGTGCACTGCCTGGATTGATTACAAGAAGGCCTATGACTCAATGCCCCACAGCTGGATACTGGAATGCCTAGAATTGTACAAGATCAATGGGACCCTAAGAGCCTTCATCAGGAACTCAATGGGGATGTGGCGCACAACACTAGAGGCCAACTCCAAGCCCATAGCACAAGTTACCATCAAGTGCGGGATCTACCAAGGAGATGCTCTGTCCCCACTGCTGTTCTGCATAGGCCTGAACCCCCTCAGTGAGATCATTAACAAGACTGGCTACGGATACCGACTACGGAACGGAGCAGTTGTCAGCCACCTCCTGTACATGGATGACATCAAGCTGTATGCCAAGAGTGAACGAGACATCGATTCACTGATCCACACTACCAGGCTATACAGCAATGACATTGGAATGTCGTTCGGACTGGAGAAGTGTAGTCGGATGGTAACAAAGAGAGGGAAGGTAGTCAGAACTGAGGGGATTGAACTACCAGAAGGCAACATTGCAGACATAGAGGACAGTTACAAGTACCTGGGGATCCCGCAGGCAAATGGGAACCATGAAGAGGCCGCTAGAAAGGCTGCAACCACCAAGTACCTGCAGAGGGTCAGGCAAGTCCTGAGGAGTCAGCTGAATGGTAAGAACAAGATCCGGGCCATCAACACATACGCCCTGCCCGTGATCAGGTACCCTGCTGGGGTAATAGGCTGGCCAAAGGAGGAGATAGAAGCCACTGACATAAAGACAAGAAAGCTCCTGACCATGCATGGAGGGTTTCACCCCAAGTCCAGCACCCTGAGGCTGTACGCTAAGCGGAAGGAAGGGGGCCGGGGACTGGTGAGTGTCAGCACCACAGTCCAGGATGAGACAAGGAACATCCAAGAATACATTGGGAAGATGGCCCCAACTGACCGAGTGCTCAGTGAATACCTCAGGCAGCAGAAACCCAAGAAAGAGGAGGGAGACGAGGAACCATCATGGAAGGACAGGCCCCTGCACGGTATGTACCACCGGCAGATAGAGGAGGTGGCTGATATCCAGAAATCCTACCAGTGGCTGGACAAAGCTGGACTGAAAGACAGCACAGAGGCACTAATCATGGCAGCACAAGAACAAGCTCTGAGTACAAGATCCATAGAGGCTGGGGTCTATCACACCAGGCAAGACCCCAGGTGCAGGCTGTGTAAAGATGCCCCAGAGACAATCCAGCACATAACAGCAGGGTGCAAGATGCTAGCAGGCAAGGCATACATGGAACGCCATAACCAAGTGGCCGGCATAGTGTACAGGAACATCTGTGCCGAGTATAACCTAGAAGTCCCGAGGTCAAAATGGGAGATGCCCCCAAGGGTGGTGGAGAATGACCGAGCTAAGATCCTGTGGGACTTCCAGATACAGACGGACAAAATGGTGGTGGCTAACCAACCGGACATAGTGGTGGTAGACAAACAGAAGAAGACGGCCGTAGTGATCGATGTAGCGGTTCCAAATGACAGCAATATCAGGAAGAAGGAACACGAGAAGCTGGAGAAATACCAAGGGCTCAGAGAAGAGCTCGAGAGGATGTGGAGGGTGAAGGTAACGGTGGTCCCCGTGGTAATCGGAGCACTAGGTGCGGTGACTCCCAAGCTAGGCGAGTGGCTCCAGCAGATCCCGGGAATAACATCGGAGATCTCTGTCCAGAAGAGCGCAGTCCTGGGAACAGCTAAGATACTGCGCAGGACCCTCAAGCTCCCAGGCCTCTGGTAGAGGACCCGAGCTTGAAGGATAAACCGCCCGCAGGGGCGTGCTGGGTGTTTTATATATATATATATATATATCATAATGATAATACTAGTTACTGTGAACTTTACAAACCACCCAGCAGTAAATAATAATTGCACATGTGATCTGAGTACTTGTTTATCACTGCGCAATTTATTATTATATGTGTCAAGCCAAATAAATGACAGGGAGAGAGAGAGACGTTAGAACACGTAGTACAACCAAAGGGGGGGGGGGGGGCAACTGTAGGGATGCGCATGCGCACACAGATCGCGCGAGCCTTGAACTTTCTAACGGAAAGAAAACTTTCTCTCGGACGTTGCCAGTGGATAACAGTCTTCAGTACCTGCTGGTCTTTAAAGGATTCTGGATTCCTGGACTGTTGGAAAAGGTAAAACATTTTCATAAAACCTTTTTATTGTTTTGTTTTTGTTACTCGTCATTGTAGCTTGCTGTTAATGTTGTGCTAACAGTAATGGTTAGATACGTTAGCCTTTGACGTTAACGCAGTTTAGTATCTGGTATAAAGAACTGTTTTCCTAACAAAACCACTGTTACAATTAACCCCTGGAGGGTCTTAGAAAAATGCATACACTATCGGTCTTAGAGCCACAAATCGACCCAAGACTCTCCAGGGGTTAAGTGAAGGTGCTCCCAATTAATTTGGCCTGTAAAATATGTGGCTATATTGCGTGCTGCGTACATAAACTAATGTCAGGTAGACAGATATTAAAATTAATAATATGGTTAAAGTCACCAAAATGGCGCCTGAAGCCTGTTGTGTGAGCTCTGTGTCTGGTCTAGAAACTCAGAAATTCAGTAGCCTGTACTTTGAATTGTGGAGTAGCTGTATAAAATACAGCAATGCATAAGTGTTTTGAATAAACAGAAATGTGACACATGAGAAGTTGTCTTTGACTGTTACTGTATAACTTATTTTCAGAGTAGTTGACAAATTATGCTCCAGTCATTTGATGTTACCAAGATAATGTCCGTTTTTATTATAGTTAAATTTTTTTTATGTACATTTCATTTATCCAACATCATATATTAGGCAAAAAAGAGGTCATTATACTAACAAGACCAGATAATCGAAAGCATAAAATAATCAAGAAGAAGGCTTAAAAGTTAGAATAAACAGTGGTATAGTGGTTAGCGCTGCTGCCTCACAGCTAGAAAGACTCTGTTCAATTCCCGGGGTCAACCGGGTGCCTTTTTGTGTGGAGTTTGCATGTTCTCCCTGTTTCTGTGTGGGTTTCCACCCACAATCCAAACATACATATCTGAATGACAACCCTGCCATGGACTGGCAACCTGTCCAGGGTCTACCCCGCCTAAAAAAAACAGCTGGGATAGGCTCCAGCACCCCTCCGATCCTTATGATGATAAAGCGGCTTGGAAAATGAATGAATAAAAAATAAATAAGTTTTTGATGTCACAGAATAAAACAATGTAATGGCATTTTGTTTTGTTTTAACAGATCATGGCTCAGCAGTGGACTGTTGGAGAAGTATCTCTTTGGCTTGGGGAAAATGAATTGGCAGATTATCAACAGGTCTTTGTAGGTGAGCATTTCTATGGATGTGCCATATCAGTGTCCACAGTGCTCCACAAGAAAACCAACATATGAAAAACTGCTGAAACATCAACAGATATACCATGAAAGTGAATGTGGATTCTTCATTGTCTGCAGACTAGAAGACTGTCCCAGAAAGTTTTTGTCTGTGAAATCTTTGAAAAATCACACAAGGAAGAAACATAAATATCAGAAACAAGGATTAGAGTCTGCCCCAGACTGTGACCCTGTCATCCAGGAAACTGTTGAATTTCCCCAATCATCTGAACGAACTCTGAGTGAACTTGTAGAGAACTTTACAGAGACTGTGAGAAAACAACTGGCATTGTTTTCCTTGAATCTTCAAGAGAAAAGTATTGTAAATAGAAAAGTTCTAACATTTGTTCTTATTGAAGTAGAGTCACTTTTCAAGTATTTTATTGAAAACTATAGGGAGATATTTTCTAAATGTTTGCAGACTCTTAATTTTGATATATCAAGTTTTCATTATATTGATGACAATAGTTTGGTAGAACATTGCTTCAGTGCAGTCAGCAACACATATCAACTAGACAGATACTGTGTTGAGAAATTAAACTTGATTGAACCTGTTGAATGTATCCTGGGGATAGATCCTTTTACTGGGAAACAGGACACTTTTCAGTATATGCCACTTCTAAAAGTCTTAGAATTAATATGTAATGATCCTAACATTTTAAGACAAATTTTTAGGCCAGAATCCCGTGCTCCTGAAACCTTAACAGATTTTAGTGGTGGGAAAATTTACAAAGAAAG
The DNA here is from genome assembly GCF_057381845.1 of Rhamphochromis longiceps. Lineage (NCBI taxonomy): Eukaryota > Metazoa > Chordata > Actinopteri > Cichliformes > Cichlidae > Rhamphochromis > Rhamphochromis longiceps. Next base: position 3,283,938 of record NC_140575.1, on the reverse strand, counting down.
TGATTTTTTTAACACAGACAACCCACATTTGAGAATTCAGTTGTACAGTGATGAATTTGAAGTTGCTAATCCATTAGGATCAAAGAAACGTCTACATAAAGTGTCTGCATTTTATTTTACTTTGGGAAATATTCCACCAAAAGACAGATCTGTTTTAAGACATATTCATCTGTTGATACTTGTCAAACATAGATTGGTGAAAACATATGGATTTGAGAAAATATTAGAACCATTAATTTGTGACCTACAGGTTTTGCAAGAACGTGGATTACGATTAAAATTTGAAGACAGACAGTACTGCATCAAAGGTGGTCTGGCCACAATATCTGCAGACAACCTAACCTCTCACACACTTGCAGGTTTTAGCTGCTCATTCAGTAATGGTAGAATATGCAGGTTTTGTATGTGTCATTACAAGGACCTGTCTAGGATCATTAGTGAGGGAGATTGTGTTCTTAGAACAAAGACTGTTCATGCATACCATCTGCAATGTGTTGAAGATGACCCCCACTGTAGGTCAGTGTATGGTGTAACTGGCCCATGTGCCTTCAACAAGCTGTCATATTTTGATACCACAAATGCATTCCCACCTGATGTAATGCATGATTTTCTTGAGGGGGTCATTCCTCTTGTTTTGAAGTCTGTTGTAAAAGCCTTGCACGAGGACAAAACCGTTACTATCCAAGAGGTGAATGACAGCATAAGGACTTTTAGTTTTGGACAGAATGACTGCACCTCCAAACCTGCTCTAATATCTGAGAAGGTAGCACTGGATGGAAATATCTCTGGAACTGCTGTTGAGAAATGGACATTATTTAGGACTCTGCCTTTCGTCATAGGCTCCAGGATTGAAAAGGGTAACAAGTTTTGGCAGCTTTATCTTTTGGTTCGAGAAATAGGAGAGATTATTCTTGCTCCAACCATCAGCACTGACTGGATTAGTAATCTACATGAACTGATCACTTACTTTTTGACAGATTTCATCAATCTGTTTCCTGGTGTGTTTACACCCAAGCTGCATTTTCTGCTACATTATCCTCAGCTCATCCTTGATTATGGGTCACTCCGCTCTCATTGGTGCATGAGGTTTGAAGCCAGACATCAATATTTCAAGACAGTAGCAAGAATCACCAATAACTATATTAATATTTGTCAGACTTTGGCAAAGAGGAATCAGCTTCGTCAATGCTGGGAGTGGCAGCCTGAACGGATCATCAGGAGCGATCATACACAAGCAGCAGTTAATAACTTATCACTTCAAGAACTTCCAGTGAACTTGCAGATTTGTTTGCAAAACTTGGAGACAGCCGTTACTGTGGATGAGAAACTCTGGACAAGTAAATGCATCATTTTAAACTCTGTAAAATATGCAGTTGGAGATTTCTTCATTTTGGAACTTGTGCATGCAGAGCAAATTCCACTGTTTGTGAAAATAGTCCTGATTGTGTATATCAGGGCCAACTGGTTTCTTGTTGGAAGACTTTTCACAACACTGGAGTTTATAAGACACCTTCAATCATACCACATCAGAGAGACTGATGATCTGTTGATATTCAAGCCTGGGGATGAGGTAGACTTTCATGCTTTGGACGCATACAGATGTGATGGTCAAGACTTCATTACACTGATCCACCGACCTTTTAAGGCAGTCCATACCAAAGTTAGGTAAGATACATCCTAAACCATGACTTTTTAGTTAGGAGTTGTCAACCACTGTTAAAATGATTTTAACCACTTTTTGGCTATTCCACAGGTCTGTCATCATCTATAGTCACTAATGAACTCATAGCTGTTTTTTTAGTAATGTTTTATAATATTTTTATTCTTTATCTTCGACATGCTCATTTCTGTTTTGATCGTGTCTTATTGTTTTTCTGTGCCACAGACAATGAAATCGATGGATCGACACTTCTGCAGATGACTGAAAGAATGAGTGAGCGTCTTTTTCCAAAAGTGAAAGACCAAGTGAAATTTTTGTCTGCTGTAGAGAAGCTGAAAGAGTGAGTCTTAAGTTGACTGGTTGATTCACTGAATTGTACATTCATACAATCCAGTGTTTCCCCTCCCCTAGGTTTATGGTGTTGGAGGGTGGGGGGCAAGGGGTTGACGCAAGCCCTGTTCTGTTTCTCCAGCGTTGATGTGCATCACACACCCATTTACTTTCAAATTGAAATGTCACAGCCACTCTTACTCTCTGTTATGATTCTGTTTCTGTAGTTCAGCAGCTGTTATTGTACGTTTTAAATATGCGGATATTCCTGATGCAGGACACAAGGACACGTATATTCATGTCTTGTAACAAACTCTAAACATACTTCTTACTTCTTCTTGCAGTGGAAGGCAACACAAAGAAAAGCATACTGTGTCAGCACTCCAACCTATGTTTAACTGCAAAGTGCAGTTTCCTCCAGCTGTGCTCACTGCGTTGACCAATAAAGATGCAGCACTAAAGTCACCCACCAAGAACAGACTCAAAAACATGCTTATTCAAGCACTGTTTGACCACTTGAGTAATGAGACAATGTAAGTCTATATATAATTAAGATTTGATCCATTTAAAATACAGTATGTACATCAGAATTTAAGTTCATCATTCAAAATTTGCAGGTATCCCTCTCTTGTGCAGTATGTAGACCTTCTGAGGACTGTCCTTCTGAGTTTTCCTTTTTTGAAGGAGAGTTATGGCTCTGGATATGTAAGTATTCCTGAAAAGCAAACATTGATACAATTGTCCAACAAATTGTCTTTGAATTGCCCAATTATTGGCTAATGAGTGTAACATGCTAACATTTTCATTGCTACATATTCAGAGGTTATCTGTTCCCTTGTGGCCACTACAATACAAGTATTAGTATTGTGATTTTTGAGGCAGATGTCGTGCAGTATGGTCAAACAATAAATAAAATATCAATTGCTCTTTTAAATTAATTGTTTCATTTCTCTGTGAATTCTCAAGTGAATGGTGTGAAATTCAGCATTATATTAGCTCTGTTTGCCTTTGTATCAGGATAGTGTAGTTTTTGTATTTAAAAAATTAAATTTGAAAATAGGGCAGGGATAGCTCAGTAGGTAGTGTGGTTATCCCATGATCGGAAGGTCGGGGGTTTGAATCAACTGAACGGCTACCCTGAGGTACCCTTGAGCAAGGTACCGTCCCTACACACTGCTCCCCAGGCGCCTGATTAGTGGCTGCCCACTGCTTCACTGAGTGAATGGGTTAAATGCAAAGAGAGAAATTTCCCTGTGGGGATCAATAAAGTATACATTATTATTAAAAGGTAGAGGTATTAACATATAGACTGAAAGATCATGACGAGTATGCTTGTAGGACATATTGCCATTAATACTTTATCTACCTTTTATAGTGTATTTAGCCAATCTAAAGTGCTCCAAACATTTATATCATGTGTTCGATCAACTCCTAAGAGTTAAAGAAGAGATCTGTAAATAGGAACTAATTAGGTTATGACATGATTACAGCAAACCTACCAGCTTTATGTCACTCAAAGTTTTCTGGTAAATGTCTTGCATAAAGGGAGGACCTAGTTGCACCTATTTATGAATAATTAGTTACATTTTTATCATTTGTAGGATGCTCTGCATGAGTCTCTCAGGAACAAGTTTAAAAAGGAAAGAAGACCACTAGTAGACGTAGAGGAAATTGAAAAAATGAGACAGAAATACTCAGTTCCAAATTCAGGAAGAAAAAGATCATCAGATATCCAGCCCTGTATCCTTTTGAAAAAAACCAAGGCAAGTTAAATATGCTCAATGTTTGTTTGCCATTTTAAATTGTACATAAAAGTTAAAAGTATTGTTTGTTTGTTTTTTCTCTCAATATTTGCTAAACTTTTTAATAACCAGGATATCAATCCTCTTGACGATGGGGAGGATGAAAGGAGCACCGACCAACATGTATCAGTGATTAAGCAAGAGTGCCAAAAAACTAGGCCAAATGTGGATGTCATTCAAACGCACCTCAGGAAAATACAGAAGTACAGAACACACTACATTCTTCAGCATACTACTGAAGAGGTTCTACGAGAATTCCCATGTCTCACTATCCCTGTTGTGGTGAGTGTTTTATCAAAAACTGCAGCAAAAAACAACAATAACAATAGTGCACAGCAAAAACACGAATATGTACTGATGTGCTGCACATTTATACAGACTTCTAATAATCATGTACCTACAGGACAGGCAAAGTGACTGACTCAGCAGATTTCATGAGTAATAAAAGTACACTAACAGAACACTAACAGAAATTGCCACATTGACTATGTCTTTCTCTTTGGTTTTATTTTCATGCTACAGGATAATTTTGGACTAATCTGATGCCAATGATAGTTTTTTGGGAAGAATAGTCTAAACATCCCTTTTGCACAGCAATGTGTACTTGAGAATTAAAGTAAACAAATGCAAAATTATAATTTCTTCTCTAATGATAATTGATGTGTGAAATAATGATTGTTCTGGTTTGCTATATAATGGTATATATTATGGTACAAAGCTAATATGTATATGTTTATCCTTTATTTTAGCTTCTTGAAGAGGCTTCCATGTTACTTAAAACTGATGTGGACAAAAAAGTAATCCGAGGATTCAGTAAGTTGGCAGCGAAGCTTGTGTCAATAGCCCCAAACAGCAACCTTAAAAGCCTCTGCTTAAAATCTGTTGATGAGAGCCAGACAGACACTGAAAGAAAAGGTGAGGGCACTTGGCAATAATGAGCAAAAACATTTTTAACTCCTATCTCAGATACCACTTTTTAAGGTTTCACATACAGCACATTAGTAAACACAGTGTCCCTTACAACAGCGGTTCCCAACCCCCGGGCCTCGGACTGGTACCGGTCCGTGAGTCGTTTGGTACCGGGCCGCGAGAGTTGAGGCTCAGGTGTGAAATGTATAGTTTTTCAGGGTTTTTATCGGTTTTCAGCGTTATTTTGTTATCGTTTTTATCGTTTACTCGGTTTTCCTGGGTCTTTTCACGTGTGTTATGAATAAATTTTCTTTTTTTCGGTACCGGTACTAGTTTTATTTTGTTGTATTTATCCGCGACACCTTAAAGGCCAGTCCATGAAAATATTGTCAGGCATAAACCGGTCCGTGGCGCAAAAAAGGTTGGGGACCGCTGCTTTACAATATCCACAGACTGACATTTCTCCTGTCTCGTCTCTGCAATGATGTACTTTAAGATTTAACTGATATACCCTCGATGCTATATGTAGCATCGTTACATATGTAGAGTCGTTACTATACAGTTCCACCAGTTCTTTGAAGGAGAGTAGGTGTGGATTTCATCAAAAAAACGATTAATTACACCATTATTCGAATAAGTCAAGGAAATACTCTATGAAGATTTTCAGTCATTCACACAATGTTTATCCCAAAAAATGTTCAGTGGCAGCTAGACTTGCTTTGCAAGTTCTTTAGGACTCAAATTATTTAAAGCTAGCAACTTACAGAACTGAACAACATTCTGGGGGTTTTGTATAAATGCTTAACATTTACACTGAATTACACTGAAAAGTTAATTAGGTATACATTTACTGCACTAATGCTTATGTTCTGCAAGACATTCAACTCCTGATAAAGGCACTCATATGGCCTTTACACCTTTGTATTAACAAAATTGGCCAGAAAATACTTACATATTTCTCTTTATTTTTCAGGTCAGATGGTAAACACAGCTGTTCTTCTCCTGCCATCTATTTTCAAAGAAAATGCCTCTCATCTCTTCGTCATAAATAAGGTAAATTTATATATTTTTTGGTATGGTGAGAGGGGGGGGGGTCTTGAACAAATCCAGTATTTTACAGGAGTTTTATACTTTCATTGGGACAGCTGTTGTTTATACTTATTTAAACTATACTCCTCATTTCAAGAATTTAATTTCTGTTTCAGGATCCACACAGCCCGATACCTACAATCGTACTCAGCAGCAGTGACGGCAAGCCCTTGAGTGATTCAACTGAGGTCAATGTCCAGATGGATGGACAAAAAAGGATTCTGGACAGTGGGGAAATGGACATTTCATTGGCGATGGGTATTGTCTTCTCCCTGTACCATGTCTACAATGTTGCCTATCCAAGTGAACTAAAAAAGACATTTTGCTTTTTGGAGGCATTTGTTCTCAACTTGGGAACTCTGACTACACCTGTACCAGTAGCTGTGCAAAGAGTGGCAAATGCATTAAATATCTCATAGATTGCCAGCATAGTGCAGGTGAGAGACTGAAATTATCCCAGTGTGGACTAACAAAGGACCATGAGTCTCACATTAAACTTAACTTACATAACTTAAGGCTGCAGTTCATTGATAATTTAAATAAAAAGATTGTTCTTGAAATAGTTTTACTGAAAATGCAAACATGCTGATGAAAATGTGTTGTTTAATTGTCTGTTATGAAAGTATTGCTATTTCTAATGTAAAAATTGTTGTTTTATCTATAGTATAATATTTATATGTATTTATAGTAAAGATATTTAATTATTACTGTTTAAATGACTTATATGCTATTATTAGTAGTGGTGTTGTGCTTAGCATTAAAATGTCTTTTTCTGTAATACAAAGTGCCAATAAACCATTAATATATGTCTATGTGCTTGTATTTATTTTACCCTACTCAAATTCAATTTATGATACATTTTATTTTGAAAGATTTAAAATGGTTCTTTAAAGAACCACTCAAAAAAGGTTCTTTAAAATGGTTCTTTTAAAGAACCATTTGAAGGATCTTTTTAAAAATGGTTCTTTGAAGAACCATTTCTTTCAGTGGTTCATTGAAGAACCTTTAAAGGTGCCCCAAAGAACCATTTCTTGATGGTTCTTTGGGGCACCTTTGAAGGTTCTTCAATGAACCACTGAAAGAAATGGTTCTTCAAAGACCTTTTGTTTGAAAGGTTCTTTGTGGCACCAAAAAAGGTTCTTCTATGGCATCAGTCTAAAGAACCACTTTTAATTCCAGTTGGCACCTTTATTTTTCTGAGTGTGGGCAAAGTCAAAGCAGAGCTACAGAGGATGGAACAGTTGGGGGTGATCAGTCGTGTGGAGGGGCCCACAGACTGGTGTTGCGGCATGGTCGTAGCCCCTAAAAAGGACAAAGAGACAGTCCGCATCTGTGTGGACATGACACCTTTAAATGGGTCGGTGTGCCGCGAAAGATATATCCTTCCCTCTGTCGACCAAACACTAGGCATGCTCACAGGGGCGCAGTATTTCTCCAAGCTCGATGCTAACATGGGCTTTTGGCAAATACCGCTATCCAAAGAATCTGCTCTCCTCACCACGTTTATTACGCCATTTGGGAGGTACCATTTCAACCGTCTGCCATTTGGTATTTCCAGTGCACCAGAGCATTTCCAAAACATGATGGTGACAGAAGTGACAGCCGGCCTCGCGGGAGTCGTATGCCACATGGACGACATCCTGGTCTGGGGATCTACGAGAGAGGAGCACGACATGAGACTCCACGCTGTCCTCGACCGTGCAGAGAAGGCAGGCGTCACCCTGAACATGTCAAAATGTGAGTTTGGCAGAAGAGCAGTGAAATTCTTAGGATTAATTGTGTCATCTGAAGGCATGAGCCCTGACCCTGACAAAACTAGCGCGGTGCAGAAGATGAAAGAGCCAAGCACTGTGAGTGAGCTTAGGAGCTTCTTAGGAATGGTGAACCAGCTGGGGAAATTCATCCCAAACCTTTCTGAGAAAGACAAACCACTGAGAGACTTGCTTTCAAATAAAAACATGTGGTACTGGGGGCATGAGCAACAAAACGCCTTTAACAGTTTAAAACAAGAACTGTCATCTGCACCAGTGCTACAGCTCTACAACCCAAACAAACCCCAGAAGATCTCAGCAGATGCCTCTTCATATGGGTTGGGGGCAGTCTTACTACAGAAAGACAATGATGTGTGGTCACCTGTCGCGTATGCCTCGCGATCATTGACAGCCACAGAGCAGCGCTACGCTCAGCTGGAAAAAGAAGCGCTAGTGCTCACCTGGGCCTGTGAAAGATTCAGTGACTTTATTCTAGGGCTACACTTTGAGCTTGAGACCGACCATAAGCCACTAGTGAGCCTACTCGGAGGACAAGCCCTGGATTTGCTTCCACCGCGGATACAGAGATTCCGCATGCGCCTGATGAGGTATTCTTACACTATAATGCACATTCCAGGCAAAAGCCTCACCACAGCTGACACGCTGTCACGGTTGCCATTGGCAGGCAACGTGATTCCCAGAGACAATGACCTTATGGAGGACACTGATATCTACGTTGACACAGTGCTGGAGGGCCTTCCTACTAGCAGCAAATACCTTTCAGATCTCCGTGAGCAGCTGCAGTCTGACAGCGTCTGTTCGCAAGTCATGAAGTACTGTGCAGAGGGCTGGCCGGACAGGAACCAGCTGCAGGGAGTGGTAAAGCACTACTGGTCTGAAAGAGCAGTTTTGAGTGTACACAATGGACTACTACTGAGAGGTACAAAGTTGGTCATACCTGCAAACATGCGAAACGCAGTTCTGGACAAAATACACGAGGGACACCAAGGAGTAGTCAAGTGTAGAGAACGTGCGCGACAAGCAGTGTGGTGGCCAGGCTTGAGTAATCAGATCAGTGAACTTGTCCTTAAGTGCAGGCTGTGCATTCAGGAGAGAGTTAATGTGAGGGAACCTCTTATGCCCACACGTTTACCTGAGAGGCCATGGCAGAACTTAGGAGCTGATCTGTTCACACTAAAAGACAAAAACTATCTGTTAGTAGTGGATTACTTCTCGAGATATGTCGAGATTGCTCAACTCAGTCCAACTCGTTCAGCCAATGTGATTGTGCATTTAAAGTCAATATTTGCACGCCATGGCATACCTGAAGTATTGATCACTGATAATGGGCCACAATGTGCATGTCAAGAAATGGGAGACTTTGCAAAGGACTACTGTTTTGAGCATGTCACCAAGGTTCTTCAAGGTTCAAGGTCCTTCAAGGTTCTTTATTATTTGTCACATGCATAGTTATACAAGTATAACACACAGTGAAATGTAGCCTGACACGCTCCTCGCGACATGTGCAAAAATTGGGGGGGGGGGGGGGGGGGGGGTGTAGAGGAAGAACATTATATATATGTGGGGTAGCTGTAGCTCAGGTGGCAGAGCAGGTCAGCCACTAATCAGAAGGTCGGTGGTTCGATCCCAGGGCTGCATGCCAAATATCCTTGGGCAAGATACTAACCCCGTGTTTGCCTACTGGTGGTGGTCAGAGGGCCCGGTGGCGCCAGTGTCCGGCAGCCTCGCCTCTGTCAGTGCGCCCCAGGGCGGCTGTGGCTACAATGTAGCTGCCATCACCAGTGTGTGAATGTGTGTGTGAATGGGTGAATGACTGAATGTAGTGTGAAGCGCTTTGGGGTCCTTAGGGACTAGAAAAGCGCTATACAAATGCAGGCCATTTACCATTTACCATATATATATATATATAAAAAAAAAAACACCCAGCACGCCCCTGCGGGCGGTTTATCCTTCAAGCTCGGGTACATATATATATATATATATATATATATATATATATATAGTATATACACTGGGTGAATGTGCAGTAGTAGCAGCAAGCAGGTGAATTCTGTACATTAATATGAATAGATATCTGACTATTTTACAGGATAGACAATATAAACATATTTAAAATTAAAGGAATTGAAATGTACATTGTGCCTTGGTTTAGTGTCTGGAAGAGTCCTGTCTCAGTCAATTATAGATGATGTGAGAGGGCGGGTGTGTGTGTTTAGGGCACGGATGGCTTGGGGCTAGAAGCTCCTCTTGAGTCTCTCTGTCCTTGCCCGGAAGATGCGGAACCTTCTACCAGATTGCAGAAGTTGGAACAGTTTGTTGCCAGGATGGGACGGGTCCTTCAGTATCTGCGCTGCTCTAGTCCGGCATCTCCTGGTGTAGGTGTCCTGAAGCGGGGGGAGAGCAATCCTGCAGCAGCGTTCTGCTGTACGGATCACTCTCTGGAGAGCTTTTTGGTCCTTCACACAGCTGTTCCCAAACCACGATGTCATGTTCTGTGTGAGGATGCTCTCCACAGCGCCTGTATAGAAAATCCTGAGGATCTTTGGAGAGACCCTGAACTTCCTCAGTTGTCGTAGGTGATACAGGCGCTGCCTAGCCTTTTTGGTCTGGACCTGAATGTGGGCAGCCCATGTCAGGTCTGAGGAGATGTGGACACCAAGATACTTGAAGGACTGCACCCTCTCCACTGGAGCTCCATTGATGATAATGGGCTTGTAGTCTCTGTGCTGACCCCTTCTGAAGTCCACCACCAGCTCCTTGGTCTTGCTGACGTTCAGCTGGAGGTGGTTGTCCTGGCACCACGATGCCAGATTCTTCACTTCGTCCATGTAGGCCGCCTCATCGTTGTTGGAGATGGCACCCAACACCACTGTGTCGTCAGCAAACTTCACAATGGTGTTGGAGCCATGGGTGGCCACACAGTCTGAAGTGTAGAGGGAGTAGAGCAGTGGCGAGAGGACACATCCCTGAGGTGCTCCTGTGTTGATGGTGATGCTGTTGGAGAAGCACCTGCCCACCCTCACCACCTGAGTTCTGCCAGTGAGGAAGTCCAACACCCATGCACACAGACGGCTGTTAAGTCCCAGATCCCTCAGCTTTGTGAACAGTCTGCAGGGCACTATTGTGTTAAACGCTGAACTGTAATCAACAAACAGCATTCGCACATAGTTACCCTGTTTCTTGTCCACATGGCTGAGAGTGGTGTGTAGGACGTGGGCGATGGCATCCTCTGTGGAGCTGTTGGATCTGTAGGCGAACTGCAGCGGATCTGTGGTGTCTGGGATGGCGGAGGAGATGATGTTCTTCAGCAGCCTCTCAAACACCTTCATTACTACCGAGGTCAGTGCAACTGGCCGGTAATCGTTCAGGGATGAGGGTTTGCTGTTCTTGGGCACAGGGATGATGGTGGATCTTTTGAAGCATGTGGGGACCACAGACTTCGCCAGGGACTCGTTGAAGATGTAAGTGAACACACCTGCTAGCTGGTCAGCACAGCAGCGCAGCAGACGGCCGGTGATGCCGTCTGGCCCCGCCGCTTTCCTTGTGTTCACCAGTAGTCCCAGGTACCCGCAGAGCAACGGCGAAGTGGAGAGAGGCGTCCAGACCGTCAAGAATCTCCTCAAAAAGGCTAGCGATCCATACAAGGCATTGCTGGCATACAGAACAACAGCACTGGCAAATGGCTACAGCCCGGCTCAACTTCTCATGGGGCGCAGGCTTCGTACTACCTTGCCAATGCTTCCTGAAACCTTACAGCCCTGTCTGCCTGATTTTCAGCAGGTTAGTTGTTCGGAGAGAGAGAAACGGCTGAGACAAACCGAAAGTTTTAACAAGAGACATAGAACAAGAGAACTGGATAAATTGGTGCCAGGACAACCAGTCTGGATCACGGATGCAAGAGCACAGGGCACAGTGACAGCAGTCCACCTGACTCCACGATCGTACGTCATCAGTGGGCCCCAAGGGACAATTAGAAGGAACCGCAGTCATCTTGTGCCGATCCCGCAAACAGAGACTCAAACCGAAGCCACACAGATCCAAGCTACTCCTACAGAGACAGTTTCTGAGCCAAGCGCACCCCATACACCAGGTGTGATTAGAACCCGGTCTGGTAGGGAGGTGATTAAACCGAAAAGACTTGATCTGTGAAGCTGATTGTTTGAAAACAGAAAAGTGTGTTTCAAATGCTGAGTTGTGGTTTTGAGGGTAGCATGTTGAAAGGAAAAAAAATGTTTATTCTGTTACAGGTTGAAAAGAAAAAAAGTGTTTATTCTCTTGCGGGTGGAAAAGAAAAGAGAAAGTGTTTATGACAATACTGACTTTATGTTTCCTGAAATGTTGGGGTATGCCTGTATTGAAAAAACTATATGCAGTTATGTTTTGTTTGAAGAACAAAAGAATGTACCAGTCTGACTTCAGTAAGGGGGATGTGGTGTAATCTATAGTGAGGTATATCATGCGCCACTAGGCGGCAGTACTTACCCTTCTAGACAGGAAGTGAGGCTATGTAAGGGATATAGAGTAAGCTGGAAATAAAGATGGTGGTGTTCCACATTATCGCCTAAACGAGGAGTTTATTAAAAGAGCTCAACTCATCCCCACGGTCTGCCAGCCAGACAGTTTCATGGGACAGGGCATAAACATCAGTTTTAAAAAAGGAATATAGTATGGTAAAACAGTTAAAAAACAGTTATTTCATGACATCATTTTTCAAAAAACAAATACAGTTAAAAATATTAAATATTAAAAAGTTTATTGTACAATGTTTACAGTTCATATTTAATGGTAATGGTTATAAAGGTTCACATACAGAAGGTTAATATAAATTTTACAAAAGGAGAATTGGAAAGGGATTGACAAAACAAAAAACATTCACAGACAGAAGGGTATGAAGGGAGGTGGAGTCAGCCAGGGGTTCATTCGGATTTGGAGCATTGACGAGTGAACATCTCTTACCAGCCGCAGCACTGTGCATTACAGCCACATTTTCGCAGCAGTTTTTTTGTGTGCCAAGTGCCTGAAGAAGACCCTTGAGGGGTCGAAACGTTGCGCGTACGGCACACTATTTTTTGAACGTTTTTAATTAATTAAATAAAGCTTTTGTTTTAATTTTTCTTTATTCTTTTTCCTTTTTTTCCCTTTCATTTTCTTCATTTGTATCTCGCCTCATAAAAGCTCACTTAAGAGTTATAATTATTTAGATAAAAAAGGCGAACCCACATCACAAGAACTACAACAATATACAAAACATACAACACAACAACACAAACGCAAACATTAGCCAAAGACTGAGGACCGGATGGCCTCAGCAGATTGGACCGTCGTCCGATACGGAAAAAGGCAGAGGCTTTCCCGTAATCGTGACAACCAGCAGGGTGGGTTTCCTTCGGGAGGGATGGCCCGTGCATTTCCTGCCTCACAGAGGTGGCAGGCTCAGTCCCCTAACCCTAACCCCCTAACCCTATCTGGTTAGGTGTCTCTTTAAGACACCCAAGTCGAGGGTTGATGGTGTCATCAGTTTGTGCCACTGCTCTCTCTCTCGTGTTATGAGGACACGTGCCTGCACACTTGTGCTTAACGAGGGACGGATTTATGTTTTCTTCTCCAAACCTTTTGTTTTGTTTTGTTTGCAACGCTTGGGTTGTGTGGACGCTGGGCGTTATGTTGTTGAGCCGCAGCCGTTCAGCCGGGCTTTTATATGGTTGTTGAAGAAGGCGTATTAAAGAACCACCGTGGATTACCGATACCAGCGGGGGTGGGTGTTCTTCCGACTAGCCTGCTAGGTGTTTTACCGCCTCCTCTCAACCACGCAACACAACACAACGTTACAAAATGGCGCCCGAACATCTTCTCCTTGACCTCAGTATGCAGTATCTTCGAGCAGCTGATGATTGATACATTAAAAGGTACATCACGGCAAAGTAGATCTAGTAGTAGTCTGCCATACTTCGCGGAAACAGACCAGGCTGGCCTCGACGCGGACGTCGGGAAGATCACCGATTCACCGGATCACGGAGGTGTGTTTCCACGGCAACGAGCGAAGCCGCCGCAGCGCTGTTTTCGGGATGTCTTATCGTTATCTGCTGAACGCCTCTACTGCGACATCTTTGGATTAACGTGGATTCACGCTACTTGGACGCGAGACGGATGCCGCTTCTTCATAGTTTCTGAAGTGCATGTATGCGGAGTGAAGCGCACCGGGGTTTTTCTCTCCCCTTCACCAGCCGAGCTCACGCTGCAGACTTTGCTTCATCCGCACGGTCTCTGCAAGTGGGAACTTTTCCACGGGACAAACCTCTATGCCGTGTCAGGACTGGACAAGTTTGGAGTCGACTGGAAAATCACTGTACTGATGTTGTGAGTGTATATATATAAAAAAAACAAAAGCAAACAAACAAAAAAAAAAACAAAACGCTGTCTATATTTCAAACTGATTTACTATTGATTCTCACTGACTTAACTGTTCTTATTGAGATGCTGTTTTAAGTGCATTTGACTTGAAAAGGTGTTACTCATACACAGTTACTCGTAAGTTTGGATCTATTTTACACCTAAATGCTTTTGATCCGGGGTGTTTACTCCTTCTACCTCCACGTTTCAAAGTCAGATAAAACATTTGAAGCTCAACTTCAGAATTCACATGTTTTGTATATTTTTGTGTGACCAGAACTGAAGTTGATTTCAGCACAACTGCTACCTTATATAGATTTGGGTTTTTGATAAGTGTGTATTATGGCTACTCATCCTGACTTGACTGACATGTGTGATGATATAGACTTTATGTTACACCCTAACCGACTTACTGCCAGACATAGTACTGCTGACCTTGGGCATAAAGTGCAAAGTCTGCAAGCAGAGGTTGATATGCTTCAGCAGTGCCTTCATGACTCTTTGGACCTCCAGAGGAATATTTTGGAGCAGTGGACTCAACAAAAAAGACCAGTCCCAAAAATACCAGCTGCCCAGATTACTCACCCTTTTCCTCAGGCCTCCTCTACTCCATATGTGCCAGGCCTACCAACCAGGGAAACGGAGCGATCTATCTCAGCACCTGGCCCCACGCAGTCCGCCAGGGCCTTGTCCCAATCCCAGTCAGATTCGCTGGAGCTAATTAATACAACCAGAGTCCTTGCTGCGGCATTGCATCAAGCTAAATTGGAGCCCAATGTGTTCGCTAATGATGGCAGTCTTCACCCAGAAGAATGGCTACAGTCTGTTAATGCTTACAAAACCTCCTTAGACCTAACAGACGCCCAAATCCTCAGAGAGCTACCACACTTCCTAGCTAAGGAACCAAGAAAGTGGTTTAATGTGCTCATTCCTCATGTATCTACATGGGCTAAGTTTTGTGAACTTTTCAGAACTGTCTTCTTGCCTGCTGACAACCAGGAGCAGATTTTGAGAGGCATCCTGGACCGTTTCCAGCACCCCGAAGAGCCTCTGCCAACGTTTGTTGCCCATATGCTCAATGAATTTAGGAGACTGAGGAACCCACCATCTGAACTGGAGCAAATTGAGCTCATCTGTAAACACGCAGTGGAGAAGTACAGAGTAGCACTGTATGGAACGCCTGTAAGGTCAGAAATTGATCTAGTGCTGCGTGCCCATGAGCTGCATTCTGTTCTTGGCACCAGCCTTTCACAGCCTTCCCGAGCTCAGCTGAAAAACAGAGCTGAGGGAGGACCCCGCTGTTTCAAATGTGCCATGCCTGGTGTTACATCTCGTACGTGCCCTAACTGTTCCACTGATTTTCAGGGAGCTCGACACTCTCCCAGGATGGCTCCGGAGCTTCCTCAAACGCTGTCTCCCGACCAACATCCAGTAACTCAGCCTGCGGATCCAGATGAAACTGGCGTTGTCAGGGAGACGAGAGCAGCTGGCAGGAGGCAGGGAAACTTCGGGGGGGGGGGAGAGTGTTTCACAGGGGCAACCCTCCCCCCAGCCAATAACTCAGCCCTCATCGCCTTTGTCAGATCAAAGTGTGCCACCAGTGCTCAGTCACGTTGAAGATGGAACTTCGCAAGCATCGTGGAACACCCCTCTCAGAGTTAAAGTGAACTTTAATGGGGCAGCTCTGGATGCCACACTAGATACAGGGGCATCTCTTTCAGCAGTAAATGCAGACCTGTTGTCTGAGAAAAACCAAAATCAGTCATTAAAGAATCCGTGGGATTCTCCACCCATAAGACTGGCCAATGGCACTAACTGCAGTCCATTGGGAATAACCTGGTTAACCATTGGATTTATGGGCAAGCGAGTCTATCAGCGGTTTGTGATAGTGCAGGACCTGTCATCCCCCTTTGTTCTTGGGATGGACTTTATGACTCGCACTTCACTAACTATACATGTCCCAACAAGAACTGTAATTATGGACGATAACCCCCCATGTCTTGATGAACTGGGTGAAAATGGCTTTGTGGAAGCTGATCTTGAGTGTGGAACTATGACCCTGCAGCACACCCCGCAGCTCTCCCTCCATGATAAGGCTGGAGAAGCTAACTTGGATTCTGAGGAGAGGGAAGAACTGTTGGAGTTGTTAAATAGTTTTGGTGACCTGTTTGATGGCCACCTTGGTCGCACTTCTCTGGCAGAACATGTCATTGTAACTGGGGATGCAAAGCCTGTTAACTTGCCACCATACCGCACCTCACCAGCTAAAAAGCAAATCATAGAAGAGCAAGTGGAAAAAATGCTACAGGATAACATCATCGAACCTGCATCAGGACCAGGGGCAGCCCCCGTGGTCATTGTGAACAAACCCCCCCCGCGAACCACGGTTCTGTGTTGACTTCCGTGGTCTGAATCAGCTGACCGTGAAGGATTCTTACCCACTCCCGCGGGTGGATGAATCACTGGACTTTCTGTCGAGAGGGAAGTTTCTCACAACACTAGACCTCGCTCGAGGTTACTGGCAGGTCCCCATTGCTGAAGAAGCTAAACGAAAGACTGCTTTTATTACGCACTGTGGCCTGTTTCAGTTCAGAGTCCTTCCTTTCGGCCTGTGTAACGCCCCTGCGACTTTTCAGCGGCTTATGAACAATGTTCTAGCTGGCCTGATTTATAAGTCCTGCGCGGTGTATCTAGATGACATTGTTGTCGCATCACCGACCTTTGAGCAACACCTGCTTGACTTAAAAGAGGTCCTTGGTAGGCTTCAGTCCGCTGGCCTCTCTTTAAAGCTGAGCAAATGCCAATTCTGCCTTTCAGAACTCACCTTCCTTGGTTATCGGGTTACGCCGGCTGGCATTCATCCTGACCCTGACAAGGTGAGAGCTGTGACTGACTTCAGAGTGCCGACCACAACAAAGCAGGTGCGACAGTTCCTTGGCCTAACTGGCTACTATCGCCGCTTTGTACAGGACTACGCCCGCCATGCAGAGCCACTCTTCGCCCTCACTAAAAAGGACGTGCAGTTTCACTGGGATGACAAGTGCCAGGCAGCTGTGGACTTTCTGAAACATTCTATAACCTCAGCACCAGTCCTCAGGTTCCCAGATTTTTCGCGTCCATTCTTCATTCACACTGATGCATGCGATGCTGGTCTTGGAGCAGCATTAATGCAGAAAGATGAGGATGGCAAAGACGTTGCTGTAGCATTTGCTAGCTGTGCTATGTACAAATCGGAAAAGCCCTACTTAACTCCAGAGAAGGAGTGTCTGGCCGTGATCTGGGCCTTGGAACATTTCCGACCCTATGTCGAAGGCTTGCACGTAACCATTTACACTGACCACAGCAGCCTCAAGTGGTTGATGTCTCCACCAAACCCCTCTGGCAGGCTTGCTCGGTGGTCTCTTTGCCTTCAAGACTTTGACTTCAGCATTATCCACAAACCTGGAGAACATAATAAGGTGCCCGATGCCCTTTCACGTAATCCTCTACCAGATGTGGATGCCCCCATTGATCTTCTCCCTCCCTACGCCGTGATTGGGAGCATGGACCTTCGTGCTCTGCCTTCTGTAATTGTTTCAGACCGCCCGCATGTTCGTCAACTGCAGCTTGAGGACCCAGTCACAGGCTCATTGCTCAATCAGCTGGAGAGTGACCAACAAACTGGGGAGGATAATCAAGATCTGGAAAACTATGTTGTACATGATGGTCTCCTCTATTTCCTCGACCCAAAAACGAAATGTGGTCTCCACCCACTCAAGCAGCTTAACCCTTTAAAGCCGGTCGGAGCGGGCACGCTCCATTTTGCGTAACTATTTTTAAATCCCGGTAGCACTGCAACCACGTAAGCTAGCGCAATAATTTTTTTTGCATATGAAACCAGAGGAGTTGTACTTACATCTTATGCCATCAGCTTGTCCTCGGTCACAGTTTCCTTCCACATATAGCTTTGCAAAAACTGCATAAAAAGCACTTGCAGCAACAAAAACATAATATTCCAGAAACACGCTTTGCCGATCCGATCAGCTGTTTGCAACACTTCCTACGTCCATCAGCGTGAACTGTCGCATGTCCGCCATGACCTGCCCGAAACCGGAAGTGACGTAATTTTGCGGAAATGTAGTTTTTTACGATTGGGGCCTTATGAGCCTACACTTGTGTTTTTAAAAGTTATGTTTGAGTTTATGATTTTCTGTGTTGTTTCTGGGATGCTTACGACTCATATTGCACTGCTGGAAATAATTTATTTTGATGCATATGCTGTTATTTTGCATATTTGCACTATAATATTTATTTTCGTTTTTCCTGCAGTGTATGAAAATTGGTGTATTTCAAAAATAAAACTATGAAGACACTTAAAATAAATTTCTTGTGGTGGGAAACTAGTTTGTCCAACTTTTTTGTATTTACAGTTTTGAGGGATAAGCCTCTTAAATTTCTCTAACTAGAAATATATGTTAAAAAAACAAAAACGATTTTCAATATTTTTGTAGTTTATTGCACTTTTTTGCAATTTATGTAATTACAATGCACCTAATGCAGACATATTATTAAAGTTTGGGCTATAATGGTTGTATTGATGTATAGCAACTTGAAATGCTCCCAAAAATGGCTCCACAGCATGTAAAAATATACTATAAGCTCTGGCGAACTTGGTTCTATGGTAGGTCTTAAAGGGTTAAACTGTTTGCTCCTACTACACTCCGTGGTTATCTGCTCAAGTATTACCACGATCATCCTACATCCGGACATCTGGGCATTGCAAAAACGCTGACACGCTTGCGTCTCAGATTCTTCTGGCCACACATGAACTTTCAATTCAATTCAATTTTATTTATATAGCGCCAAATCACAACAAAAGTCGCCTCAAGGCGCTTCATAGATACAGAGAAAAACCCAACAATCATATGACCCCCTATGAGCAAGCACTTTGGCGACAGTGGGAAGGAAAAACTCCCTTTTAACAGGAAGAAACCTCCGGCAGAACCAGGCTCAGGGAGGGGCGGGGCCATCTGCTGCGATTGGTTGGGGTGAGAGAAGGAAGACAGGATAAAAGACATGCTGTGGAAGAGAGACAGAGGTTAATAACAGATATGATTCAATGCAGAGAGGTCTGTTAACACATAGTGAGTGAGAAAGGTGACTGGAAAGGAAAAACTCAATGCATCATGGGAATCCCCCGGCAGCCTACGTCTATTGCAGCATAACTAAGGGAGGATTCAGGGTCACCTGGTCCAGCCCTAACTATATGCTTTAGCAAAAAGGAAAGTTTGAAGCCTAATCTTGAAAGTAGAGATAGTGTCTGTCTCCTGAATCCAAACTGGAAGCTGGTTCCACAGAAGAGGGGCCTGAAAACTGAAGGCTCTGCCTCCCATTCTACTTTTAAATACTCTAGGAACAACAAGTAGGCCTGCAGTGTGAGAGCGAAGTGCTCTAATAGGGTGATATGGTACTACAAGGTCATTAAGATAAGATGGGGCCTGATTATTTAAGACCTTGTATGTGAGGAGCAGGATTTTGAATTCAACTCTGGACTTAACAGGAAGCCAATGAAGGGAAGCCAAAACAGGAGAAATATGCTCTCTCTTTCTAGTCCCTGTCAGTACTCTTGCTGCAGCATTTTGGATTAGCTGAAGGCTTTTCAGTGAGTTTTTTGGACATCCTGATAATAATGAATTACAGTCGTCCAGCCTGGAAGTAATAAATGCATGAACTAGTTTTTCAGCGTCACTCTGAGACAGGATATTTCTAACTTTAGAGATGTTGCGCAAATGGAAGAAAGCAGTCTTACATATTTGTTTAATATGTGCATTGAAGGACATGTCCTGGTCAAAAATGACTCCAAGGTTCCTCACAGCGTTACTGGAGGCCAAGGTAATGCCATCCAGAGTAAGAATCTGGTTAGATACCATATTTCTAAGCTTTTCAGGGCCGAGTACAATAACCTCAGTTTTATCTGAATTAAGAAGCAGAAAGTTAGCGGCCATCCAGGTCTTTATGTCTTTAAGACATTCCTGCAGTCTAACTCATTGGTGTGTGTTATCTGGCTTCATGGACAGATAGAGCTGGGTGTCATCTGCATAGCAGTGAAAATTTATGCTATGTCTTCTAATGATGCTGCCTAAGGGAAGCATGTATAATGTAAACAGAATTGGTCCTAGCACTGAACCCTGTGGAACTCCATAATTAACCTCAGTGTGTGAAGAGGACTCTCCATTTACATGAACAAACTGGAGTCTATTAGATAGATATGATACAAACCACTGCAGCACAGTACCTGTAATACCTACAGCATGTTCTAATCGCTCTAATAGGATATTATGGTCGACAGTATCGAACGCTGCACTGAGGTCTAGCAGGACAAGCACAGAGATGAGTCCACTGTCAGAGGCCATAAGAAGATCATTTGTAACCTTCACTAAAGCTGTTTCTGTGCTGTGATGAGCTCTGAAACCTGACTGAAACTCTTCAAATAAACCTCTGCAGATGATCTGTTAGCTGTTTGACAACTACTCTTTCAAGGATGTTTGATATAAAGGAAGGTTGGAGATTGGCCTATAATTAGCTAAGACTGCTGGGTCTAGAGATGCTTTTTGAGTAAAGGTTTAACTACAGCCAGCTTGAAGGCCTGTGGTACATAGCCGATCATTAGAGATAGGTTGATCATATTTAAGATCGAAGAATTAATTAATGGCAGGACTTCTTTGAGCAGTTTTGTAGGAATGGGGTCTAAAAGACACGTTGATGGTTTGGAGGAAGTAATTATTGAAGTTAACTCAGAAAGATCAATTGGAGAAAAAGAGTCTAACTTAACATCAATGGTACTAAGAGTAGCTGTAGATAATATTACATCTGTGGGATGATTATTGGTAATTTTTCCTCTAATGATAAGAATTTTATTTGTGAAGAAGTTCATGAAGTCATTACTAGTTAACGTTAAAGGGATGGTTGGCTCAACAGAGCTCTAACTGTTTGTCAGCCTGGCTACAGAGCTGAAGAGAAACCTGGGGTTGTTCTTATTTTCTTCAATCAGTGATGAATAGTAAGATGTTCTGGCTCTGTGGAGGGCTTTCTTATAAAGCAGCAAACTATTTCTCCAGGCTAAATGATGATCCTCTAAATTTGTGACATGCCATTTCCTCTCCAGATTACGAGTCGTCTGCTTTAGGGTACATGTTTGAGAATTATACCACGGAGTCAGGTACTTCTGATTAGAGACCTTAGTTTTCACAGGAGCTACAGTATCCAGAGTCGTACGTAGTGAGGAGGTGAAATTATTAACAAGATAAACGACCTCTGTTGGGGTAGCGTTCAGATAGCTGCTCTGCTCTGTCTTAAAGACATAAAGACCTGGATGGCCGCTAACTTTCTGCTTCTTGATTCAGATCAAACTGAGGTTATTGTTTTCGGCCCTGAAAAGCTTAGAAATATGGTATCTAACCAGATTCTTACTCTGGATGGCATTACCTTGGCCTCCAGTAACGCTGTGAGGAACCTTGGAGTCATTTTTGACCAGGACATGTCCTTCAACGCACATATTAAACAAATATGTAAGACTGCTTTCTTCCATTTGTGCAACATCTCTAAAGTTAGAAATATCCTGTCTCAGAGTGACGCTGAAAAACTAGTTCATGCATTTATTACTTCCAGGCTGGACGACTGTAATTCATTATTATCAGGATGTCCAAAAAACTCACTGAAAAGCCTTCAGCTAATCCAAAATGCTGCAGCAAGAGTCCTGACAGGGACTAGAAAGAGAGAGCATATTTCTCCTGTTTTGGCTTCCCTTCATTGGCTTCCTGTTAAATCCAGAATTGAATTCAAAATCCTGCTCCTCACATACAAGGTCTTAAATAATCAGGCCCCATCTTATCTTAATGACCTTGTAGTACCATATCACCCTATTAGAGCACTTCGCTCTCGCTCTGCAGGCCTACTTGTTGTTCCTAGAGTATTTAAAAGTAGAATGGGAGGCAGAGCCTTCAGTTTTCATGCCCCTCTTCTGTGGAACCAGCTTCCAGTTTGGATTCAGGAGACAGACACTATCTCTACTTTCAAGATTAGGCTTCAAACTTTCCTTTTTGCTAAAGCATATAGTTAGGGCTGGACCAGGTGACCCTGAATCCTCCCTTAGTTATGCTGCAATAGACGTAGGCTGCCGGGGGATTCCCATGATGCACTGGGTGTTTCTTCTTCACTCACTATGTATTAACAGACCTCTCTGCATTGAATCATATCTGTTATTAACCTCTGTCTCTCTTCCACAGCATGTCTTTTATCCTGTCTTCCTTCTCTCACCCCAACCAATCACAGCAGATGGCCCTGCCCCTCCCTAAGTTCTGCTGGAGGTTTCTTCCTGTTAAAAGGGAGTTTTTCCTTCCCACTGTCGCCAAAGTGCTGCTCATAATTGAATTGAAATACAAGCACAAACACAGATGAATCGACAGAGACATGCACCCCCACCTGTACTGATACCTCCACATTCACACAAATCTAGGCTCAGCATATGGTTCTGGTATTCATAAAGTAGGTCTAATGTACACAGTTCAATGTTGTTATAATATGTGAACATACGTGTTGACATATGTGTGATCTGTGACCTTTGGAGTGCGCATGGCGCCTAGATGTCTGCCGTATATGGACAAGGGAGCCTTCCCTTCCAGAGGGCCACCTTAAGTACGAACAGATGTGGGAGCTGTGACATACAAATGGAGTCAAGAGTGTTGTTCTTCTTGTTGAGGATGGACATCAGCCAACTGCAAACATCTTCTTAAATTCAGTTGTGTAAATCCACAAAGAGGAGCAGGTCAGCTGATCGCAGCCTGCACACAAAGCAAACCCAGTGGAGCTTATTATGAGAAGTGACTGTGAGTTGCGATTCTTTTCTCTAAGCTGAGCCACTGTACAGAACTTATGGTTCCCTAACCTGCTGACTCCTACTGTAACCCCTGACTGAACTCATTTTACTGTTGATGTGTGGAGGCAAAGGCCCCTCTTAAATGCAGGCAACAGAAAATAGTTATTTAAAAAAATGATCTTTTGCTGCATGTCTCCTACATAACAGATGACTGAGTACTTTCATTAGAATAAGAGTAATATTTGTACTATCGTCAATTTTACTTCATTATTATATTAATGTAGCACAAGGTTCAGTTACCCTTGTAACATATGGTTAGTAGATTGTCCTTCCTGAGAAGAAGGGACAATTGATATGCTGGACAAAGGATGTTGAATATGGAGCTGTCAGGCAGGAGGAGAAGAGGAAGGGCCCTAAGGGAGCAGGCAAAAAAAGAAGGATTTAGGGTTGCTTTCTGACCGACTGTGTGCTTGGCAGACTTCTGCAGCAGCTCCTGGAGTTTCTGGTACTTTGTGTTTTTCTTAATAGTTTGTTTTTTTCATGCTAAGCGGTCACTCTGTATTCACATACACTTGGGACCAGCTACTAGTGCTCTCCAAAACAAGCTGCTGTCCGGAGCCAGACTGGTCATCTAGCAGAAACTCAAGAGGAGACACTGCAGGTGCCGGGTGGAGGAAGAGTTAAAGCAACGAGAAGGACATGTAAACTCCATTTCACTGGGCATCATGGGGAACATGAGGTCTTTGGCTAATAAGATGGATAAATTCAGCTTTTTCAGTGTTCGGGTTGACGGACATGCCAAGATGAATGGTAAGAAAAAGACTGGAGGGATTGAAGTATTTGTTGAAGAAAGGTGGTGCAGTTCAATCCATGTTACCATGAAGGAACAGCTTCCCCCGCCTGACATTGAACAAACTAATCCATAAGGCTGGAACCATCACTGGTCAGAATTTGGAGGCTTTTGAGTCAGTGAGGGATAGGAGCTCACTAAACAGACTGCTTTCCATCATGGATAATCCACCTCACCTGCTCCACTCCATACTTCTGAGGCAGCAGAGCTACTTTTACCTTACACTGATTCGACTCTACTACCAAAAAGAATGCAGGAAATCATTCCTACTGTTCTATATCAAACTGCATAATAACTCTGTATACCCTCTGCAGCCCGAGACTTCGAGGACACCAGAACGCATGAGCATCGTGATCGTGTCGAACCTGAGCCACCAGCATCCTGTGAGCCCTGTACTGGCCAGGCCTTTGCTACGAGCCTCCTGCTCTGCTCTAACATATGGATGGATGGGAGTTAACTTTAAACTAGATTTTACTCCAATACACACATGGACAGCTGGAGACCCAATAGCTGAGTTGACATTCCTGTTATACTCCTTTGATATTCTCAACTTGGGGAACATGCATCGTTGGAGCATTGTAATGTAAATTCTCTGAGGAGGAATCACTGCCTGATAGCAAAATTTACATTACCAGGTCCCAAGCAGACTCACAGATGCAGAATGAACTTTAGAATGAACTCCAGACTTTTTACTGATCTAATTTAAGAAGAAATTTACACTAAATGAACAGACTGTGGCTTTTCAAGTGGTTTTAATATATCGTATTAAATTATTGTACTAAACAAATTAGGTACACCAGTTAAATTGCTTGTTAACACAAATGTCAATCACATGACAGCAACTCAATGCATTCAGACATGCAGACACGATCAAAGCAACCTGCTGATGTTCAAGCTGAGTTCAATCAGAATAAGGAATAAAATGGTTAAAGTGTCTCTGAAAGTGGTATGGATGATGGTGCCACACAGACTGGTCAAAGTATTTCAGAAACTACTGATCTACTGGGAGTTTTTCTCACATCTGTCTGTACGAATTACAGATAATGATCATAAAAAGAGAACATATTCTGAGTGGCAGTCCTGTGGGTGAAAATGACTTGTTGATGGTAGATGTCAGTGGAGAACAGCCACACTGCTGATATGGAAAACACAGCTTCCAAGATTCAGTTATCTGAGTGAAATTCTATTATTTTCTTTAGCGTTACCCATCAGCAGGTATTGGTCTGTATGTGATTAACCCATACAATCTATAGATACACCTTGCTATCCAGGTTAGCTAATTCAATTCAAATTGTAATTTAAATTAGCTCAGTGATTGTTTTCCTTCTCTTTGTCCTGTTGTTCATTATTGTGCATCCTGTTGATCTCAGTCCTTCAGTGCAGGTTGGTCTTCCTTCCATCTTGTTTCTCCAGTGACAGCCATCATCTGCCTTTTCTTATCTGGGACTGAAAAAAAAATCAAAATGAAACTAAAAAGACACAAAAATTTGAAACATTAAATGATAAGTTTATTCATTTTAAGATTACCTACAAATTTAGCTTGTTGGCTAACACTTTATACCCAACACTGTATAATAATGACAAACTATTAAGGGATTAAGCATTAGTACAGTATCAGTAAGTGCTTAATTCATTGTTTAAAAAACATTACTCCTCAGTATGTAATTTATAAATGTTTATGTTTAGGCTGTGTAAAATGCTCAGGAGACAATTCTGCACATAACAGCAGGGTGCAAGGTGCTAGCAGGCACGGCATAAATCGAATGCCATAACCAAGCAGCCAGCATAGTGTACAGGGACATCTGTGCTGAGTACGGTTTGCAAGTACCAAGGTCAAAATGAGACACGCCCCCTAGAGTGGTTTAAAATGACCGAGCTAATATCCTGTGGGACTTGCAGACAGACAGACAGACAGACAGACAGACAGACAGATAGATAGATAGATAGATAGATAGATAGATAGATAGATAGATAGATAGATAGATAGATAGATAGATAGATAGATAGATAGATAGATAGATAGATAGATAGATAGATAGATAGATAGATAGATAGATAGATAGATAGATAGAATTTCACCATAAACTGACCATGACCAGGGGCTCCCACAAGATTTCAGTCAGAGAAGTGAAAAGAATGATCAGAAAAGTTGTCCAAGAACAAGGAGAGCTACAGAAAGAATTGGAATCAAAGAAAACAATAAGCAATGCACTCAATGCATATGACTCCATACTGAAGACATGTTGAAGCTTTCATCACTCACAAAGGCTTTTGTCCAAAGTATTAAATATATTTCAGTAAATGTGCTCAATGTTTCCCTGTGATGTTTTCTAAATATTACACATAATTTGATTTGTGGATATCTATGGTTGATTTTTTTGCATGTGTGGAATGGATTGGTTATTACTGACATCTGGTGAGAATGTCATGTCAAAAGCACCTTTAGAAATATGTTTATTTTGAAAGTTGGTGACGTGCTTATTTAACCCACTGTATCAATGTACATCTAAATTGTTTGTTAATTACTTCTAAACAATACCATGAACAAGTTATAAACGATTCTAATCAAGAATCAACTTTTATATCTGTATTTATAAATTACGTACCAAGGAGCTTTTCAAAGGATAGACTTAGTACTTAATAATCTCTTACTTATGCTTAACAGCGTGTCAATATTATAAAATCTTACCACTTGTTTAAACTTTCCAGTATGTTGTGAAAAACGTTTTCACAGGATTGTGTAGAGTCCTGTGTAAAAGACCATGTGATTCAGTAGCTTATTGAACCACCGTTAGCAGCAATACTCTGAAATAATAAGAGTATTCTTCATTTTTCAAAGGACCACATAGCGTCTTACATAACTTTCTTTTCATATGACTGTACGCTCCGGCAAACACTCCAGAAATACTTTCCCCCTCTGAACTCATGTTACGTTATGAATAGTTGTCTCCTTTTTAATATATATGCAGATACACCCTGCATCTCTACATGTATGGAACTTTCATAGTATTTTATAAATAGTCAGTTAAGAGTATATATTCAAAGTGTGGTTTAATATATTTTGTCATAATTAAAACAACCATGACAAAAGGGGATAATCAACTTACCAACACTGACACTACACACAAATGTCCACAAATAGTGAATACATTATGAACAAAACAGCAGTAGCAGTAAATTCTCCCAAACAGTGAGGCAACAACAGCAATATAACAGTAATTATCAGTGTTTGTTGGCTCTGTTAAATGGACCAATATGAAAAATAGAAAAGGAAACAACGGCTTTTCACCAGGTTTTGAAGCCTGGGTTGTGCAACTAAGACAGATTAGTCTGTCACTGGTACACTGCTTCAGGGGAATTTTGCAACCACAGTGCTTGAACCGTTTGAAAAACATTCACTGGTAACTGGCTGTAATGCTCTTCTTTATGATGAGAGAGATATAGTTAAGGTATTTTCTAGTAATACTAGTACTAGGGCAGGGATAGCTCAGTAGGTAAAGTGGTCGCCCCATGATCGGAAGGTCGGCGGTTCGAATCCACTTAACGGCTACCCTGAGGTACCCCTGAGCAAGGTACCGTCCCTACACACTGCTCCCCGGGCGCCTGCTTAGTGGGCTGCCCACTGCTTCACTGAGTGAATGGGTCAAATGCAGAGAAAAACAAGTAATTTCCCCATGGGGATCAATAAAGTATCCATTATTATTATTATTATTATTATTATTATTAGTAGTAGTAGTACCAGGATTGTTCCTTATTTTTTGTCTGGTATAAAAACCCTTTCTTGCATTTAACAGATCACTGTGCAATCGTCTCAAGGCTATTTAAATAACTTGGAGTTGAAGAAATGTTGAGTTTGTCAGTAATAAGGAAGTGGCCTAATGTTACACAAGCTATTACAACACTTCACACAATGCTGGTACCGCTTAAAGTACAAATCCTCCTTCAGAGCCAATTCCACTGAGCCGTGACCTAAGCCTTATAAATATTAATGTTCCCTCAACATGTTGAACCTTCTACTGCAATATCCCATTTTCAGAAAATGTTTGATTTTAATTATTTTAGTTGATGACAAAAACATTCCTTCATGTAAAACATCCAGTTTGGACAAACTCACCAGTTTCCACCTCAACATCTTGATCCACTCATCTGCCTCCACACCCGTCTTAGCGCAAAGGTAAAATGTTCGATCTGGAAACACGAGACTGTGGACACAGAGAGCAGAAGGATGAGTTTTACAACATCCTGTATTCTGACGTTTGTGACTGTGTACGTGTGTGTGTGTGTGTGTTTGTGCATGTACATGTAAGAAAAAACATCCATCCATCTTCTTCTGTCTGTTGAGGGGTCCCATTCAACTGACTGACTCACTATCTTACAGTAAAAAAGACCTGTAGGGCCAGATTTACTACAATGGATGAACTAGGATGAAGTAAAAGACCAGGCACTTTATATAACTAATTCATTCACACATGCACTTTTTCTAAGCTGTTAAGCGCTTACTATCTAGCATTCATACACCAAACTGGAAGAGGATTGAACCACCAACCTTCCAGTTGGTAGCTGACCTGCTCCCCCACCTGAGCTACAGCCACACCAAATGTAAATACATTCATTCACAATGCAACCCAACAACAGCAGTGCAAGTCAGTGTAACGTTACAAACAAGCAGGCCTGCTGAAGGTATAAAAATGTGTAGCGATACAGTTGCAGCTTAAAACTTGTAACGTGCTTATTTTAAGTGTGATTGGTGCTGCTATTCTCCCCCTGAAGGGAGTATGTACTCAGCTGTGTCTGTTTGCAGGACTAGCATCCACAGTTTTCAAGATATGTTCAATTTTGTGTGGTGGTCGATACGAATAACAGTTCGAGCTGATTTAATTTTGGTGAAAAGTAAAAGTAAAGTCAAGTAAAAGTTAAGGTTCAGGGTTGTGCTCTATGAGTCTTGTAGTTTTTTTTTGTTGTTGTTTGTTTATTTTTTGCTAGAGCTGGAGCAGCACAAGCCACATATTTGGATCTGGATTTTTAAAGTTACAGTGCATCATTATTGCAACCTGTGTAACTATCCAGCTTCAAAAGGTACACTGAAATGATCGCATTCCATTCAGCCAAAGAAGTGTGTCTACTAAACAAATTAATGCAACAAATGTTTCAGGAAAATGGTCAAATTAATGGACCAAAGATGTGCTGTTGGCTTGCCCAATTATTTTTCCACAATGGCCTTTGTGGCAAACAAAGTTTTGCAGGGGGAAAACAGAGAGGTCTCACAGCTGCTGAGCACTTTGCAACAAATTTGTAATTTTTTTCATATCCATCATAAAATTTGGCTTGTAATGTTCAGGTTACTTTATTTGTCCCGATAGGCTGATTTGTTCTGCAGTCATGAGTCATCCATTCTCACATGCACACTGTCAGTACGACCATAACAGACAACAAATGAAGCTTATGCATAACTTCAATCATTTTGATTTCAGGAAGCATTATCTTTCGACCCCATCACAATCCCAAACCGTGAAGCTCTCCTGTGTAATAGCTGGAGTAAAAGTTCCTGCATTGCATTCTGTGAGGCCTGCAGTCTATTCTCCTCTCAGCAATTCTTGTTGCCAGCATTCAGCTTCAGTGCTGTGCAATCTTAAGAGTTGTTAAAAACCTGTCTGGAAGTTCTCATTATATATACCACCTTGGGAGCGCTGTCTCCTCAAACTGGCCTATGTTTTCATTGGCCGCTGCAAAATCACTCTCTCCCTGGGCCACTCTTACTTCCACAACTTCAAATGCATCAAGTCCAATTTCAGTTACTAGAATTGCTACTGTTGTGATTTTTAGGGGAAAAAAAGTTCTCAAATCCTATGATTTACTATGCAACAGCATCACAAACAGCAGACAACAGGAAACAACAGCGAACAAGCTGTTAATCGTGACAAAGAAGACAAGGAGATCGAGGTTTTAAATACACACAAGATAATGAAGGAAGGGGGAACAAACACAGCTGAAACTAATAATGGTGGATGAGAGAGACGAAGTATAACTAAAAACAAAACACAAGTGTCAAAAACCACCCCAAAAAACATGGGAAGTAACATAAACATGAAAATATCTGACCCAGAGATGGGAACCTAATAAAGAATGGGGACAGAAAAGGGAACTAAGGTTATCTGTAACTAAAAAAAAAAGAGCTGAGGGGATAAAGAACAAAACAATAAGGAACCAATAAAAGGAGTGAAGGATTAACAGAAACTACAATTCAGTTCAATTCAGTTTTATTTGTGTAGTGCCAAATCACAACAACAGCTGCTTCAAGGAACTTTACATTCTAAGCGATTTGGCAATAGTGGGAAGAAAAACTCCCTTTTTTTTCTTTTTTTCTTTTTTTTAAAGTTTTTATTTTCATTTTTTAAATTGAAAACAAACAACAAACAAACAGAAACAAACAATAAAAGACATTCACAGTTATGGGACAGAGTAGGTATCATCAACTAGCCAAAGCTTGACTGGCCATTATGACCAAAAAAAAATAAAAAATTCTCAGGAACACACTCTAGTATCTTTATCTTTCAAACATAGCCTCAACCATCTGAGGACCGAGCACAGAAAATACGGGCGTATTAATAATAATAATAAAAATAATAATTATAATAGTAACAGTATTGGTAATTACAGAAATTTAAAACAAAACAAAATAAATAAATAAATAAATAAATAAATAAATAAATAAATAAATAAATAAATAAATAAATAAAAATAATAATAATTTTTAAAAAAGGAAGAAAAAAAAAAGAAAAAAAGAAAAACATATCGTGTGAACCCCTCCCACCATCCCCCCACCCCTTTACCCCTGTATGGCTCTCAACTTCATCACATTCGTGTATCCAAACAGCCCATATTTACACCCGTCTATACACAAGAATCAGCACAACATTCAAGAATTCTGATCAGAAGGGCCTAACCAAGGATCAATTCAGGGTAAACCCAGAGGAATTTACGTCATCTCTATATTCTGTCAAGTCCAAAGACGGTAATACTGAAAGAAATGGTCCCCAAATTTTTTTAAAGGTTCGGTATTTCCCTTTTATACTATGCGAAATCTTCTCAGGTGTACAGTAGGATGCTAACTCATTAATCCAATATCTCAGTGTTGGAGAATTTTCAGATTTCCAATGTGTCAGAATACATTTTTTAACTGCAGTACTCGCAAGTAAAATAAAATATTTCTTGTGGTAATCCACATTTATAGAATCTATGTCACCTAAAATCCATAGTTTTGGGTCCATTTCGACTTGGATCCCAATTACCCTTGAAATTATTTCAGTAGTCCGTCTCCAGAACTCCTCTATTACTGGGCAATTCCACAGCATATGAAGGAGATCACCATCTATCACCTTACATCTCAAACATTTGGGAGAGTAATTAATATCAATTTTATGTAATCTGTAAGGTGTATAATATGTCCTGTGGAATATATTAAATTGCATTTGTCTATGATTTGTAGAAATTAACATGGTCTGTGCCTGTTCCATTAGATGGTACCATTCTACCTCTTCATAAACATAGCCCAGATCTGCCTCCCATTTTCTTTTCAGAGACGTTTTGTTGCAGTCAGGTAATATTTCATTAATAATAGTGTATATTGAAGATGCTATTCCTTTTATTGACTTCCATGGTTTGGTGCAAAGATGCGTTTCAAAAGGACTTTCTTTAGGAATCTCAGGGAATGTTCCTTTGGTTTTTTCTTTGATCCAGTCTCTTATTTGTAGAAATTTAAAAAAAATTTGGTCTGGAAGTTTAAATTTTTCCTTTAGTTGTTGGAAGTCAATAAATGTATCATTATTGTATAGATCGGCAACAGTTCGAATATTTCTATCCTTCCATCCCCGCAACATGGAGTCGGAAATATGATGTGAGAGATCAGGATTGCCCCATAGGGGTGTCCTTCTAAGAAAAGAAATATTTATTTTTAGAAGTGAGTGGGATTCCTGCCAGGCACGGAAGGTGTTTAATATTATCGAGTTATTTGTGAGCTTAGATAAACATTTTTTCGTACCTAGAAATGGGACGTCTTTTAATGATATGGGATTC
Source organism: Rhamphochromis longiceps (assembly GCF_057381845.1). NCBI lineage: Eukaryota > Metazoa > Chordata > Actinopteri > Cichliformes > Cichlidae > Rhamphochromis > Rhamphochromis longiceps. Next base: position 3,252,209 of record NC_140575.1, on the reverse strand, counting down.
ACCTCATATTGTTCTATTGGAACCCATCGAACCTCACTCCTCTCTGCATGTAACCAGATCAAAATTGATCGGTATTGGGAGGCCAGATAATAATTCCTAAAGTTTGGTAGGTTGAGTCCTCCCCTTGAATAAGGGGCCTGTAATGAGGAGAGTTTAACTCTTGGGTTTTTCTTTTGCCATATGAAGGAGGTTATAAGTTTATTTAATTCTTTGAAGAAACTTTTAGGAACATTTATAGGGAGACACTGAAATAAATAGGTAAACTTAGGCAAAATGTTCATTTTAACAACATTAATTCTCCCTATGAGGGATAATGGAAAATCCATCCATCTCTGTGTATTAAGTTTAGTTTGCTCCAACAGTTTAATATAATTTAGTTTGAATATTTTATCCTCAGATTTACCAATTTGTATGCCCAAATATGTAAATCCATTATTACACCACTGTAGTGGATCTGTAAGAGCTCTAACACGATTATCTTGTATATTTAATGACATAATCTCACTTTTGGTATAATTTAACTTATATCCTGAAGCCGCACTATATTCTTTAAGACAATTCATTAATGAGGGAATTGACTTGAGAGGGTCCGTTATATATAGTAGGAGGTCATCTGCATATAGGGAAAGTTTATGTTCACTTGTACCGAATTTGATTCCAGATATAGCAACATTAGTACGAATGGCCACTGCTAGTGGCTCGATCGCAATCGCAAAGAGCAAGGGAGAACTTGGACAGCCTTGTCTACAGCCTCTGGTTAGGGAGAAAGTGTCAGAAAGCACATTATTTGTTATAATATTGGCTTTGGGGGCGTTAAATAGTATCCTAACATAGCGGGTGATCTTTTCTCCGAAGCCCATGGCTTCCATTGTCTGAAATAGAAAGTTTGGTTCAATCCTGTCAAATGCTTTATTAGCGTCCATGGAAATTATTAGCAATGGTTCTTGATTTTTTTGAGCGGCATTCAATATGTGGAGCAGGCGCCGCACATTATCTGCTCCCTGTCTGTTTTTAATGAAGCCTGTTTGATCGGCATTTATTATCTTAGGCATAATGTCCTCCAATCTATGTGCAATTATTTTAGATAATATTTTATAATCTGCGTTTAAAAGGCTAAGTGGTCTATAAGAGTCACATCTCTGTTTGTCCTTGCCCGGCTTTGGCAATAATGTAATTGTTGCATTTTCCAGTGATTCCGGTAATTTGTTATTTTCTAAGGCTTCTTTAATCATATTTGTAAGTGGTGTCAATAATTTGTTAGAAAAGGCCTTATAGTAATCAGCTGAGAATCCATCTGGTCCAGGGGTCTTATTATTTTGTAAACACTTGAGGGCTCGAAGAACCTCCATCTCCGTTATATCTACATCAAGCAGTTCTTTGTCCTCATTATGTAATTTAGGAAGGGTTATTCCATCTATGAATCTTTTTGCAGCAGTACCATCGACCCCTTGCTCAGATTTATACAGATCTTCATAAAACCGTTTAAACTCTGCATTTATGAGTACTGATTCATCAAAAAGTTTATCATCTTCCGTTAGAATTGTCCGTATAAATTTCTCCGATGTTTCTTTCTTAATTTGCCAGGCCAGTAATTTACTTGTTTTGTTTCCAAATTCATAGTAGTGATATCTAGTTCTGGCCATAGCTGCTTCTGCTCTGTTGGTGCATAATTTATCATACTGCAACCTTGCTTTTGTTAATGTATTAAGACATTCTTCCTTTTAAAAAAAACTCCCTTTTAACAAGTGGAAACAGGTGGCAGAACCAGGCTCAGGGAGGGGCGGGGCCATCTGCTGTAACTGGTTTGGGGTTGAGGGGCCAAAGACAGAAATAAGACATGCAGTGGAAGAGAGCCAGAGATAAATAATAACTAATGATTAAATGCAGAGTGGTGTACAAACACATAGTGAGTAAGAAAGGTGAGTGAAGAAGAAACACTCAGTGCATCATGGGAATCCCCCAGCAGCCTAGACCTGGCCGGTCTTTAAGTCTGACGTTATTAGCCATGTCTAGGTCCAAACACCGCTTCAGGTCCCAAAGTCAAACGAACACTGCGGCATCACTGAGAGTTAAAAACTGTATAAATTCTTTCATCTGTAATAAAATGATCAGCGTTGCTGCTTTACCAGGTGTAACAAGTAAGTTTAACATCCAGGCATCCATGAAAACAGGATTTATTACATTTAACAGAGTTAGAAGTTAGCTCGCTAGTTTCCACCTAAGCATGATATAGCATGTTCTGACTGAGAGATTTCTGAAAAATTAAAACGTACAGCTCTGCTATCACTTCCAACATAAATGAAGTGGGGGGCGACTGTGGCTCAGGGGATTGGGAAGCTCATCTGTAACCGGAAGGTTGCCGATTCAATCCCCCTGCTCTCTCTGTCCTGGTCGTTGTGTCGTTGGGCAAGACACTTTACCCTACTGGCCAACACCAGCAGGCCCACTCTGCAGGAGTTTGTAGAGTGGTGTGACAGCTCCAAACTTGAACTGAACGTGAGCAAAACCAAAGAGATGGTGGTGACCTTCTCCAGTAAGCAGAGGGATCTGGCTGCTTCAGTTACCACCATCATCCACGGGAAGCCAGTGGAGGGAGTTGAGGAGTACAAATACCTGGGAACCATCTTTGACAACCTCCTGAAATTCTCTGCCAACACAGAGGAGATTCTCAGGAGGTGCCACCAACGGCTATACCTCCTTACGAAACTCAACTCCTTTGGAGTCAGCACAGCCATCATGATGACTTTTTACTATCCCTTCCTGGGAAGCCTCATGACCTTCTCCCCACTCTGCTTTTTAACTCCAGCCGATAAGACCATTTCCCACACCAGAAACATAAACTACACTCTTTTTATACTGCCGACACTTTACTCACTTTTACTCACTTACAGTTATTTATTCATCTTTCAGTCACTTTAATTTTAAAACTGTGCAGTTTTGAAACTGTGTATATAATGTATATTCTGTGTGTTTATTATCTCACTCTTACTGCCTGTTTATGCCCTGTCCTTATCTTTAAAACCATGCTGCTCTGTTGTATGTTAATTGCCCCTTGGGGATAAATAAAGTCTTTCTGATTCTGATTCTGAGATAATCCATCCACAACACAAGGTTAGCAGTGTTGGTCAAGTTACTTGAGGAAAGTAATCAGTAACTAATTACTGATTACTTCCCCAAAAAAGTAATCCCGTTACTTTACTGATTACTTATTTTCAAAAGTAATTAATTACTTAGTTACTTAGTTACTTTTTAAAAACACGATTTACAACCTGAACAGGTAATAAAGTGATAGATCTTTCAGCCCAATTCTACTTTTTCTGCATAATCCATCATACAAAATATAATCAAAGGGAAAAGTCTCTTTTTTTTTAACTTGTTTTATTAGTTTTAATCTTTTAACTTTATGCATCAAGCAAAAATGTAATTATATGCAACATTCTCTGACTGGAATAAATGAGTTTAACATTTCCCAGTGTCCCAGTGTCACAGTGGATCAGGTCAGGAGGCAACTGAGGAAGCTTCGCCCCAGAAAGGCAGCAGGCCCAGACAAGGTGTGTCCTAGGATGCTTAAGGCGTGTGCTGCTGAACTTGGGGAGCCGCTACAACGAGTCTTCAACCTCAGTCTGCGACTGGGGAGAGTGCCCGCCCTATGGAAGACATCCTGCATCGTCCCGGTCCCTAAAAGGAACCGGCCCAATGAGCTGAATGACTTCCGACCGGTGGCACTGACGTCACATCTTATGAAGACTCTAGAGCGGCTCTTCCTCAACTTCCTCCGACCACAGGTACAACATGCCCAGGACCCACTACAGTTTGCATACAAGGCGGGTGTCGGAGTGGAGGATGCCATCCTGTACCTCCTACACAGAGCCCACTCACACCTGGATGGGGGAAAAGGCACGGTCAGGATACTGTTTCTTGACTTTTCCAGTGCCTTTAATACCATCCGGCCCTGTATGCTTCAGGAAAAACTGAACAGGATGGAGGTGGACCCCTGCCTGGTGGCTTGGATCTCCGACTACCTCACCGACAGACCACAGTACGTCAGGCTGAAGGACATCACGTCTGACACAGTGGTCAGCAGCACAGGAGCACCACAGGGAACTGTGCTGTCCCCTCTTCTCTTCACCCTGTACACCTCTGACTTCTGCTACAACTCTGAATTATGCCATATTCAGAAGTTTGCAGATGACACAGCCATCATGGGGTGTATCTGGGACGATCATGAAGAGAAGTACAGAAGTCTGGTGAGGAACTTTGTCGCATGGAGTCACACAAACCACCTGCAACTCAACACCTCAAAGACTAAGGAACTGGTTGTGGACTTCGGGAGGTCCAGAGAAGGTCCACTGCCGGTTCAGATAGAGGGGGAGGAGGTGGAGGTGGTCAACAAGTACAAGTACCTCGGGCTGTGGGTGGACAATAAACTGGACTGGTCATGCAACACAGAGCACCTGTATAAAAAAGCCCAAAGCCGACTGTACTTCCTCAGGAGGCTGAGGTCTTTTAACATCTGCAGGAAGCTCCTGAGGATGTTTTACCAGTCGGTGGTTGCTGGAGTACTTTTCTATGCTGTGGTGTGCTGGGGGAGCAGCACAGCAAAGAGGGACTCATCCAGGCTGGAGAAACTGATCAGGAAGGCTGGCTCTGTGGTCGGCATGAAGCTGGACACTCTGGTGACAGTGGCAGAGAAAAGGACACTAAAGAAACTGATGGACATTATGGACAATGCTGGGCATCCTCTGCACACGGCCATTAACAACCAGAAGAGTCTGTTCAGTGACAGGTTGCTTCTCCCAAAGACAAGAACTAACAGACTTAAAAACTCCTTTGTCCCACACGCCATCAGACTGTTTAACTCCTCTCTGGAGGGGAGAGGGAGGGGAAACAGGAGGACAAAGGAGGGGGGAACAACTAAGCTGTAGTGCCTCTTCACCTCACTGTGCAATACTTTTTGTAAATAGTCAACAGTGCAATAGACTCAATACTTGAAATGTGCAATTCACTTGTATTTTTATTTTTTATTCCTATTTATTCTATTTATCCCCTTTGTATATTTTATTTATATTTGTCTCTGTATTTATATATGTGTGTGTGTGTGTGTGTGTGTGTGTGTGTGTGTGTGTGTGTGTGTGTGTGTGTGTGTGTGTGTGTGTGTGTGTGTATATATAACAATTCTGTAACTGTAACTTCGGTCGGTGCTGTGCTTTTTGGAAGTCGAATTTCCCAGAGGAACCCACCCGAGGGATTAATAAAGTTCTATCTTATCTTATCTTATCTTATTTAAACCTATTTTCTGCACATTCCAGCACATAAAATAAAATATTTTTTGTGTTTACACTCAGTCTTTCAAATAGATGCAAGTAAAACACAGCAGAAAATAAATAAAGTCAAAGACTCAGCGGTCCTGTTGCTCTATTTTCACCTGTAAAGCAGGAGTGAGGTAGGCGGAGGTTTACCCTGGTGCAGGTGTGCCGCGGTCAGTGGAAGAATCCGTGAGTTTCTCTGTGAGTTTCCCATTATGTCGTAGCTACTTGGTGCTTGTTTGGAAGTTTAGGGGTTTTTTCGCTGTAAAAAGAAGTTTTCTTCCCACGCACAGCGGACACTAATGTTTTTGTCACTTTTTATGGAATCAAACTCAAAGTAAGGTCAGTACTTCCACGCTTTAAACGCTGCACGCTCATACTCTCTCCCGCACTCGATATGTGATCCATTGTTGATCTGCACACAGCTGTTGGCACTAACGTCGCACTCGCTTACGTCACTGTCATGAGACATTCTCGCAAAAAAATCACGGTTTTAGTAACGCAGTAACGCAGCGTTCCTACGGGAAAGTAACGGTAATCTAATTACCGATTTTGCAATAGTAATCCCTTACTTTACTCGTTACTTGAAAAAGTAATCAGATTACAGTAACGCGTTACTAGTAATGCGTTACTGCCCATCTCTGAAGGTTAGTCATTAATACATAGCTGCATGGGCTGGGCTGTAGTTACATCGTATTGTTTTAAAAACTGAGCTTTAAAATCAATAGCAGTAATAAAAACTGAGAGAAGCCGACAGTGATCACTGGCTGTTTTTAGGGGCTTGTTCGCATTAATTAGAACAAGATACAAAGCATTAAAACATGTTAAAAAAAAACAAAATCCAACAGCCTTATTAAACGCAGAGTAGTTTGGACCCCGAAGCAGGGTTCACCACGTCATCACTTAACCTCCTAGGACCTGGCGTCCACATATGTGGACATCACATTTCGGGTTGTCTAGACCAAAATACAAAATTTTGCTCTACAAGGGCCTGATATCCATTTATGAGGACATTGTACTGCCTCTCTTCTATCAAAATTTAAAGCAAATGTCATCATATGCGGATCTAATTTTTCTCAGAAACAAAAATCAGGTAAAAAAAACAATTTTACATTCATCTGGTCCCAATCAGCCCAAATGGCAAAGAGAAATTAAAAATGCATGCCATGAAAGAGTTCTGGTCTTAGGAGGTTAAAGACTGGATTTCAGCATAAATAAGGGAGGATTCAGGGTCAGAGTAAACAACTCCATTCACACGGTCATGACATGCATATTGCTCATTATGTGGAGAAACTGTGCAAGGGAGGGCTGAAGATGGATGTTGACTCAAATGTATTAGTTTGCACGTAGACAGCTATGCAGACATAAAAAGATAACAAAACACTGAGAAGAGACCAGGACAGACTTGACACAAAAGGGTAGACACACATAATAAATACAAGAAATCAAAAGCTAGGAATATAAATAATGAAAAATCAGAGGCACTAGGAAAACAGAGCTCCAGATGAACTAATACAGAAAACTAATACAGCACAAGAACACAAGTCAACCTATCTTAATGATTTTAATCAAACCCAGGACTATGACACCATCCGCTGCAGGGTTTTTTGTTGTTTTTAGATCTACTGTCTCCCACTTGTCCAGTTTCTTGTTTTATTGCACACCATGCCAACATATGTTAAAATGTAGGCCAATAGAGTCTTTGGATATTGTTTATGCAAAAATATTATTTGATACTGTCAAACTATGTTGTATTTGGCATTTTTCACAGATTCAACTGAAAAAAACAGAAACACATGAGGTGTTGCTGTGACAAGCTTCAAATTCCTTGAAGGTCTTTGAGATTTAAAACTGGTTCTTTGTTGTCTTTTATGGACACTGGTTCACCCATTGACTTAGTTGAATTAGTTGCCTTTTGCTTGAGTGATTGATAGGTCCATGATAAGTGGTTAAACAAAAGAAGAAAAACACATTCACCTGAGAATGATCTGACTGAAAATGACTGAAATGGCAGCCAATGACAAACAAAAACATTGAAAGACCTCCAGAAAGCCTGGAGAACTACTCCTCAAAACCATTCACAGAAATTACGAGCAAATCTGACTGCTTGGTAATAAAATATGAAGAAAATCATGGAAAACTGAAGCTATAATATTTGGCCCCAAACATCTCAGAAACACACTCTGCATCCAAACATGGATTTCAAAACTTTGGCGTCGTATACTTCTGTGAGAAGTCATTTTTAACTAGGATCCTCTTTATAACCTTATAATACCTATTTATAAACTGAGTGTTCTCAACTGTAGATGGACAGATTTAGGACTCTTGCCTGCTAAATATTCTTTAGAAGTTATTTTGACATTTTGCTAAAACACATTAGACCCCCCCCCCCCCCCCCCCCTTTTTTTTTTTTTTTAAATAACCATGCAATAGTTTTCACTGTCACAGGTACAATTTGTGCTTTCCATTTTGGCTCAGTATCTCTTAAATCAACTTTTTAACTTGTGGTGGCTCCGAGTGTTACTGAGCCTAGCCAGCAATTTCTACTTTGCCTTGTACCTTCCATACAGAGATTTCTCCATATTTTCCTAATGTTATATTTTTATTTTGGGTTCCAGATTTTAACCAAAGTTCAAAGCTTGTAAATCCTCCAAAATGATTATTAATTATGATTATTAATAACAATATCTGAATATGAGTGTGGGTTGTGACAAAAATTCAAGTTAATAATTTGGTAAAATTATACCAAATCAGGCTGAGAGGTAAGGCAGTGAAAGTTCATGTGTTGGCCACATCTACAAAACGCTGTGTTGTGTTTCAGTTAACTTTCCAATATCCACCTTAAAGTAAATGATCACTTTCTCTTTATTCTAGTTAGGCACGTTCCTCAAATCTGTTGTTGGGTCACTTACCAAAAACAGTTGACTTTATCCTGAGAGTAGTCAAACTGGACTGCAGAGCAGGACCTCAGATCTAAGGTTCGAATGGGCTCCTCACACTGCAACAGAAAAATGATTCTACATACTTACTGTGCACATAAACAGGTACATTAAAAAAAAACACCTTCCCTGACATAAATGTAGCAAAGCCTTATTTTTGTAGGACAATTTTTAACTGCAGCTGCTATTTATTTTTTAGCTCTTCCAGTAAAAGTCTAGCTATGTCCTCTGGCACTCATTCCAGCTCCGGATTTTCTGTACATCGAAACAGCTTTCTATGTTACATTACATCAGTAATACAGGTTACTGTGTTTGTTTACATTTTGTTACTGCTTTTTATGTTTTAATGTGTAAGTTCAATAAAGAAGATGTGTATACGCTCATCTGCCTGCATTGCTAGGTGTCGGGCAGCTTGTGTATTCTTTATATCACTAATATTTTTTAGTTGTGTGCAGCTCAGTACTGAAATATCAATTCCTCCAGTACAAGATATCTGTGTTCTAGAATAGTCTCATATTAAAATATCAATATTTTAGTTACTTGGGGAAAACTGGACTTTATCATTACCAGGAACATGGTAGAAAGTACAGTAACTATATTTTTGGAATAGTATAAACAATTTGTAGGAACTACTTCTTCTTCCGCCTGTCATAGGGATATACGAAATGTGTCACAGCTCATTCAGTTGACAATGTTGGCTGATCGTAAGCGGAGTCATGTAAACAGTGAAGATGCGTTTTGTGACACATGCAGCAAGGCCACAAACCTTGTCAAACACAATAAAAATAAATCATAACACAGAATATGATGAGTTTATGATAGGGCAAACTGAAGAGGAGAACAGGTTCTTCACTTCCATTCAGTTGTCTTAGATTTTAGCCAGGTAAGGTTCTAGAGTAGAGCATTTAAAGTGGATTTTGTCAAACCCATGTTCCGTGTTCGGCGTGTTTAGTTTTGCTTCCCGTGTGGCGTCATGTTCATTTGTGTCAGCTGTGTTCCCCGTGTGTTTCTACTTATTTCATTACCCATATATGTATGTAAGTCTCCTTCTGTTCATGTCATCATCTGTTAACCTTCCCTTATCTCAAGTGTTCATGTATTTCCTAGTGTTCCTGGTTTTCATGTATTTAGTTTTACCAGTTTAGGTTTTTGTGACTAGTTTAGTTTTCGGCCACACTTCTTGTTATAATCTATTTCCGTTTCCATATTTCGTTTGTCTGCAATTGGGTCCACTGATCTCCACTCCACGCGGTCTGCCATCGCAGATCGTGACAAACTGTGCATGTAGCCGTCTCCCTAATTTCCTTCGGGATTAATAAAGTATTCTGATTCTGATTCTGATTCCAATTCATGGTAGTCTCTGTCTCCCGCTGATAATGACTTCAGCTGGGCATGAGTGAGAGGCCAGTAGTTTTTCACTGGTGGTTTGTGAGAAACAAATTGTGGATAAACCTCTGGTCTTTCACTATTAACTGAAGGGAGACCAGTGTGCGAAGTAAGTTGGTGCTGGCGCTGCTTTCACTACACAGCAGGCATTAGCAAGTAAAAGAGTTTCTGTGATTTATCATTCTAACAGACAAATTTCCTCTTGCTAACCATCTTGGCCAACATTTGTAATGTAGAAAAGGTGGAGTGTGGAAAAATTGTTGTCTTTATTTCATAAGGATGGCAACTCTGACCAGTCAACAAAAAAAAGCATTAAAAAAACAGACAAGTTGACCAGGTGCAGGCTCAGACACCACTTTCTGTTAAACATCTATGAGAAATCACTTGGTTGACTCAATAACCAGCCGTTTTACCAACACTCCACCTTCATATTTTGAATTCCCCCTATGAATACGTCTGTGAAAGTTCTCAGTCACTCAGGTCATTGTAGTCTGAGGAGCTCGGAAAGAAACTGCTCAAGCCTTTTTTTCCAGATGATTTTTATGTTATTAACATATTTTAATGTATTTCTTATCAATATATAGGTCCATGCTTCTGAATAATTAACTTTTTTTCCCCAGAGATATGGGGTCCTCCTGTAGGCCCACCACCCACAGGTGGCATCGTAGGGGTTGGGTGCAATGTGTGGTGGGTGGTGGGAACTGGGACATGAAACATGACTTCTCTGAAAGAGGTGACGTTTAGTTAAGAGAAGTGGCCTGAGATAGTGCGTGAGGTTGAGAGGTGGTGATATAGTCATGCACAACTCAATGCACAGCTTGGACTCTGGAACCAGTCTTCTGGGGAGGGATTGGACTCTGTTCCACTCTGGAGTTGCCCTTGGTGTAAGGCAGTGGGCTGGGGTGGATATCTGGGCGTCCCCTGTGGCTTGCTGCCCTTACATTGGAGTTTTTCTGGTCGACAAGAGGGTTTGTTCCATGCGCGTTTCGGTTGGGGAACGGGTCGTGACTGTCGTCTGTGAGTACCCGGCCTTCTTAGAGGTATTGGGTGAGGTGCTTGAGGATACGCCACCGGAGACTCTATCATCCTTTAAACTGGAGGCTGTGTGTGCTTAATGTTGTCAAGCTTGTTATTCACAGGCTGCTCCTAAATACGTTTATAATAAATGGTTTGTTTTTGTGGCAAATGTAGGTGAAACACTCGTGTTTCCATGGTAAGAATAGAGCCATGCCTTAAACCAAGCAGCAAAGCAAAGAATTTGTGTCAAGAATCTTTCATAATCAAATATTTTAAATGCTCAGTAAGTTGTTGCAACACTAGCCCATAGTGTGTGTGCCCACATTAAATGGAGACAGGCTGACAATGTACACACTGTAGGCTACCCTACGAGGGCCCCACAGTGGTGGGGCCACACATGCCCCATTCTTCACACCACTAAGGCCCAAAAGGCCCAAGCTCCACAGATCAGGGTGGTGCACAGGATGAGTGGGGAGTAGGGTCATGACATGAGAGTCATGCATCGTCAAAGACTTGGAGGAAGGTCATGTAGGACTAATGTCTAACATTGTAGTGATTATTGGTTATGTTAGTAACCTGCTCATTCACACTCAAGTTCTTCAAAATGATTCCTGATTGTGCCTACTCTTAGGTGCCCGAGTGTCAAGAGGCTTGCCTGGCCTGAGGGCTGATATCAGAGCAGGCAGGAGTGAAACTAGAAAGAGGACACATGTTTTCATGTCAGGATTTTTTGCTGGAGGGTGAACTTCCTTGAATGGACCTTCAAAGGTTGTAATTTCACAGAGTCACTGTATAGCGGAAAGAAGCTGAAGAGTTTTGACAAATGGAAATGAGAGACCAGATTGTCGAGCAGTCAGTATGGCTGCAAAACCAAGCCGAGGTCTGCTGTTGGTCTGCCCTTGGCTTCTGAGTATAATGAGACAGTAGCGATGGATCTACATAAAAAAGGAACGAAGATGTGACTGGCACACTGCGCTAGACTGGGCACTTATGGCTAAAAACAGTATGCTTAATCTACATGGTTATAGTCCACATCAACTTGTGTTTGGCCAAAACCCCAACCTCCCTTCTGTGTTGATGGAAAAACCACCTGCCTTAGAGGGCACAACTGTAAGTGCAGGAGTAGCTGAACATTTATCAGCATTACATGCTTCCAGGAAAGCATTTACTGAGGCAGAGTATTCAGAAAGGATCAGGGGGGCACTACCCAAGCAACTTAGGCCAACAGATGACAAATATAAGGCAGGAGATACAGTATACTACAAATGAGTCGACTGTACAGAGTGGAAGGGTCCAGGTGTAATTATTGGGCAGGATGGAGCTGTTGTATTGGTAAGACATGGTGGGACTCTTGTAAGAGTACAGCAGTCAAGGTTGGGTAAAGTGGATACAGAGAGTGGAGATAAACAAATACTGCAGAGTACTACTGATGCTGACACTGACAACAAAGACTCAGTTGAAAATGATGAGACAGAAGCACCCGATGGTGAACAGAGTAAGGAAGAAGACATCACTAGTGACAGAGAAACTAACACTACAGTAACATGTCTGTGACACAGCCTTCTACATACACTGATCCTGTCTCCTCTGCAGATGTAAAGTTAAGAGCAGGACAGCTGATCACGTCACTTGATCACTTACTAGCACAGACGACAGCGTTCAACATACAGCCAGAGTATTAGGCAGAGCAGGGAAAGCCAAAGGGCAATACAAAAACGGGTATAATGTGCAATATCTTGAGCTTGATGGTAGTTAAGGTGAAAAGAAAGCTGTAGACATGTCACTTGTTGATGGTCTTTGCACTGAACCTGAAACCAGAGATGCAGATGTACTCATAACAAAAACATCTCCTTTGATGCTGCCAAACAGGAGATTTAGAACTGGCAAAGTAATGGTGTATTTGATGAAGTGAAAGACCAGGATCAAAAATGTGTGTCTACTAGATGGGTCTGTACACTCAAAGAAACTACTAATGGTGTTGTCCCAAAGGCCCGACTTGTGGCATGCGGGTTTGAAGAAGTTAATACTCAGGAACTACAAAAAGACTGTCCAACATGTGCATCTGAGTCCCTCAGACTGGTGCTAGCTGTGATATGTCAAAACAAGTGGAAAGTGAATTCAATGGACATTAAATCTGCCTTTTTGCAGGGAATGGAGCTGTCAAGAGACATTTATCTTTGCCCCCATCTAAGGCTGACAAGGACAATGTTCTATGGAAATTTAAAAGGTGTGTATATGGACTTGCAGATGCTTCACTTCATTGGTACAATAAGGTCAAAGACATTATGCTCAGCACTGGTGGTAAAATATCACAGGTTGATCCCGAGGTGTTTTATTGGCAAAAGGAACAATCTGAGATCACAGGAGTGCTTGCATGTCATGTTCATCATTTCCTTTGGGCTAGTTCAAGTCACTCTGCAACTCATGTCATTCCTGTACTGAAATCTACCTTCCTATTGGGGCGTGAAGAACATGACAGCTTCTTTTTAATGTTGGTATGGACATTTGTACAGTTAATGACGTAACGTAACCAACTTTACATTGACAACATACAACCGGTTCAGTTACAAGCAGCACAGGCTGTAAATCAATCAATCAATCAATCAATCAATCAATCAATCAAGGCTTTATTCGCCACATGCAGGTTGCCCTGCAGTGAAATGGGACACCCCCCCCCGACCTTACACACACAACACAGACATCACATGGGGATAAAGGTCGGTAGCGTTACAGAAAAACACTGAAATATACACTACAATGGGAAAGTACAAGAGGAAAAAAAGAGACCTCTACTCATGCTGGGCTCCTGGGAGGACAGTATGAGAACAGGATACAAAAAAAACTCCTCTGCACATTATGATGGTGGTTTTTCTTTAGTGCGAACAACTCATGGGAATTTCAGAGCTGTTCTTAACAGTCCGACACTGGTCTCTCAATCTCCCGTTGGAGAGCCGCGAGCTTCTCCATGATGTGATCAAACTTGCGCTCCGTGGTCTTGTCATTCGCTCAGAGGTTATTCTGAGTATTTACAGCAGCCGTAAGCTTCTCCAAGATCTTATCCATGCTGCACTCAGTGAGCCCATTCTGAGAAGTCGCGCCTCGTCCCATCGTTTCAATCCCAGCGGACAGTCTTGTGGGGGTTTGAACAGCTGGTTCCGCTCTCTTAATTCTCCAATAAGTCAGGGCCAAGCCAGCTCCGATCAGCAAGAACCCTGTTATCAGGGTTTCGAATAGGTCGATATCTTCAGCGTCCTCGATCGACAGTCCCGCCAGGCACACGATCCTCCATTTCTGCCACCCGTCCATCGTGTATCCGGCAGGGAAAGTCCCTCCAGGACACTCGGGCTCTCCCGAGCCCAGACTTCTCGTTGAGAAAAGGGTGTCAATAGCATTCAGAGACCAGTTAATCAAATCCATAATTCTCTTTTAGGTTTTAAAGAACGACAGTGAGAGACTGTTCCAGGGAAAAGTAAAAACACGAGACAAGACAAGGACATAAGAAGCTAAGCGGGGAAGATAAGGGAGAAGAGAGGAGAAAAGGGTGACCGCCTTCGCCGAGAGCCAAACGAGAAGAGGGAGAGGGAGGCTTCTTTAAGTGAAACAGAACGGGAGCAATTCAGGTCAAAATAGGACAGATTTTGTGGGTTACCAAACAAACAAGGCCAGATGTGATGTTTGACACATGCAGCCTGGCATCTAATATTAAAGATGTAACTGTGCAGTCCATTCAAGTGAACAAAGGTTTCTGTAAACCTAAGGCAGAGAAAGTAACTCTTAAGTTTCAGCACTTGGGTAACAGTGAGGATTTGGCATTGGTTGTTTTCAGTGATGCTTCTTTTGGTAACCTTCCTGATGGCTGTACTCAAGGAGGGGCATTAATTGTCCTTATGGGTAAAGGGGGAAAGTTTTGTCCTCTCTTTTGGCAGGCTAAGAAAATCAGGTGTGTGGTCAGAAGTACACTGGCAGGAGAAACTCTTGCCATGTCAGATGGAATAGACAGTGCAGTCTTCCTGGCAGCACATTTTTCTGAGCTTACAACTGGTAACACTGGTCTGAATGCTGTTCTGTTGATCTGTGTGACTGACAATCATTCCTTGTTTGATGCACTCAAGTCCACTAAGCAGGTTACAGAGAAGAGACTGGGGCTAGAAATCAGACAAACCCGTCTGAATTTGTTGGTTTGGTCAGATTCCAAATCTCAACTTGCTGATTGTCTGACAAAAAAGGGAGTTTCACCTTTAATCCTTCTACAAGCACTAGACTCTGGATACTGTGATCCTTTGTTTTTTTGCATTAAAATGCACTGTTATTTATTTTGTGTAGTTATAGTATGCTTCAGTTAAAGTGAAGCACATCTGAATTTCTTGAATGTTCATCAATGTTGACAAGTTGTTGTTTTTTGTATATATATATATATATATATATATATAGATAGATAGATAGATAGATAGATAGATAGATAGATAGATAGATAGATAGATAGATAGATAGATAGATAGATAGATAGATAGATAGATAGATAGATAGATAGATAGATAGATAGATAGATAGATAGATAGATAGATAGATAGATAGATAGATAGACAGATACACATATGTTTTAAACCTGTATGTTTATATCTTTATTTTACAAGAAAGAGAGAGATTGTTAACTTGTTGTTTTCTGTTATATCGCGAGAGTGCGGTAGCCTGCGGTGAATTGTGGTTTGTGTGCGTGTGCGGGAAAATGTGGTGTGGAAATGAAAAGCTTGTGTTGAGGCTACAACGTCGTGTCTTTTGAGTTTACACCAGAACCAGTTTGGAATCAGTGAGAAGATACACCAATAAGATGTACATCTTTGGACTATGAGAGGAAACATAAGCTTTCTGAAAGATGGCAGTGCTAGCCACTGCACCACTGAGCTGAGCAGACTTACCATTTTGTCTTTGAAGTATTTAAGTTCATATCTGTTGAGCGTGAACCACCTTTGCTTCCAGTTCTGCAGAAAAGATTGACAGCATATATAAAATCAAAATCAAATCAATTACTTCAATGTTACTTCATGTCAAACTCTGAAGCCATGTTTCTGAATTATTCTTGTTTCACACAGTTACATAAGATTTCTGTCTGCAACGAAACACAAACAGATTTCCTAAGTATTTGTGATGAGAATCAGTTAAGTAACTGTTCTTGCATGTCAACTGCTGTTACCTTCACAATTGCCCCTTGCTTCACCAGGAAGCCTTCCTTTGTCCCCAGCTGAAAAAATAGAAAATACATTTTAAATTGTAAACATTTCAAGAATAACTGTGGTTTATTCCAGTTTAAGCTGCATACTGTGAATAAGTCTTGGCTATATAATCTTTAAGTTAAAATAACTTGTGTGAATACCCATTACGAATAATGCAACATATTTAGATTTTATTTAGAGTAATGTGACGTACAATACAGAGTAATAGGTCACCTAGAAAATAAAAAAGGTTTATCACACCAAAAGTTGCTGTGGTCAGATAATCATTGTCCGTACATAAAGACTGAGGGAGAAATCTGAACTTATTGCAGTTGTTGCTAGTTGAATCCAAACGTGCTTATCACAACTGCAAAGCCTGATCATTTGAGCACAAAAAAGTCTCCATAATAAAAAAAGACTTTACGAATTGTTTAGGCATCATCAGAGCACACTACTTAATATTTAAACATGTGAGAGCTGCGAGCTTGTATTTATGACGAAAAAGAGCCCTTCCCACGAAATTCGTCAGATGTTGCTCACATGAGACTACATGGGTGTTTGCAATGGTTGTCGTACCGAAGGTGCATTTGCTACCAGATCATTTTCTGTGCGTCCTGTCTGTATGGCAGTGTGAACTCGCACAGATTCATAAATAGATGGCTCCTCCACACGCCATGGATACGGACTCTTCAAAACAATGAGGGTTCCTGGTTAAGAGACAAAGGTTGGTTATATGCCCGGCAAGCCGACTTTAAAACACGGAAGAAATAAAGATGGACGTACATTCCTGTTTGTCAGTATACTTCTTGAGTGTGTTTTAATGCAGTCTTTATGTGTGCATCATAGCTAGCATTACGTTTTTTGATGAAGATCATGGTCTGCATACCTGTGTCGCTGCCCAGCAGAGGTTGGTTAGCAAAGTGGTTGACAAAGTCTTGAAGGGTTGGAAACTCATTAAAACCAAACACATAGCCATTGCTATTTCGTGTCACCTGAAAATGCTTCACTGAATCCTTTGCCCTATGTCAAATGACAAACAGCATAAATGTTTCACTTTAAAAGTCATTCACAAGTAGAAGTACACTAACCACAGACCTGCAGATATTTAGCTTCAAAATTTAGCAAGTACGTGTTTCCTTTCTTCATCATTGTTAAGATTCACATACTTGCTTTTAACAAAGTGTTTCTAGGTGGTTCACTATCACCTCTCTGTTTTTCTCCCCACACACATGTGTGTGTATTTATATCCTTGTGGGGACATCTCATTGACATAATGCTTTCCTTAGCCGCTTACCCTAACCCTAACCATCAAAAATGAATGCCTAACCCTGACCCTTACTCTAAATCTAACCATAACCTAATTGTAACCCTGACACTAAAACCACATTTTGAGTCTCAGAAATGCCTTCAAACTCGTGGTGACCTGGATTTTGGTCTCCATGGGGGCTGTTTGTCCCCACAAGTACAGTAAACTACCAATTTTTGGTCCCCATGAAGATGTTAATACCCGTCCACACACACGCTTTGTGTGACTAATACTAGAATACTTGGTGAAAACTGCAATGAAAAACTTAAACCTTTAACCTCGACATTAAGGGGATCTGGTGACTCTGTTATTACTAAACACACCAGTGAGAAACCAAACTGTGCAAGACAAGACATGGGGAGCAAGGCGAATTTAACTAAAAGTAAAAAATAAAGCTATAATCAGGTAAGATAACTCTGCATCTGTTGTGACATCATTGTTTTGTCACTGTTACGGTTCCAAACCCATGGTGCACTTCCCTCGTTCACTCACCTAACGGACAGGGCGAAGCAGTCTGATCCCTCATTACTGTTTCTCAGGAGGTAACTTCCATCCGTCCCATTGGACAAGAGAAGGGCCTCTGCAGCATGGCGAGACAGGTCATAGTGGTACCACCTTCAAGGCAATAGTAATATGATTTTTTTTATTTTTAAAATCTAATAAAACCATTGTTAGATAAATGATATGAAAGGTCTAATTTTTATCTACATTTTGACACACGGCCCATCTTTTAGCTACAGTTCATTCTGTGTCAAATTGATTTCTAATATTTCAACAGAAACAACAGCAGTCTTTATACAACAGCATGGACAAATCACAGTAATCATCTGAGCTTGTGCTCAATTTACAAAGACTTGGAAAAACTTATTTGGCACCTAAAGCTGCTTGCTCAGTGTTACATGCTGAAACTTTTACATACAACACTGTACAGCAATGTTATTTCTCCATTTCACAACCATAAGCGACATTGGTGAGTGTTAAAATGTGACGATTTTGGACAACGACTTTAACAGAGAGTGAAGCTGGAATTAATCCTGGTCTAAAAAATGCAGATTTAAATAATCTGCCGTGGGCTTCATCTAATGTTTTTCCTGAAGACCAGGTCTGAATGAAAATGCTGACTTTTATAAGGAAAGTGTACTGCTGGGACTTCTGTCTCATATGCAGAACCTGTATGCTTTTTACACTGTTGTGCAAAATTACGTGAAAGAACAGGCTTATGTTATGATTCAAGGTCATCTCTGCAGTACTGTGAACCTCAGACTGTATGGAAATATAAAGGGAACTGGTAAAAGGATGTGAAAGTTCTTAATTTGCATTAAAAGTTGCTGGGACTGTTTAAAAATATCACTGAAGGCAACAGCTCAAGAAAAACCGCTAGATTCAAAAGGTTCTGATCATATTTTAAAACCAGCTGCAGAATTATCCGTTTAAATTCCACACTGAACATTAAGTTTTTCTATTTCTTGTTTGCAGAGTGGCAGTCCTGAGTTTAAATGCACCATCTGGCCGGAGCCTTTCTGTGTGGAGTTTGCATGTTCTCTCTGGGTACTCTGGCTTCCTCCCACAGTCTAAAGATGTGTGATAGTGTGGTTAAATGTTAAAGGGCATTTAAGTGAATGTCTGTTTCTCTATGGTAGCCATCTGCCTCCCTGACAAGGATAAGTGGAAGAGAATGGATGGATGGATGTTTGCAGCGTTATTGAGGTATCATATACGACTGTTCCAGAAACTCCATGCTGACTTTATTCAGTGCATTTATAGTAAGACCTCGTTTGTCAGAGC
Organism: Rhamphochromis longiceps; assembly: GCF_057381845.1. Lineage (NCBI taxonomy): Eukaryota > Metazoa > Chordata > Actinopteri > Cichliformes > Cichlidae > Rhamphochromis > Rhamphochromis longiceps. Next base: position 3,233,260 of record NC_140575.1, on the reverse strand, counting down.
AGTCTGTGGATACATCCTGAGGATTGTGGATTTGGAATTTGTTGCGTTTACAGAAAGCTTCTCTAACAATTCGTGAAATATATAAGCACACTAAAAGTTCAGTCACCATGTGTGCAGCATCCTGTGGTTTAACATTATATTTGTCCTTCCTCAAAAAAAAACAAAGTATCAACAACGTTAGAACATACCATCGGTATGATAGAGTCACAAGTTATTAGGCCAGTATGATCGTAACCGTTAAATACCAGCTGCGTGTTTTCGGAGTTGAGTCTCGGGCGCAGTTTTGTTCTGTGCGGCTTTAAATCGAAGCGATTTTGTCGGCACCCGACTTCCGTAAATCAAACAATCAAACAAACAAACAAACAAACAAACAAACAAACAAACAAACTGCTTTAAGGAGCGGAACGGGCAGTCCTCGACATCTCTGAAACGCGCCATGGCGCTTCTTTTGGAATTGCAAATATTGTCCTGAGTGGGTCTGATATGTGCAGGAGGGACCAGAACACAACAGAAAACTCCACAAAACATTACACGGAGAGAATTTATAGCTGAGCGAAGTGTTAATAGGCTGCACAGTGAGTCGGTACTGGAACTTGTTTTCGGCATGTTACAACTGCCAATATTCCCCTCGTGCAAAGTAAATTAGAAGTGTACACATAACTTACGTAACAACCTGTTAACACGGAACTCAGCTGTTTAATTTTTGCTTTTAGAAAACGTTATATGATAATCATTTATGTTAGTAAGTTTGTAGATTTCAGTTTCACACTGTTTCACAAAACACTGATTTAAGAAGCACATCCTGTCATTCCTAAATACACAGCACAAGACAGAGACGATGAAACATGTCACAATATATGGTCTAAAGATAAACGAGTTAGCTCTTTGTAAAAGGACTTTACCGTGTAACAACAGTGGTATAAAGCTATGGTCTTGCTTTTTATCCTGCTCATCAAATTGGTGCGCGCTGGTGAAGAATCGCGTAAAGTATCGCTTTTAGCAGCTTAATGTTTTCCAACAGGTGAAAGGTGTTTATAATTCCTAACCTGGCCTTACCCAAGACTCGCTAACTCGTCACTCAAGTCCTCGAAAGATGCATCACTGAAAGAACTCATCTCTCCAGCAGATTTCAGTTAACCTTAGTTCGGTGTTGGTCTAACTAGTGGAGCGGCCAAATAGAGAAGTAAAAACTGCTCAGCTCAGTCACGCCTACAGGAAATACACACGCTCACCAACCGCTGAATTAGGCACACGAGATACTCCGACACCGTGCAGCTGCCGCAGATTTGTCACCTGCACATCCAAGATGGAATCTGCTGTTCCACCCACATCCCAAAAGTGCGTTAATGGTTTGAGGTCTGGCGATTGTGGAACCCCCATTTGCGTTTAGTGAACTCACTGCCTTGTTCAAGAAATCAGTTTGAGATAGTCTGAAGAACACTTAACTATACAGCATCTAACACTTTACGAGATAATTATAATATAAATTGGGAAGCTGAAACACTTAAATACTTGGGAATAATTCTAACTAAGAATATTTCTAATCTATCACAAGTAAAGTATGGTCCCATAAAATTTGATTTAGATAGGTGGAATCTGGTGCCTTTCTTAAATTTAAATTCAAGGATATTAGCAGTGAAAATGAACGTACTCCCAAGACTCCTCTATTTATTTAGAACTTTGCCTGTTGAAGTAAGTCAAACACAGTTTGGGGAATGGGACAAATGGATTTCGCGCTTTATTTGGCATGGGAAAAAAACAAGAATTAAATTTAGATCTTTACAGTTAAGCAAGGCAAAAAGGGGGGGCAACGCTCGCATGCTTACAATACTACTATTATGCATCTCAGGTCATCCCCCTGCTGCAATGGTGTAACCCGAATTTGAAAGCTAAGTGGAAATCCATAGAATTCAATACAACCCCTAAATTCCAACTACGAGCCTCAATTGCGGATAAAAAAAATTGGCAGACCGTTTAGAAGATAAAGGACCATGGATTAGCCACACTTTAAAAATATGGAATAAAGTGACTAAAATATGTGGTAGTGAACGAATACTAAAAGTATTTAGATGGTGTGCTTATGACACAGATTTTAAACCAAATGAAAGTGATAATAGATTTCAGTCCTGGATAGAGAGTGGACTAACAACATTCCATTCCTTCACACATAAAGGGACACTACAGAGTTTCCAGTCTTTACAAATAAGAAATGGCTTAAGACAAGTAGATTTCTTCAGGTTTCTTCAAATGAAGGATTACTTTAATAAACACTGCAATATCCCAAACCCAAATATGGTTGAGTCAGAAATTTTTAAGATAGTTAAATTAGCATATGATAGTTCTCTGGGAAAGGCAATCTCCAAACTATATGATGTGCTCCTTCAAGCAAGGAAGGATACTACTCAAAATGTTAAGATTAAATGGGAATTGGAATCGGGGATGGGTATAACAAACGAGAACTGGGAGAGGATTTATAATTTTCATTGGTACTCAACAAGTTCTTTATCTTGGAGAGACCACTGTTGGAAGAACATTATTAGATTTTTCAAAACCCCTCATCAAACTAAATATAAAAATGGGACAGCAGAATGCTGGAGATGTGGATCAGAAGAGGCACATCATTATCATATCTTTTGGGACTGCCCTAACTTAAAAAATTACTGGCTGGGAATCCCTAAAACTTTGTGTGAGGTTTTTAAGATAAAATTTGACATCAATTTTGTAAATTTGTACTTGGGCTTGGTTGCTGGCTCGGTCCGGGGAGGGGACACAAAACTCTTACAAGCGCTATTAGCGGCCAGCAAAAAATCAATAACCAGAAAGTGGTTAAATCCAACTCCGCCAACACTTGAGGAGTGGTTTAATGTGGTTTTCGAAATATTTAAAATGGAAAAATTGACATTCTTTTTAAAAATTCGAAAAGACAAATTTTATAAAATATGGAATAAATGGATTAGCTTTGTGTCCCCCATCCGCCCTGAATTTAGGTAAGACCAGCCCTGAATTGGTGTATCTCCCATGTATTGTACAATGTCAGGTTGACCCTCAACTTCATAATATGTACCTAATGTAGTCGTTGTAAATAAGTTAAATATGCTGCATTATGTAACACACTGTCAAGCCAATGAGTTATTTTTTTTTGTTATCAGAATGTAAAACAAAAGGACTAAGAAAAAGGTTGTTTTTTCTTATCCTTTTTTTTGGCTAAATAATGTCAATGCACTTTATTGTAACAAGTCCTTTTTTTTCTCTTCAATAAAAATATAATTAAAAAAAAAAGAGATAGTCTGAAGTTTGTGAAATTGTCCAGCAATCAGAAGATGATAAAGGGATGGACATAGCAGCCTGTGGTGTTCAGTGGCGGTCCTAGCCTGTTTGGAGTCCCGGGCGAACACTCCCTCTGGCGCCCCCCCGCCCCATAAACACACTCTGATAGTTTCAGGATGAGCTGCCATTATCCAATCACACATCTGCTTACCTGCATCTTTTGCTCGTTTCTCCTCCTCTTCTTTTCCATTTTTTCTAAACTGAGCACCTGATGGCTTTGAACTTTTCTTGTCCATCTTCCATTGGTTTTAATTGTGCACTCCAGTATGAACACAAATCCACCAACTCGAGGATCACCACAACATAACCTAACAGACGTACACCCAAGTTCACAGATTCACTTTGTCTAAGGTGTATTTCTGGGATTTCACACAACCCAGGATTCAAATCATGAATACATAATGGGCTTGGATTTACAACATTATAAATGAAATGTGCTCTATTTGGAAGCAGCCGGTGTTGTGCCAAAAAGTGATTGTCTGCCAGAAAGTGATTGCCGTCCGCGGGAGCGCGCGCAGCTGCTTAAAGCTGCAGCGCCTGGATTACTTGCGTTGCCAGCTACTTCTGTGCAACTGATATAACGTGGGGGAAAAAAACCCAAACACATTTATGCCTTTGTTATTAGGCAAAGGTATGCATTTATGGAGCTTTAACGTTTCTTGTAACCGAATTATGACGCTTGTCAGAAGGTTGCTTTCAGTGTGTAGCGCAGTCACGAATGACTACACGCATCACGATGGAATAATTAATGCCTACAGGTTTAGTATGTCTACTCTCGTTGTTCATATTTGTTATAAGACTGTCGAATAGTAGTTAAAACAATAAAGACCTATTGTGCCAGTATCACCATGACTCTTTCTTGTTTGTTCAGAATAACGACTGAGAACATGGCATTTTAGCGCTACCAAAAAGTGATTGTGGCCTATAACTTGTCACTGAAACAATATTTCGGCTTCAAACTTGTTGGATATATTCCAGAAGGGTTACATGTGATATATTGTATCCCAAAAACTCTCCAAGAACTGCCGAATAACTTTTACAGGAACAATAAAACTGATAATATGCAATTTCCAACCTGCCAAAAAGTGATTGTGGCCTATATCTTGTCACTGAAACAATATTTCTGCATCACACTTGTTGGGTATCATCCAAAAGGGTTATATGTGACACATTATACCTCAAACAGTCTCTAAGGACTGTTGAATAACTTTTAAAGAACCATTAATACCCATAATATGCAATTTTCAACCTGCCAAAAAGTGATTGTGGCCTATATCTTGTCACTGAAACAATATTTCTGCTTCAAACTTGTTGGGTATCATCCAAAAGGATCATATGTGGCACATCATATCCCAAAACAGTCTCTAAGAAATGCTGAATAACTTTTAAAGGATCATTAATACCCATAATATGCCATTTTAAGCCTGCCAAAAAGTGATTGCCACCTATAACTTGTCACTGAAACAATGTTTCTGCTTCAAAATTGTTGGATATCATCCAGAATTGTTACATGTGACATATTATATCCCAAACACTCTCCAAGAACTGCTGAATAACTTATGCTTATTGTGTTTATATTCTGGAATATATGATCGTCCTGAAGGATGGCATCTCGGATCTGTCTCAGTGTGATGGCATTATTTGCCATCACCATGCTACAAATCTGTCTTTCCTGTTGTTCATTGAGCAGTTGTCCTCTGCCACCCACGTGAGGTTGTCGTCCAATCCTACACAAAGAACAGAATACAGTAAGTTACCAGTGTAATTGTGTTATTGTTTTACTCACAGTAACTTCACCACAATCCTAATGCAACATTGCACAGTGACTGGAATACTACTCTAAACTGTATAAATGATGTAATTCCATAGTTTACAGTAATTAGTTCAATATATTTCTTGTCATATTTAGTATCACAACATTCCACTAGTCCTCTCCACCTGCTAGTATAGACCTACTACTGTAGGCAGATGCACACAAAATCTCTACAGTAAGTTATACATTCTTTGCCTCACGCACAGTGCCCTGTCCTATACAGCATGTAACTCCATCATAGATTACATAGAGTACATACCTGTTTTCCCTGCGAAAGGTTTGGATGATGGAGGAGACTGTAGAGCGAGGCACATTCGGCTGCACTCGACGACCTGCCTCTGCCATTGTGAGGCCATGGTTTATGACATGGTCTATAATCGTGGCCCGAATTTCATTCGGGACAGCACAGTGTCTTCGCGCTCCTCGGGCTCTTCCCCCTATTCCTCTACCACGCATTCTCAGTCCTCCTCCTCCTCCTCCTCTTCCTTGAGGAAGAGCTTCCCCTTGTCCGTTTGCTTGGCCTTGTCTATCCATGTTCAGAGCCTCGGACTGGCTCTGGTCAAGCTCTATATATCTGTGTTTGGCAGCACACAATCATGGAACACACCTGTGTGTGACGCTCCCCCTTCGTTAGTCTAGTTTCACCTGACTGTCAATGACTGTCATCAATTTATCAAATATTCAAAGAAATTCATGTATGGTATTCATGGTATTATGTTCTTGACCAATTTTGACAATTGAACAGACAGTTGTGCATGCGAGTACTTATACAATGACATCATGCTGACATGTTTTGGAGGAATAATCATTAGACTGAGAATCAACTAATCAGTTTAGATCTACAGGATCTATTCATTTGGAAAATGTGCTAAATGTGGGCTAACTGTATAACTGTAGGCTACGTGTACTTAATCATTTGCAAAGATGCACTGAGACAACTGAGACATGTACTAAGGCATTTGCCATTTGATAAAATGAATGAGAAATGCCATTCTGTTGTGAACATTTGCCAAGAGGTTTGGAGGTTTGTCTGTGTTATTTTGAGAATGTCATTTCTGTTTCAAGAAATGAGCCAAACCAATCGAGAAAAACTGTAGCAAACATGCCATATTATCCATATTCATATGGATAAAAAGTGTCTTTTTTTGCCAGCATCTACGAACAAATATAATTCTATGAAGTTCTTCTATATAGTGTGTAACTGTTATTACATTTATTGCTAATGCAGTCATATGGCACACTGACCTCTGAGGAAATTTTAGATGGCACTCATCATCAGAAAGGTTGCTGACCCCTGGTGTATTGTATGTACGGTCGGCAAGGTCAATTTCAGATGCAGGCAACTGCAACCGACAAAATAAAGGCATCCATTCATTCCTACAAGACTGCTAAAGGAAGTCATTCAATTAATTAATGTTTTAATCTTAAATATGATCTCTATTAAGCAGACATGTACCACAGGCCTTCAAGCTGGTATTAGTTGAACCATAACGTAAAAGACCCAGCTGTTTTAACTAATTGTAGGCCAATCTCCAGCCTTCCTTTTACCTTCCAAATCCTTAAAACAGCAGTTGTAAGCTAACTGATCATCTGTGGATGAATGGTTTATTTGAAGAGTTTGGGTCAGGTTTCAGAGCTCATCACAAAACCTAAACACTTTTAGTGAAGGTCAGCGTTAAAGGAAACTTATTGTCCCCAGTGGGAAATTGATTTGCAGTTTGTCCACACACCGAACAACACAAAACCCCCAAACAAGCAAAAGAGGAAGAACATCCCAAATTTTATCTGTAGCAACAAAGTGCAATGTGCAGTAGTGATGGCAACAACACTTATGGCTTAGTGTTATTGAGCATAACAATAGCAGCAGGTATAAAAGACACTCTATGTCTCTCGGTCTTCCCTGCGGCACTTTATACCAGCGACCTGAGGGAAACAGGTGAAAGTCTCTAAAGAGAGGATGGTCTGAACATGACATGACAGAGGTTGCCTTCCTCAGCACTGAGCTGATTAAAACAGATTCAATAAAACTTTTATAAAAAAGGTAATCATCTGAGGTGAAACGTTAAAATCTCCTTAAAAAGTACAATCGTTGTTTTACCTTTTTTTCCCTGTAGAGTCAAAATGTGACTCAAAGGACAGAGCCTTATCAAGAGCAACCTCCAAATACTTATGACTATCCACCAGTTCAATGGCTGCACCATTTACTACTGTTGGAGGGGGGCTTCCTGAAGTAAATTACCATGTCCTTAGTTTGTAAGGTTTTGATCTTTAAGGACTGATCACACCAAGAAGCAAACTCATCCACAGCAGGTCCATGGGAATACTCTTCACCATGAAGGACGCGTACAATGACTGTGTCATCTGCATATTTAATGAAATGCCTTTCAGCCTGTGTACTATGACAGTCATTAGTGTACAAAATATATAGCAGGGGAGAGAGAAAACAAAGCTGTGGTGAACCAGTGGAAGAATTCAGCTGATTGGAAAAACAGCCGTTTACTCTCACACACACTGAGATCTGTCAGTTAAAAAGTCTAAAATCCAACCAAGGTTACAAATGATCTTCTTATGGCCTCTGACAGTGGACTCATCTCTGTGCTTGTCCTGCTAGACAGCAGCGTTCGACACTGTCGACCATAATGTTTTATTACAGTGATTATAGCATGTTGTAGATATTAATGGTACTGTGCTGCAGTGGGTTGAATCATATCTATATAATAGACTCTGACTTTGTAGACTTTGTTCATGTAAATGGAGACTCCTCTTCGTTATCTTCCTCCAGTCTCCAGTAAAACTGTGAGGAACTGGCTCCCTGTCAAATCCAGAATTGAATTTAAAACCTTTGTCATCACATACAAGGTCTTGAATATCCTATTTTCATTTCATATATTCATATATTTGTTAGCTGTTGCCTTCCTTTGGGCTTGAAACAAACTGTCCATTCTCCCCATCCCTTAGCATCAACTAAGCATTTTTGCCCAGAGAACTGCCACCAACTGAATATATTCTCTCTTTCTTTACAATCCAATGTAAACCATAGAAAAATGACAGTAGTTTCTAAACCACTCAGACCAGTCTGCATGGCACCAACAGTCATGCCACTTTCAAAGTCCCTTTTTTTTCATTTCCCATTCGGTGCCTAATTTGAATATCAGAAGGTCGCTCTGATCTGTTGAGGCCATACAGCAACTGAAACATCAGCTGTCCCACATTTTTGAGAAGTGTTTAGATAAAACAGGGCAGCTAATCAGCGAAATTGGGCCAATCAAATGTGAAAAAGTGGCATTTCTACAAATCTAACTTTAATTTACTCATATAACAATGTAATATTATTAATAATATTTTTATGTGATATTGTTGTTAACATAATTTAATGGATTTAAATTATACTGAAACACATGGATTATTCCACCCTCTTGCAAGAAAGCCTACGTTTACCGTCTCCTTGATGCTTGAGATTTGGGAGCAGGAAGACAGTCTGACAAGGTCGAGGTATGAAAGAGGAGGAATGAGTCAGAAGCACGACAGCATACATGCATGTGAATGAGAGGCAAACATTCAGTGAAGATGCAAGGAGCAGAGGTAGTGAAGGCAGGTAACTTTAAATACCTGAATCCATCCAATGTGCACAGGAGAGGTGAAGAGGAGAGTGCGTATTTAAACTGGATCTGCCTTTTAATCTTATTTAGTATAATAATTGTTTTATGTACGTCTTATTTTGACTTCTGTGTTTGCTTGTTTTATATTTTATTTTTATAAGTTATATATCATTTTATATGTAAGTTACTATGTTTGTGTGTGCGTGTGTGCGTGTTTATCTGGTTAAATTCAGTTTGGTTCAGACAAGTCTTCACGATAAAAATCCTTAATATGTTTTTGAAATTTGGTTTTGAAACATGTAAATCTATTTTTCTGTTTCCAGGCTGTGTATCTATTCATTTAGTGGCACAGCAATTACTTACATCAATACTGTGATTTTAAACGAGGGCTTCTGTTTAAACTGCAGGACAGATGAAAACCTGGTTGGATTCATTACAAACATAATCCAAAGCATAAAAACAAGGAGCTGAAAGCTATGACGAAAAAATAGAATAAATGTTTAAATATTGATCAGTCAAACCTGAGAAACTGATCAGTGTTTGTCTTACTGTCATTCAAGTACAGAGGTTAATTAGAGCCTTTGTTGAATGCTGAGCATCATAAGAAAAGAAAATAACGGGACGGTCTAGTATTAAGTCTTGACAGATAAATGCTTCACGCTCTGCTGCAAAAGCAGCCGTCAGTAATTTCTCCAGACCGTGGTCAAATTTGGTGCCATTTTTTGCCTACACACCTAACTTCTTACGTCAAATGATGTGCCGCACAGGTTCACAGGATTCTCGCACTCTGCCAAATCTCATCAGAATCCAACTGACATACAAGATAACGCGTCACCACAGCTCACACATGAACCGTGTGTGAGCTCCAATCCCGTCCCAAGCACGACACCAGTGCGTTTGTTCAAGAAAGATTATATAAAGATAAACATTGGGTGTGATTTTTAAACAGACGCTGAATGAATCACATGGATGGATTACTTTCACATACTTTATTCATAAAATCACAGATGCATACTTCTCATTCATACAAAACGCAGCCAGTTATATTCAGTGTTCTTTGGAGTCAAAGTCTTTTACTGAACCAAAACTTCTGTTCTGGCTGTGATGTACACTTCAGTGCGGCACATCAACAGAAACCTTTCCTTCAGTTTCAGGTATACTTTTCTCAGGGGAGATTGTGCATCAGTAGAGGTATCAAGTGCAACTCTCTGCATGTGCGTAGCTCTCACGCTAAGCTGGGCTCCAGGCCAGCGTTGTCGGCACCCGCCGAGAGCCTGTTGGTTTTGGAGTGGGTCATGTTCCAGCGCTGCATTCTCCTGCGGTAATTTTCAGAGTCCACTGTATCCATGTGAGCTGATTTCAAAACTGTAGATGGGTGCAGTGTGTTGCATAAAGCTTGAAAAAACAGCCTGTAGAGAAGAGCACATCAGTCAGTCCTCTAGAGCTGTGGCTGCACGTGACATTTTCAAACTTCATTGATTTCGCCTTTTTTTCTATTAACGACTTCGCTCTAAAGCAGTGGTTCGGTTTAGACTCTGCTTCATGCTGATAAAAGTCCTAATTTAGAAAACAATATGTAACGTGACATTTTGATTAGACTTTAACAAGCAAGCGGTTCCTTGTGGAGTGCCAGCCAAGTCTGGCTCCTGACATATATGATGGTGCTGTTACACGTTTGTTGCCTTACAATTAAGTAACGTCAAACCTTACACCCTCAACATTGACTGAAAACAGCTCAGTTAGTTTGTGAGTAAAGAACTATACTCAAGACAAAAACACATCACAACAACACGTCACCTTAAGGTACTCTCACTCACTGATAAGGGAAAATAAAACTAACCCACTCTAAGTTTGATCAACCCCCATTTCATTCCAGTCAGTTTTAGGAACACACACACCAAAAAACCCCTCTGGGTTTTTTAAAAATGCGGACCAAAAGAAGGAAGTTTGGCCCTTCCAAACAAAATATGCACAATATATGACATTTTATTACTTCTTCTTCTCTTTAAACAAATAGACCAGGCCGTTCGAGGTAGGCCACTCCTGGTCCGCTGTTGGAACGAACTCCTGATGCAGCCGTTTGTTTAGCCTACCCTCAGACTTACTAAGTGAGGAGGATATAAATATGTTTGTGTTAGACGGAGTGAATGGGCTGAGCCCCTACTGAAACCCCAAAACCATGAAATCCAGCTGGTTAGCTGGGCTTGGACGTATATGCAATAAATAAACACAGAATAGGTGGCCTTCTGGCTATCAGTGTAAAATCATGCATCATGCATATGTTACTTACTACACACACTATGTAAAGTATGTTTTTAATCATATAAAGTCACATTAAAATAGTTTTATTTGTTCCTGTGAAAAACTGAGTACAACTCATGATTCAGTGGCTTATAGAAAGTCCTTTAACAGTCTGTATCATCACTGGGGAGGAATTCTGCTGCACTCTTCTCTTTGTTTCTTCAGTTGTTGAGATTTCCAGGCATTTGTTTCTGCAGCGCTCTCTCAACATCCAACCGCAGCATTTCAATTTCAGTTCCTTGTTTCTTTTCTTTTTCAGCCACTCAGTAGAGTTGCTGATTTACTTGAGGTCACTGTCCTGTTGCACAGCGTCAGTGACAGCAAAGTGCCCAGGTCCTGTAGCTGCAGCATAACAAACTGTTCTCGTTTGCTCGGATGCAACCTAAACCATACTGCTGTTCTCTTTACATGAACAGACTTTCTCCTGAAAACTCTTACAAGCAAGCCACACTTGCTCAGCACCAGTAGGGGGTGCAGCTATCAATTATTTTAGTAATCAAGTAATCCATTTATTATTCCACTGTTTAATCAAGTAATCAGATAAGAAATACTTTTGTCTTATTAATGAGAAATAGTAACTATTCAAAAGAGAAAGTTGAACTGCATACAACACCTGTCAAAAACCCCTCAACCCTTTGATTGTATGTACGTACCATATTTAAATTAAACTTTTAAAGAAAACTTTTTCTTAAATGCAAAATTATATAAATAATCTCATGTACTGTCAAAGGTCAAATCAAATAAGATAAATGTACCTTTGCTCTGTCTGCCTGAAAAACTTTCAAATTAGGGAGCAAGTTTTTGTGCTGCTGAAAACAGATGCAATGATGATGAACACATTAAGTAATGTAAATAATATTTAAGTATTCAACCCGTAGCTGGACTGGCCATCGGGCATACTGGGCATTTGGGCCGATGGTGATTTTTCGTTTTTATGGGCCGATGTTTTTTTGTTTGTTTGTTTTTTTGTAACTATATAAACAATAAAATGTGGTGGATTGTCCAGATGCTGGCAGATGTGTAAAATGTAAAAATAACTCAGTTGTTTGGTGGTGGCTATGGCGGAGCTTCCACAGAGGCGGCAGGTGGATGAGGGAAGGGGAGGCAGGAGGAGCAGAGACCCGAGGCGGCCGCCGGTCCGAGTGTCAGGTGAACTGAACTTCAGGTAAGAAGTTATGACCTGCAGTCTATCTGGGTCAGATATAAACCAAGTTTAGGTGGAGTTTATTTTCGTTGTGCTGACTTTTTACCGTCAGTTACAATAACTCGTACTGTGTTCTAGCCAGCTTGACGGAGTTTCTATACAGCTGGGTGGTGCTATGATGTTACTGATAGTGAACTTTATTTTGTTCATAAGGTTAATTATTAGAGTTTCCAACCATTCCGTAAAAAACTGAATCGTCTCGCATTCAGAGAAAATATTACGCGTTTCGTGTTGAGGTGAAAAGGAACAGTTTGTCCCGGACTTCAGCTAGGATGGAAAAAGACACAAAGCTGGAATTATTCTGTGCACAGCTGTTTCTTCTTCTCTCATCCTCTCCCCCTCCCTCTCCTGTTGCTACTTATCATGAAACTGATCAATGATCAGCTGATCGGCTTTTCTCTCTCGTTTGTTTATCGCCCACTTTGCGCCAGAAACAGGAAACCAGCAGATGTCGCGTTAAACAACAGCAGCACGTTTAAGCTTGGTCAGCTGCTGTTAGAATTTATTTAATATTACTTTCTAGTATCAGCTGATGTTTGCTGGAGCCACAGCTGTAAAGCTGCTGGTCATGATGTTGGTTTGGATATGTGGTGAGAGGGAAACATGAAACCAGGAGATGTCCTTACTGAACCATCAGAGCTGAACAGGTGATGGAGAAACAGGTTTACCTTTTAGGTGACATGAATGAGCTGAAGTTATGAACTGTTTCTGAGAGACAAATAACACCAGGATCCTTTTTTAGGTAGCTGACAGCTGGTAACTGTGCAGGGGCGGGTCTAGCAAAGTGTTGCCAGGGGGGCAGGTAGGGCATTAACAGGGAGAGGGGGGCACAAAGAAAGACTTTCTTATTCTCATTTAAAATGTCTCACTGTTATTAAATAATTATCTGAATCTTGCGAACAAAGTTTTTATCTGATGTAAAATGTATAGAAATCGTACATATACCAAAAAGACTGTACATCACTGTCACAACAGCGTCTGTTTTCATTCAAAGGCTTTATGGCTTTAATACCTGGTGGGCCGGTCTCTAGTCAAAATGCCCGGGCCCAATCTAACAACAACGAGTTTAATGGCATGTGTAAAAAAAAAATGTGGCTTATGAAAAAAAGCTCTTATTTTCATATTTTTAAATTCTAATGCAACTGAATTAACACAATGTTTAACATTAGAAACTGTAATTCATGCTTTTATTACATCACGCCTGGATTACTGTAATTCCATTTTAATAGGAGCTGGGCACTTTGTCACACTTACAATTAGTGCACAATGCTGCGGCTCGATTTTTAACTGGTAGAAGGAAATTCGACCGCATCACTCCGGTTTTGGCCTCCTACATCGGCTTCCAATCAAATTTAGGATCCGTTTTAAACTTCTTTTATTGGTTTTTAAATCTTTAAATGGTTTGGCACCCGTTTATTTGTCTGATTTGTTGAAAGCCTTATGTTCCCACTCGTTCCCTCTGGTCAGCTGAGCAACTGCTGCTTTCAGTCCCTAAGTCACGGCTGAAACTCAGAGGAGACCGGGCGTTCTCTGCTGTGGCCCCGTTGCTTTGGAACAATCTTCCTCTTAATATTAGACAGGCTACATCAGTGCCGTTTTTAAGTCCAGATTAAAAGCCTATTTTTATTCTCTGGCTTTTAACTCTTTGGATGACCTATTAACTTAATGACCTATTAAATTAACAGGTCATCTGCATAACTTCTGAGGCTTACTGCAGATTACTCTCTGTGTGTGAATGGAGCAGCTACAAAGTTCGTTTTTCTTCACATTGGAGTTGATCAGGTGCTTTGATGAAGGACTCGGCACTCTAGATTTTTCCCAGTAAAGGTTTTAATGGTCATCACTGGAACTGTACTCCTGTTTTGGACGCCAGAAACACGTTTTCTTTCACTCAACCTGAGCTCGGTTTCTCGGTAACGCCTCCGCCTCTTCGTGGTGTGTAAACTACGGAGCCCCTCTGATGACATGGTCCAAAACATAAATAAATTGTGGCCACAAAATTCTACTTTGTGCCCTCGAAATACTTTTTGTGGCCATGAATTGGATAGAACGTGGCAACGAATTATGCATTTGTGGCAACGAAATAGATAACGTGCGCACAACATATTGATACAATTCCTGGACAGCTGCGTAGAGACATAAGCATAAGTAGGCTAAACCTATGCACCGTGGACAGAGACGGTATGATTGAGTTTTATTTTAGGCTGGGAATGAGCTACAAATGCATTCTGAAAAGCCTGCAATGCAAGGAACCATTATTACGGAGAGACATTTAAACAGGACATCGAGAGCCCAGTTGCTTTACAGACGTAAGTAGGACCTGGACGCCGGGATAGATTTTATTGTCAACCAACTGCAAGGGAAGGATCACGGTTATCGGTCAAGTGTTTCATGGGCACAAATTAGCATTTCATGCGCACGTTATACCTATTTGGTGCCCTTGAAATAGTATTTTGTGGCCTCAATATATTTATTTTTTGGACCATGTCATCAGAGGGGCTCCGCAGTAAACAGATGGATTCTGGGAATCCATCCTACCAGGAAAGACATCCTACCCAATGTTTTTGCGCAGACGCGGCGCATGCGCACAACACCAACGCCGAATTAACTTCCTTTTCTCTCACCCATCCGGAATACTTCTTAAGGTTATGGTTAGTCGCAGGTCACCGTCAAATTATAATACGGGTAGGACGTTTTGCCAGAGTAGGATGGTTTCTCAGAACACCGGCTCCATGTTAAACTGTCCCAGAGTCATCATCACTGCGGCTGCTAGCAGCGTTTCTGTTTCAAACTGAAGGCTGTGTGGGCTTCATGTTGTCAAAACGTTATAGTGCAGGTCTGTTTTTAGTAGCAAATGCGGGTAAAGCACTCGCGGTCGTGTCGTTTAACACGTCGACACACTACAGGGCCTCGTGTGAAACGAAACATTGTAGCAAAGAATTTTTTGTGATTTTATTACTCAGTGAATTGTTGTAGCCCTATTTCAGTCTTTGCCTAATTTCACTGTAATGAACTTTAATATTAAAAGGTGAACTGCATCTAGCTGTCGGACTGCCAAAACCAGTCCTGTGAGAATCTTTTTTTTTGTTTACAACTGTAGTTATGTGTGTCGGGCTGTTTACTATTTACACATATATATAATACATGGAATTGTATGATTTCAGTTTTAAAACCATATAATTAAAGGTTAATATTTAAACCTTTTCCTAACAGGATCCCTTAAAGTGCTGTTGCCTACAGCTTATTATATATGTTTCTTTAAAAATACTGCAATATTTTAATTATGTATTAATTTTGATTGGTCCAATTAAAATTAGTGTTTCCAAAAATAGAAAATTGGATACTCCAAAAGACCCCTGGAAACCATGGTAACCAGCACTATTTTACCTGAAGCATATGTCTGGTCATAAACAAATTAAAATATTTGTATTTAAAAACGATCCTGGATATCTGGGTAATGTTTTAGCAATGAAAGTGATGTCAGGTTTCCTGGGCTGTTGACTCAGTGTTTTCAGTTTGTACTTTGTCTCTGTTTATTTTCCACGTGCGTCCGGTTTTCTTGTGTTCGCCTCTGTCTGTGTGCATTCAGTCAGCCAGTCGTCTCATGTCCTGCTCATCCTGCCTTCACAATAAACATCCTCAACCAGCCTGCGAGTCCTGCGTTTGAGTCCACTCTGCCACATTGTTTAATTGAAATATGGAAACCACTGGAGTGACAAAACAAATTCAGTGTATAGCTGTGTCGGTGATGACGACATTGGCACCTCCAGGTGTCATTAGAGTAAAGCTCTTTATTATTAATGAATTATGAAGTGCCCCCAAAGGAAATACACTACCTGTACATGAGTTTTTGCAGTGTGTGTGTGTGCGCGTACCTGGGTAACAGAGCTGCCACAGTAGTGAGAACACATGTGATGTAGAAAAGAGAGTGGGACATTTGGAGTAACTCAATCCCCAGAGGGTTGACAGGGGGGCTGCAGGTCACACAGAAGCCACTGAGGAGCAGTACAAAACCAAAATAGGAAGTGCAGCTGAGCACCAACACGACCATATGAATCCATGTCTGCAAAAAAGAAAAAGATTCAAAACTCCAGAGCACAACTAAAGAGAGAGAGCTGCTCCTGAATCTTTCCATTTTCAGTTCTGACTTGGATTACATTTTTCCTCACGCTCTACACCAAAGGTCGCAAACCTAAATGAGCTGAGGGCCACTGCTGCCACTGTCATCTCATGTGAGGGCCACTTTAGTGTTCAAGTCGTACAAAAAACAATCAAACAACAAAAAGTGTAGTTTTTCTTTTGTTTTTTAAATTTCAAATATTGTACAACAAACTGCAAACGTGAATGCAGATTCTTGTTTCGCACTCTTAACTAACTGAAGCCTTTCATTGAACTACCAGATAAACACATTGGTCCTGTCTTTGCGGACAGACACGTGCAGCACTAATTTTGTTCGTATGTAACAAATCAAAGTGCAGACATAAGTGTACACATTAGTGTGCGACTCTCACTGAACTAACACAGCCAATCCCTCAGCATGTTCGTGCTCTCTGCTCATCTTGCCTTCATATTAAATCATTTAAAGAATTTATTTTAAGATTGCACACAACAGCAAACAAATCTTCAAGGGACAAACTGCATTAGATTTCTTCAGGTCAACAAGTAGTGGTGACCTGTGCCGTGAGTTTGAGACCCCTGCTGTACCCCCTAATATAACACACATAACCTTTAAGCTACACACTTGTTATTGTAAAGGCAAAGTAGCTGAGACACAGCCCAGCTGAAGTATAAATGATTTTGAGTGGTGGTGGTGAGTCTGACCAGCGTGTTGCTCTCGATCACTTGGTGCAGCAGAATAATGAAAAGTGCTGATGCGTTGATCGGTGAGCCAAAGGACAGCACCCCAACATCTGATCCTGCGTATGCCTGTGAAAACAGAAAAAAGTCCCCTAAAACACTCTCACATGAAAATCTTAGAACATGAGGAGAAGACAGACAGACCCACGTGCATGTAAATAGAAGGAATGTGATAAGTAACGATTTGCATGGTGTACTTACAAAGTAAGGCACAAAAAAGCAAACGAGGCTTTGGTAAAAAGCATCCAGGACCGTGATCCAGAACATGTATGGAACAAACGTCTGTGAAGACATCACAATCATCTGTTACACTTTCTAAACAAATATGAGTGTTACTGATGTCACACATGCAATACTTGTTTGGCTAACACAGGCCACGACACTTCAATGAAAAACAAATGACCCATGCTTAACGATAATGAGGTAATGAGCTAGGCCAGAGGTCAGCGGTAGCACACAGATAAAAGGACCAACAGAAGTATGTTGGGACATGATCATATGAACCAGCAGGTGGTGTCGGTATGCATTTCTTTTTGTGCATTGTGATTTTTCTACTATATGTAATGTACACATGTATGGCTATGATAGTGCCCTATTTTCCATCTTCTGTTTCCTCTTTCTGTGCAAATAATAAAATGATCGCAGAAATGTAGCTGTTGACATATTAATTAAAGTGAATTTATGTGTTTTCCTGTTATACAGGACTGCTGTGATCATGTGTATGCACATTATGAGTTAGCAGCCCGGTTAGTGTGAAGCCTACATTAGTAGGTATTAGAGTTTCATCATAGCAAGTGCAGAACCAGTTTACATTCAGTAATTTAAAATACTTTGAAAGCCAAATAAATGTAGCGATCAATAAACTTTTCATAATTTAAGCAGTTTTCTTTTTTCATCGACGTGATGCAAACCTGCTGAGACTTCATGATGCTAACTGTGTCCGCTAAGGTTTTGTGTTCATAAGCTGCTCTGTTTCAGAAAATACATTTGTTAGGAGCAATGACCATACTCTAGAAAATGTTTGACAAAAATGAAAAAACAAATGAAATCCTTAAACAGCAACTGCCTTTTGTAGAGTTTGTACGTCATTTCTGTGGCATGTATGTGTTTGCAGTGACCTTGGAAGTTTGTGCATCCTGGTAGAGCTCGGGCAGCTCCATCAGAGTGTCAGCAGGTAAATCTTGGTTGAGAATGCCGTAAATGAGCGGAGGAGCTGATGTGAAGATTAGATTGAAGAGGATGAGCACCCAGGAGTTGGTCATGACACTCCCAGAAAAACCACAGAAGAACTGATACCAGAACAGCAGATTCACATACATCTGCAGGTAAGAAACACACAGTCAGCAGTGAGGAATTTCCTTACTTAATACTTTTTTTATCCTTGTGTGAACAACGAATTGCTCTAAAATCTTCTGTGTTTTGTAACGAATAAGTGCCATTTCTGGGAGATTCTTTAGTTTCAGGCAGAACATGAGCAGCTTTGGTGCAAGGAGGGAAGGAGCTCAGTGAACAACCATGCTCCATGCTGACACAGAGAACCACGGCTTTGTCGTGGTCGTAAATCACTGCACCAGCTCTTTATCCTTTCAGTGATACGATGATAAATGATTGTTCATTGATCGTATGTTTGATTTAAGCTAATAATGTGTCCTTTTGGCTCACACGTAAGGAAAACATGCAAAGTCCACATATAAAAGGCCCCCAGCTCTCTTTCTAATCAGGAACCTTCTTACTTTAAGGTGTCATTACTAATCTCTGCACAGGCAAAGCTCAATATCAACAAGTCCTCTGCATCATTGCAAGCTAGAGTAGGAAGGCTGCTGGGTGCCTCAAACCTGTGTGAGGTGTTTTGGGTTTGTCAGACTAGTGTTGACCTCAGGACAGATTTGAGACATGCTGGGAGAGCTGGACTCAGTGGCCGGGGAGAAGACCTGTCCCACAACAGGAACCCTCCAAAGTCATATTAAGTCTTATTAAATGTAGTCGTTAGTATAATAGGCAGAATAAACCGGAAACAAATATTTGGATGCAGCAACATGACAGAGACAAAACTGCTGTAAGACTAAAACAATGATTTGCTGTTGTTTTCTTGTGAGCAGGTGAGTTTAGGGATGACAGTGTAACTGCTGTGAGTTCAACACCCGCCTTAATGCGAAACGTCAGTCAAGCCGTTTATAACCTTTTTTATAAAGCTGTCAAAAAAGACTCTTACCACATTCTTGTAGATGAAGTATTGAATCATGTTTGCAAGACGAGAGTAACACCAGTGGCCGTGAACCAGCAGCAGCTTGCTGAGGTGTTTAAACCGTGAAATAGCAAAGTCACTGGACATCACAGCCTGGAGAAAGATTTAAAACAACAAAAAATGACCACAGAGCAAAATAATGAAAAGAAGAAGAAAAAACGCAAGCGT
Organism: Rhamphochromis longiceps; assembly: GCF_057381845.1. NCBI lineage: Eukaryota > Metazoa > Chordata > Actinopteri > Cichliformes > Cichlidae > Rhamphochromis > Rhamphochromis longiceps. Next base: position 3,213,746 of record NC_140575.1, on the reverse strand, counting down.
TAGCCTCATTTAGCGCCTGCTGGTGAGTGAAACCAGATGATACGGGCGAATGCAATATCACACTGAGTCTAATATAACCACAGAAAGCTACAGCTCTCAAAGAGTTCTCTGTCATGGTCTTGGATGGGAGGCTGAACTAAACCGATACTAACAAACAGTAGCTTCATAGTATTCTGTAAAGACCTCGGTTTGACAGTATTTTTTGTTATTACTAGTATTATTATCATTTCTTTTCTTTGTTAATACCTGCATTCCCTCCTGTCCAGATATCCCAATGCCCACATCAGCCACCTGAATCATGCTTACGTCATTGGCTCCATCACCTGAAACAGCAGCATTGTTTTCCACTAGTTCGTGTCAAATTATTTCAAGCAGTGATGTGATAAATAAAGCTGACAGTACTCATGCAATGACAGATCATCTGTATTTCAAATGTTTAACAGACAAAGGGTTATGAAATGTCTTTATGGAATAATAAACAATCAGCTCCAAGCTGCTTTTCTGTTGGCTGAGTTCTTACCCACAGCCAGGGTCATGACACCAAGATGGTCCCGGACCAGCTGGACCACTTGGCTTTTCTGCAGTGGAGTGGAACGGCAGCAGATCACTGCCTTGCATCGCCGGCTCAGCTCCAGGAAGTTGCTCCTCAATTCGTCCTCCAAGGCCCAACCCAGCGTCCGGCCATCTGTGACCAGAATGAAGCTGCTGGACATGGATTCCCCATTTCCAGTAAGGGCAGTCAAACTCTCACCACCCTGGACTTCCAGTATGAGATCCTCAAATAAAGCTGCACAAGCATCCTGAAGGAAAAGAAAGGACCGTTATGTGCCTGAGCGGAGCGGAGCTGTTATATAGCAACTGTTTCTTTCATGAAATTGGTGGGCTGCTTGCTGCGAGTGAGTTCAGACATGGCTTCTCCTGCCCAGTGTTTTATTGGATTTGATTGATTGTTGGTGTTTTTTAATAAGGGGGAAAAATCCAAACCTACATGGCTCTGTGTGAAAAAGTGAATGCCCCCTAAACCTAATAACTGGTTGGGCCACCCTTAGCAGCAACAACTACAATCAAGCACTTACGATAACTGGCCACGAGTCGTTTACAGCACTGTGGAGGAATTTGGGCCCACTTGTCTTTGCAGAATTGTTGCAATTCAGTGACACTGGAGGGTTTCTGAGCATGAACCGCCTTTTTAAGGTCACGCTAGAGCATCTCAGTCTTGTGAGACTTCACCAGAGGTGCAAGCATCACAGCACATTTATGTCAAACAAAGTGAAGATAAAACACAGAAAAATATGAAGGAGATTTTCCTGGGCTGGATTTTTATAGTAGATAACCCCCAGTGAAGTGAAGCAGAGCGTCGTTACAGAGGTTTTGTTAGAGACACAGCTAAGCGTTTTGTAATTTGGCATAATATGTAAAAGTTGAAATTCACTGTGAATTCGTTTACCTGCTCTTTTGCTCTTTTAGCTGTTTGGCGGTTGTTGAAATAGTTTTGTGAGCTTTAAGCTGAGATTCTGGTGTTTCTGGCAAAATACATTTATATTTAAAAATCGATGTCAGGATTTAATGAATCGATATCGCTTTATTCAATATAAAATCAATTTGAATCTGGAAATTGATGTTCTTAAACCCACTCCTACTCCTGAGGCTGCAAGTGTCTTGCTTTCGCTGTGTAGTAAATTGTCTTGAACGTTCCAGCGAATAGGTTTATGCTACAAACCTATCACTAAGCAAGCCCTCAGGCATGGACAGCTTGCTGTAATTCGAATCTTTCAGCAGCTCCAATGATTGGCTAACTATCCGAGTTGCAGAAAGCGGTTTCTGCTGCGTATTGGTACTTGTATTTGTTTAGATTTTTATTATTTTATGCAGTAAAAGAAGCATTTTCTTTCCTAAAACAATGAATAACAATATAAATAAAAATAGAACACGTTCATTAGCACTGGTAAAAGTACTGGTCGATGGATGAGTCTACAAATGTCTATAGAAACCTTGTCCAGAAGAAACAACCCATCACTATGTTCCTCACCAACAAAAAGAAAGAGGACATGCTCTAATGCTCTTCTTTGCTGTACACTACATTCATCTCACACACAGTTGATTCACTGTGTACACGAACAAATGAGTTTTTAATAAGCATTTATAAGAGTGTAGACAGGATTTATAAGAAAGGTTTTTGAGGGTTTCATGACTGAAATATATAAAAATAATAAAATAATCATATGAAAAGTTTCCCTCTAGCCCTGTGGGTGGTCTATCCTTCAAGCTCGGGTCCTCTGCCTGAGGGTCCTGCGCAGTATCTTAGCTGTTCCCAGGACTGCGCTCTTCTGGACAGAGATCTCTGATGTTGTTCCTGGGATCTGCTGGAGCCACTCGCCTAGCTTGGGAGTCACCGCACCGAGTACTCTGATTACCACGGGGACCACCGTCACCTTCACCCTTAACATCTTCTCGAGCTCTTCTCTCAGCCCGTGGCACTTCTCCAGCTTCTGGTTTTCCTTCTTCCTGATGTTGCTGTCACTTGGTATAGCTACAGCTATCACTACAGTACAGCTGGTTTACGCTCCTGCCTTCTGTCTCTGTGGTATGCTTCTTCAAGTGGCTGGCCAAGGCTGTAAGTCTTTGTTTGGGAGTTTCCAAGGCACGGGCAGCTCTTAGGTACCTCTTTCTTCAACTTTCTACTTTCAACTTCCCTCCGTGCTACCTTGATCTTGGCCTCTCGACTCCTTCTCCATGAACTGCGCTGCTCCTTTGGGCTGTTCATCATATAGCCAAGCATCTCCATGATCACTGCTGCTGTGGTGTAGATCAGCTGGTTCTTTTTGGTGATGGTTGCAGTACGGACTCTCCATTATGGTGCATTTACATCTTCTAGTAGACCTTCAGAGGGTACTTAACATATTCTATGTAACCCACTACGGAGGGTCCAGCTTTACCATGATCCTATCTTTCAGGTCAGTTTCTCTCGCACTCAACACTCCATCCGTCATACTTGGGGTGTCATGGTGTGACTGCTGGGTAGTCACAGGAGCATGTTTAGTGAGAGACTGAGATGAGCCAAACGCACCCATCTCCCTGTACAACTCCTCCATCTAATGCAAAGGGCACAGTGTGTGAAGAAGACCTTACACCCTTTTGCACATGCTCTACAGTAAAATAACAAAGATTTTTTCACTCACTGACCTTGCTTCCACAGTTAGCTGTCAGCAGTTTGTCACTGGCACATAGAAGTTTGCAGGCATAAGCGATGTTGATGGCTGTTTCCTGTTTGTCTCCAGTGAGAACCCAAACTTTAATCCCAGCCCTCTGAAGAGCAGCAATGGTCTCTGGAACCTCCTCCTGGAGTCTGTCTACAATCCCTGTGGTACCTGAAAACACACGCATACGCTTTAAGTGCTGGTATTTCAGCTCTGATATCGAATGATTTAAGTCTGAGCTGCAGTGACTACCCAACAGAGTGAGGTTGGTCTCAAGCCTCTGAGCTGACTCCAGAAGAAGCTCCTCTCTGTTCTCTATGCTGCTCTCTGCCAGCATGTGTGCTTTCAGCCACAAGTCATACTCATCCTCCTTCAGAACCTGCAGGTAATCAATAACAGATCAAGCAAATATTAGTAACTACAAAGTCAGTAGTTGGCTGTCTGTCATGTATTCAAACCGACTGTGGGATCTTTCAATATGAATGGGAAATGAGACCAAGAAGCAACAGTGGGGAACAGAATCACAAAGCTCCAGTTCAGACAGACAGTTCAGTTGGGTCAAAGATTTTCACACCAGTGGTCTGCTGGAGCTCGTTTCTAAGGCCTCTGGCGGTGCTATCATCCTGTTCCTCCTTGCACGAGGGAACAGATAGTGCAAGGAGGCCCTGTGCAGCTTTACTAGATTAACTGCTTGTCTCCTGGAATCTCCTCCATCCTCTTCAGACTGTGCAGTGACACAGTCTGAATGTACAGCAATTTGGTCAACTCTGTTGTTTTAAATGTGCTATATAAATAAACTTAGCCTTCGTCTTGTGTTAGCTTAGTTAAAATCATTAGTGTTACAGGAAAATTTTAACCTTCAACAGAAAAATTACAAGATGATCATTTAGCCTGGAGAAATAGTTTGCTGCTTTATAAGAAAGCCCTCCACAGAGCCAGAACATCTTACTATTCATCACTGATTGAAGAAAATAAGAACAACCCCAGGTTTCTCTTCAGCTCTGTAGCCAGGCTGACAAACAGTCAGAGCTCTGTTGAGCCAACCATCCCTTTAACGTTAACTAGTAATGACTTCATGAACTTCTTCACAAATAAAATTTTTATCATTAGAGGAAAAATTACCAATAATCATCCCACAGATGTAATATTATCTACAGCTACTCTTAGTACCATTGATGTTAAGTTAGACTCTTTTTCTCCAATTGATCTTTCTGAGTTAACCTTTAATAATTACTTCCTCCAAACCATCAACGTGTCTTTTAGACCCCATTCCTACAAAACTGCTCAAAGAAGTCCTGCCATTAATTAATTCTTCGATCTTAAATATGATCAACCTATCTCTAATGATCGGCTATGTACCACAGGCCTTCAAGCTGGCTGTAGTTAAACCTTTACTCAAAAAGCATCTCTAGACCCAGCAGTCTTAGCTAATTATAGGCCAATCTCCAACCTTCCTTTATATCAAACATCCTTGAAAGAGTAGTTGTCAAACAGCTAACAGATCATCTGCAGAGGCTTATTTGAAGAGTTTCAGTCAGGTTTCAGAGCTCATCACAGCACAGAAACAGCTTTAGTGAAGGTTACGAATGATCTTCTTATGGCCTCTGACAGTGGACTCATCTCTGTGCTTGTCCTGCTAGACCTCAGTGCAGCGTTCGATACTGTCGACCATAATATCCTATTAGAGCGATTAGAACATGCTGTAGGTATTACAGGTACTGTGCTGCAGTGGTTTGTATCATATCTATCTAATAGACTCCAGTTTGTGCATGTAAATGGAGAGTCCTCTTCACACACTGAGGTTAATTATGGAGTTCCACAGGGTTCAGTGCTAGGACCAATTCTGTTTACATTATACATGCTTCCCTTAGGCAGCATCATTAGAAGACATAGCATACATTTACACTGCTATGCTGATGACACCCAGCTCTATCTGTCCATGAAGCCAGATAACACACATTTTTGACCGGACATGTCCTTCAACGCACGTATTAAACAAATATGTAAGACTGCGTTCTTCCATTTGTGCAACATCTCTAAAGTTAGAAATATCCTGTCTCAGAGTGACGCTGAAAAACGAGTTCATGCATTTATTACTTCCAGGCTGGACGACTGTCATTTGTTAAAAACTTTCCTTTTTGCTAAAGCATATAGTTAGGGCTGGACCAGGTGACCCTGAATCCTCCCTTAGTTATGCTGCAATAGACGTAGGCTGCCGGGGGATTCCCATGATGCACTGGGTTTTTCCTTTCCAGTCACCTTTCTCACTCACTATGTATTAACAGACCTCTCTGCATCGAATCATATCTGTTATTCACCTCTGTCTCTCTTCCATGGCATGTCTTTATCCTGTCTTCCTTCTTTCACCCCAACCAATCACAGCTGATGGCCCCGCCCCTCCCTGAGCCTGGTTCTGCCGGAGGTTTCTTCCTGTTAAAAGGGAGTTTTTCCTTCCCACTGTCACCAAAGTGCTGCTCATAGGGGGTCATATGATTGTTGGGTTTTCTCTGTATCTATTATTGTAGGGTCTACCTTACAATATAAAGCACCTTGAGGCGACTGTTGTTGCGATTCTGTGCTAAATAAATAAAATATAATTGAAATGAAAACTTCAGTTACACTGAAGGATCAGATATTAAGTTATGACTGGACAAGATTAGTAACAAATTTAAATGCTAAATTTAAAAGCATTTACCTTCCCTTTTCACAAGTCTCTTTTATGTGACCTGCTTCAAACAACAAGAATGCACGGGGCAACGTATCCAATGTTTTTTTGCATTCTGATGTCCACGTCCAAAACACAGTTTCAGAAGAGCAGATCCATGTTAAAAATCTCAACATCACATGTGACCTGTGTAGTAAGTTTAACTGGATTCTCTAAGCACTGCAATTCTCTTTTGCTTTATCAGTTCTCCATCATGTCTTTCCTTGATAATTTACAAGGAGCTTGAGGACAAAAGATCAGGAAAGTGTTAAATCTTCAAACTGATTTATGGCTGTCTGTGCATCAAAGATCTTTGCATCCAGCTAAAGTGAGAAACCATTAAATTAAATACTACATTGTGAAAGAGTGTATTCATGGACATTCTGTACAAAGCTATTTGATTTCACTTCTCAGAGATGTTACCTTTTTAGCGATGCAGAGTGTGCGGAGGCCTTCTCTGGCATAAGCATCCAAATGTTTTTGGGTTTTTTCTTTGATGTGACTGTATACCTCCGTCTGATCTGCACCGGAGAACAACAAACACACATATAAAACACAAAGGAACACTGATGAAAGACATTGCTCTTATTATAAATGTCATTTGTTCTAAAATCATCAATCAGTAGGAAATCAATCTTAAATATTCCTTTTAATTACCTGTGGGGCTTTCAGCCAGGTCCATGATGACTGAGTCCGCACCCTTGGTGAAAACCACCACCTGTCCCGTCAGAGGGTGGCGAACCACTACGGACATCCTTTTCCTGTTGGAGTCAAAGGGCAGGATGTGGAGCAGCTGGATAGCCAGGGAGCCGATTCCTGGCAGATCCACGAGCAGGCTCTCTGCAGAGCGACCCCTCAGGGTACAGCGGTATGCTCGTGCTGCATGGACCAAAGCTGCCTCATCTGGACTCTCTGCCTCATACACCAGTTCATCGGTTATCTCTTCCACTTGTTTGGTCAGGTCTTGCATGCTCTGTCTTGCCTCATCAGGGTTTGTCTGTGTATCCTTTAAGTCATCCTCTGTCTCTTGGTCCTCCACATCTTGTTCTTCCTCCTCTCTGGCAGATAAGTCTGGTTTAGAGTCATTTTCCTGGCTTGAGCCTGACACGTCTGTGGTGTTGCTCACGGGAGTGGAGAGAGTGAGAGAGCCTCTCTTCCCCCTAATAAATAGCCTGCTTTTTAAGCTGTGAGGGCTGCCTTTGATTTGGGAAGGGGAGAGAGCGGAGAAGGGAGAGAAACTGAAACGCTGAAACATCAACTTAACTTCTTCCAGAGACTTTAGAGGTGTCCGTTCTTCAGGTATCTGTAGGAACAAGAAAACAGAGTCAGCTGCTGGAACTCGTGCTAAAAAAGTCAAGACGGTTTCCCCTGAAATTATTCTTTGAATTTTTACACTACTGAACACTGTATTTTTAATTAAAATGTAAATGAATCAAGCCAGAATCTTTCCCATTAGTCGAATCTCTGCACAAAGTGAAAACCAGCTACAGCTTTGTTACTGTGGAGTATTTTGTGTCAACTGACGAGGAATAAATATCCATTAGACTCAAAAATAGATATTGTGGTGATGTAAAGTGGAAAATCACGTCTCGTGATTTTCATGTTCAAAATCATGTTCAACCTTTACATTTTTAGGCATTTAGGCTCTTTAAGTTATTTATATGATGATTAAGAGAAAGTAAGGACTATTTTAATATGCAAACATATTTCAGCGTGCCGTATTGTCAGAACACGTCCGATCGTCTGGAGTCAAAAAAATCATGTTGAACTACTTTGAGTCTGGACTCTGAAGTCATGTCCACACTCGTCTTCAGTCGAGTTATCATTCCATTATTGATGTAACTTATATATTTGATTCCTTATCAGTTCTCGCTGTCTCTGTTTGAGGGTCACCATCATCTGTAAGCAGCGTATCAAAGACTTTACATCCGTGAATATTAACAGCATGTAGTATCGTCAAATGCTTGTTATGGTCAGTGTTTGGGTCATTACTCAAAAAACATAATGTATTACGCAGAACACCTTTCTTAAAAGGGATGTAAGTAATCTGTTACACTACTTGTAACATTATTTTTGCATTTTTCCATAAAATGGTGAAACGCATTGTCTCATATATACATGCAGGACACACATATTATCTTTCTCTTAGCAGTGGCATGCAGTGACTTTTACAGAACAAAGATGAAAACAGATAAAAGTGCTGCTGACCCTGCACCTGCTCAACTTCCCTGTTTTATTATAGACCAGACACGGTCAGAGCCACAGCCTTCAGCTTCTTCCTGTTAAAATGGAGTTTTTCCTCCCCACAGTCGCCAAAGTGCTTGCTCATAGGGGTCGTCTGATTGTTGGGCTTTCTCTGGATTATTGGTCTTTATGTTACAATATTAAGCCCCTTGAGGTGACTGCTGTTGCGATTTGGCGCTGTATAAATAACTGCAGCCACAAGATGACAGTAATGTTAATGATGGATACACATTCTAATCGACAGGCGAGGAGCTTTATGGCAGCGCTGTTTGTCATCAAAGAGAGAAATCACTTTACTTTGGTACATTTTAAATATTGTCAATAATGTTTATATTTGACAAGTCCTGATGGAAAGCCACTGGTATTTAGATATGAACACAAAGCCGGCAGCACAAAGCAAAGATGGAAACAGGACAAAGAGCCTTTAACTGCCACAGTGATTCTACTGTAGAAACATGTTGGAAACCAAGGCTGCAGCCTGACTGCTCATCCATTTATTACCTTTATTACCTGTTTAACACCAGGGTCTGGCAGCTTGACTGTTGGTGTTTGTTCAGCTTTAACATAAATCTGGGTTCTTGGCTAGCTTAGGTTTAGTCTGTGCTGTCTGTGCAGGGACTTGTAAAGAGCTGAAGTTGTGTTAGCAGCGTAATGCAGTTGTTTCTGTCGTGGATGCAGTTTCCACTTTATTATCATGTCTATATCTACACTGTAGACCGTGCCACTGTTTTCCTCCTCTAGCATACAATCTGAAATCAGCTGATTGTAGCACAAGTGCAAGTGGAATGGATAAACGGATTCAATAGGCAGGCAGACAACAATGTCAAGGAACTGAACTACTGGGAATCAGTTCTTTTATCATCACAGTCCTGACACACATTTGTTTTTCTATCCAAAATGTCTGAACAACATTTTAATCCAAGTCAGGAAATATCAAGTCCTTTCACACTGATATTCTAAAGATTACGAGGACCTCTAAACATCACACTGAATGACATCACTCTACAGACTAAACTAAGCAAAATGTTTAAATAGGCTCGTCAGTACAGACAAAAGAGCAAATTGTTCCAACAACACCATGTAAGTCATTTCATTGTAAATCAAAACAAATGTTGGAAACATCTTTTATGTGTTATTTACTCACCACATGTCGAGGCTGGTTGGGCGAAGAAACCACCACACTGTTACAGATGGCCAGAGCCAGGAAGAAGTCAGTTATGTAGGTGAGTTCCATGCTGGATGGAGTCTCGGATGAGGAGTGGTTTGTCAGCCAGTTCAGCTTCCTGCCAAGTGCGGGGTCTGGTACCACCTCCTTTGCCTGAACACAGGAGCGGCAGGTGCTTACCCAACATGCCAACAATAGGAATAATATGTAAAAGCAGTGGAGTTCACTACATGCAAAATGTAGTGTGAGAAATATGCAAAAAACTAAGAATTCAAAAAGGGGGCAAAAACAGCACTATATTTACCAGTAATTAATAAAACCAACTTTTTATAAGGTCTCCAAGCCGAGTTTTTGATGTGCATTCCATAAATGTTGAACTGTCTGCTTTTGAAACCGTAACTATGAAGTGAAGTCAGCATACCGAGGGAATCTTCTGATTATCAGGATTCACTTACAGTAATATTTGCAGTCAGGAGAAATGATCACACAGAGCTGATTATTACATATTTACTCAGGGATTCTCCCACATTCAAATTAAAGAACTGCCACTTCCAACATCTGACCAATCACAAGACATGGACGGATGTCCTGACAGCAGAGCAACTGAATTTACAAATGAAGAGAAACTGTTCAATCGGCAAAAAGCAGTTAAACACTCTGCGCTGTTTTAACTGCAGCAGCATAACAGCTACAGATGGTGTAGATTAAAGTCTATCTGAGGACAGGAAGGAAAGCTGGCAAAGGTGCTGACTGTGTAACAGACTTATCAAAATGTAATATTTGTCTTTCACAAACAGGATGTGATGCGATCAGTATTTCATTAAAAGAATGTTTAAAGGACAGGCTTGTGGTGTTTTTTAAGAGTTTGAAAGTAAAGAAGTAATATAAGCACAAAGATAGGACTAGACTATGTTTTATTATATTTTAGGTCAACAAGTACAAATAGGTGTCCAATCCTAGAATTGTATATTAATACCGACAGAAGAATAAAACTGCAGCCAGTAGGAAAAAAGAATTTAAGGAATAAAGCTAAGGATCCAGATTTTATAGATTATATAACACAAAGACATTAGATTTAGACATTTTCTGGTAAGTGATTAGTCAGACGGTGATGATGTCATACCTGCTAATCTCTAATCTGGACCATGACCATGAGTTAGGTTTGCAGCATAAGGAGATGACTTGTGATGAGGCTCATCTTTTAATTAGAAGTCATTTCAGGTAACAACACTGTTTGACCACATGCACTACTGTCACCACATTTGTAAGGTGTTTGTCTTCTCTGTGATAGCAGAGAATGTTGGTGTCGTTGGGTAGTGAACCAACACTTGCCCAAAATCGCCGGCCTAGGGGATCCTCACGCACCTGGTTAAGCAGTGTGCCAGTGTGTGTTGTTATAGTAAACAGTAACTACTTTGTATTACTGTAACACAAGTCTCAACATGTGCCATTTCAAAGTTTTGATAACGTCACAGTTAAAAAAGGACTGACTAGATTTGTTCAGACTTTTAGCTGGCATTGTGTTTGGAGTAGACATGGCCTCTGATTATATACCCCAGGGTCCATAAATTATAAAATTACAAAATGTTTGTTTTATAAAAACATCTTTTAACATGAGTATTATTTTAACAATGCAAACATGATGTCTGATGTGTGTGAGAGAATCTGACCATGCGGCTGCAGAAGGCGCCGGTCCTGGGCTGGACGTGACCCGACAGTTGATCCTCCTCCATTGGCTCAGCAGTAAGCGTGTGAAGAGACACAGAGCTGCGGTTGCAGCTGAGAGAGCGACAGCTCAGAGATTTCCCACTGTAGCCTGACTTCAGAGTCACAGAGCAAACAGCCGTCTCGGTGTTTTCTGATTCGTACACCTCAAGCCTTCGAGCTGACACACATAACAACACATCAACAATGATACCATGCAGGCTGTCATTAGCATGCCTGTAGTTTAAGGATAATGTGTGCTGTATTGTCTAAAATCTAATAAATCTTTATACATCCTCCACTGCAACCACTGAACATCCAAGGTATGGACATTGAGGCTGTGGACAGCTACAGGTACCTTGGTGTTCATCTGAACAACAGACTGGACTGGACTCATAACTCAGACGCCCTCTACAGGAAAGGGCAGAGCAGGCTGTACCTGCTGCGGAGACTCAGGTCGTTTGGAGTGGAGGGCCCACTCCTGAAGAAATTCTATGACTCTGTTGTGGCTTCTGCTATCTTTTATGGTGTGGTCTGCTGGGGCGGCAGCATCTCTGCTGGGGACAGGAAGAGACTGAACAGGGTGATCCGAAGGGCCAGCTCTGTTCTAGGATGCCCTCTGGACCCAGTGGAGGTGGTGAGTGACAGGAGAACGGCGGCTAAGCTGTCATCCCTGTTGGACAACATCTCCCACCCCATGCAGCAGACTGTGACAGCACTGAGCAGCTCCTTCAGTGGGAGACTGCGGCACCCACGGTGTGGGACGGAGAGATTTCGCAGGTCTTTCCTCCCCACTGCTGTCAGACTCCACAACAAAGACTTTAACTGAACAAACACACACATCCACACATGTGCAATAATACTAAGTGCAATAATCCTTTCTGTCATCGTTGTATTTTTACTCAGTTGTATATAGTATTTGTATTTGTATTCTATTTTTATCTTATTGTATATTTATTTTATTTTATTCTACTGTATATAGTATTTTATTTTATTCTATTCTGTACAGTTGTGTACTGTATTTATTCTTATTGTATTCTAATTTTTGCCTCATAACTTTTGCACTGTCCACTTCCTGCTGTGACAAAACAAATTTCCCACGTGTGGGACTAATAAAGGTTATCTTATCTTATTTATGATCAGATGTCAGAATGTTTTATTTACTGGATGTTATTCTCCTCCAGTTCAAGCATTTTGATGTTAATTTAATTAAATTAAGTTTGTTTGTTTTTTAGTTTAGTATAGTTTCATTATAGTGCCAAAAAACAACAACTGTCACCTCAAAGTGCTTCAAATCTCTGCTGATACCATTTAGACCCTCTTTCTTTCATTGTATTAAACAACAATAGAACATAGACCATGGAGCAACAGCAGCAGACTGAAACTTGACGTATGTCATTAAATTAGAAGAACAGCTCTATTTAATGCTTAACTGAAATCGCCAATAAATTATAATGAATATCCATCCATCCATCCCGGCCACTAGGGGGAGTAGCTTATAAACCAACAACTCCTCCAGCTCCTCAGAATGTCGAGGCTTTTCCAGGTCGGCTGAGAGAGATAATCTCCAGTGTGTCTTGGGTCTACCTCCCCTCACTGATAAAAATGATCAACTCAATCAATGGTGAAGTCCAAAACCCACAACAAGTCAGAAATATTACCAGCAATGTAGACCAAGTTCTCAGTGTGATTGTACGCATGTGGAAGGTGCATTAGGGGAGTGGGATTCCCCATATACCCACAGCACTTTCCACAGGACATGGTCATATGCTTTCTCTAGGACCACAAAGTGTAACTCCTACTACATACCTTTGAGAGGATAAAGGTCTGGTCTAGTGTTCTACAAGCAGGACATAAACCGACTGTTGCCCTGAATCTGAAGTTAGAGTAATGGACAGCCTCTCTTCTCCAGTATCCTGGCATAGGCCCCTAGTCCCCAAAGTCTGTTTCTTCTATAGAAGGTTGTCTGTGGGACGGAGGATATGTTCAAACTCGTCTTTCCACTGCCTGACTATATCCTCAGCTGAAGTTGGCAGGACCTTAACTGCATTATGCATGTTTGAGCAGAGCACTGCTTTCGCCTCCTTAGTCACCTCAAAGAATTGCTTTGAGGTGACCGGTAACTACTCCCACACCTGAGTTCAGCAATTTCAGCCATTGCCAAACCTGGCCTGCTTTTAATTGTTAGCTGCCTCCAGAGTCTCACAGGCTAACCAAGCTGAATAAAACTCCTTCAGCTTGACAGTCCACTCCCATTCAACAACCCAAGGGTGCCGGAAAGCAACCCTCTTGTCCTCTGGGAAAACCAGGCAGCAGGCCGGGGGATAGACAGACCCTTGTTGTTTCCTCAGGCTACACCTGACCGGGCCCCACAGGCTAAAGGCCGCCTACCAGGCACTCTCCCTGGGCCCCCAACCCAAACTTGGCCTCAGGGTGGGGGTGTGGCAACTGTATCCTGGCCAGCGTGAACTGATTGCTTGGTTTTCTTCATTTCACAGGAGTCAATGAATTGCTTTTCACCTGGCCTTCACCCAGGACAACTTTGCCTAGTGAGACCTTACAGAAAACAAAGCCCCTGACAACACAGCTCCAAGACACACAGTCCTCTACGACAGTAAGGTGGTTTTCACAGAGGGATAATGATCAAAAACAAATGCACTACGGCGAAGCAAAAACATTCAGATGAAAATGTTTTTGTTTCATGCTGTTCTTTGTTTTACTCCTTTGTGTCTGTGGAATTCCATGAAGAAGTTTAGTTTGTGATATTGAGTGACAACGATATTCTAGACAATGACCTCAACTAAAGACAACATTGTACAAAAGTTTAAGGCACTAAAGACAAGGTGAACATCTCTCTGTATAAATGCTGTTGTGTAAGCACTCATCGTCCTAGCTGCATTCCTACTGTAATTACAGAATTCCCTTCAATGCTGAAAATATGTTAACAACAGAAGTCAATGAAATTCAAAGCATTCTAGCAATAATAGCGGTTTCTACCATTTTCCTCATGAGGATATTCAACTCCAAAGATACTGCAGCGGCGAAACACCATCTTATTTTCTGTCAGCGTTCCTGTTTTATCAGAGAACAGGTACTGAATCTGACCGAGGTCCTCGGTAATGTTGAGAGCACGGCACTGGATCCTAGAGTCCAGCTGTTTGTTGTACAAGGATAGGTCGTTGTGGATGAAGTAGATCTGGCCTAGTTTCACAATCTCAATGGACACGTATAGAGAAATTGGGATCAGCACCTGTTGAACAAAAAGCATTAATCCTTCTAAAAAATTCAAGCACAGGTTCCTGTGATTTTACACCATCAAGTTTGTGTCATTTTAAAATTGTTTTGGTTATCCTAGAAAAGACCACACTAGCAGCAAATGAGAGGCCCAAGTCTGAAGTTAACATACCTGCAACACAATGACCATAGTCCAGAATATATAGAATCCAGCCAGGGCAGGAGGCGTCTCAGTATCGACCTGGAAGATGGATTCTTTAAAGCTGTTCATCCAGAGGCCGTGGCCTGAACACAAATGAAATCCTTACTGGCCATTCCTCGCTGCTCTTATCGGCAACATACAATGTGCACTATTACAAAGTTTCCATCAGAAGAATACTGTGACCAGTCAAAGCTGTTGTCAAGTGAGAGCTGTGATACAGCAGTGTCAGTACAGACCTATAGCAGCAGTCAGGCACATAACGAAGAGTAGGACCACACACCAAAGGATGTCTGTATTCAGGTGCTTCTCCAGCTTACTGCGCTTATACCTCGGCCCGCTGTTGTTCATCATGGCTTTAGTCTCATGACCTGAGTCCATAACAAGAGAAGAACACAGCCATCTATGAAGACTTTATCTGTTGAAACTACATAAGCAAGACGGGAACAGCACTCTTTATTCATACACAAGTCAACATGTTTTACAGCCTCTAAATCTTTTAACGCAGCTTCCTCAGTCGCTTTGGTCAAACTCTGCAAAGTAATAAGTGATAAGTATGTACAACTAATAACATTGTTTTTGCTGTAAATAGTTTTTAATATTGAGACATGGCAGCTTTTTATTAACTAAAATTCATGAAATTCTAAAGTGGGAAATCAGGTAATTTGTGTGTTTAAAAACCATTAATAAGGACGTTTTGAGGAGCTTTTGGTCTACTACACTTTGTCAGGCAGGTCCTATTTAAGCGATTTCTTGATTGAGAACGGGCATGGCTGTAGTCAGGCCTTACAGTTATTACTGTAGGTTTTTACACAGGGCCATGTGGGTTTGGGTTTTTTCCCCTTAATAATAAACATGTCCATTCAAGTGTAAAAAACATGTAAAAAAACAAAACAAAACAGGAACTTGGGCAAACATTTTTTCACACAACTGTAAATGTCTTCACTTCCTGTTACTCTACAAGACAGAGCAACTTCCAACAGTCAAAATTGAATCGAGTCATTACCAGTGGACATTTTCGCCAAATCTTTGGCAAAGATTTTCTGGTCTCTGGCTTTTCTTTGATCATGTATGGCATCGAGAAGCCAAGATGAGACTTATTATGAACAGTGGCTATTTATAATTGTCTTTTCCTGGAACAGTTTAAGAATACAGATCAACAGAACGTTGACCCTAACCCTATTTATATATTTATATTTCACAAAGTAATAAACAGTGATGATTCCTGGGCGTGGGGTTACCATGGACAATAAGTATGAAAAGACAGATGGAGGCACTGGTACGGTTCCCATATAAAGCCTCGAGCTGGACGTTTTCTCTGTCCCAGTCTTGGTGTTTTAAAGCTGAATGTGATGAGCCAGGGACGGATCTGCTATCGAAACTGCAGTCTCATGGATAACAACTTGTAAGTGGGAAATTCTCCATTTAGAATGAGCATAACTTAATGTTCTGTTTAGTATGACTTCGAGCACATAAGGTTCAAGTAAAAGAGATAGCTAAACCGCTTTTACCACATAAAAACTTACTATAACTAAACATACAAGTTTTTCAAATAAAAAGAGTTTATGATATCTCAAAATCTGCTTGAGCCACACTTCTCCAGTTTTTCCATCGTCAGGACGTTAGCCCTGTTGTTCTCAACTACCTTTGGTGTTGACTCTCAGTGGGAAATTTAGTGCATACGAGGTGCAGATGTTCCTGTAAACTGTTGCAGCCAGTTGGTTGTGTATTATTGGTCTCCTGTGGCTGAAAGTTCACACCAGGTAAAAGTGATGGAGGATTTAAAATTTGGAAAAATAAAGGCATTCAAAAAATGAAAGACCTATATGCAGACGGCATGCTGCTCACATTTGATCAGTTATGTATAAAATATTTAATACCCCCAAAACACTTTTTTAAATATTTACAATTGAAAAACTATTTGTCATCAAAACTGCAAAGAATTGCTGAACTTCCACCATTAACAAAAATAGAGGCGGCATGCATTAAGAACACAAAAGGGAAAGGTTTTCTCTCTGTATATTATAATTTACTGATGCTTTCCTCCAAAGACTCAGCAGCAGATAAACTGGATGCTTGGAGAAGCGAGATCCAAGAGGACATAGATGAAAACAACTGGAACCAGGCTTGCTTAAAAGCACAAAAACAAACAAACACACGCTTTAAACTACTGCAATATAAATTTCTCATGAGAACCTATATAACACCTGTCAAGCTTCATCATATGTCCAATGATATTCCGGATCTGTACTAAATGTTTAGTTGAAAAAGGGACTCTTCTTCATTGTCTATGGGAGTGTCCTAAAAAGATGTTATCAAATATCTGTCCGAAGTGTTTAGGGTAAAAATCCCTTTAAAAGGAAAACTCTGTGTACTTGGAATATATCCAAGGGAATTTAAGCAATCGGGGGAAAAAACTAAATTACTGGACTATGGACTACTTCAAGCCACTGCGCTATGTTGGAAGAGTATGGATGCTCCCTCCATGGGACTCTGGAAGAAGGAAATTGCAATCTCTCTAGGCCTGGAAAGACTAACATATATTGCCAAGGGCAAACACTGGGACTTTGTGAATATGTGGAAGCCATATATGGATATTTTAGGGAGTGGGGATGAAGGACATTTATGAAAAAGAAGGGAAGGAAGGGAAAATGTTGTCCATCCTAACCCATTGTATTTTTGTATTACTGTGAGAACGATGCTCATTTCTACATTTGAATGTGATGTAGGCAGGTTTGATGTATGGATGGGTGTGTGAATGTGAGGGTGTTCAGCATTTGTTTGTATTGCACTATAAAAAATTTCAATAAAAATATATGGGGAAAAAAACAAAAACAAAGTAAGAGGCCAATATGCGCAAATTAACGAGTAAAATGTTGTGTTGAAACAACATTTTCAGTTTTTCTTATGAAAAGAAATTCCATTTCTTTTATGGATGTAATTTGTTTTAAACTTTGGAAAAAAGCCAGTGTAACTGTTAATGTTCAGATGTGACAAAATAAAACTGCAAGCTTACCAGCATAGACTACGATGCCTACCACCGTTTCAGTGTTGCGTATGGTGCAGCTCCTGAGCAACAGGTTGCCACTATGGAGGCCTACACGAACCCCATTTGAGTGCTCCCTGTGAAACAAAATACACACACAAACTCATACAAAGACAAAAACAGTTGGCAATACAGTGAATACCAGCCTCTCTATGAGCAGTGCTCATTTTGACCACTTGAACTGGAAACTAAAAGGCGGTCTGAGGAAACCCTGACACATGGATATTGACTCCGGGAAAAGTAAAAAGGGCTGACATCAAATAATAAAAAAAGACACTCACTTGTCAAATTAAAATATTTGCCGTACAATGTGTTCCTAAATAATCCAGCCAGGCAGCTGACAAAAGTCTATTTTTGATCGTCACCGTGTTTCCACGACAAGGTGACATCAACTCCAAACAGACAAATAAACAAATGTGTTAAAACACTCGAATAAAAAGAGACTCACATGTAACCTCTAAACCTGCTGAGGTCATTGTTGGGGTTCTCACACTCAATACGACTGTGGAAACTCTCAGGAGTGAACTCTTCTCCCTGCAACACAGACACTTTCTATCAAACATGCAAATAAATACATGTAGAAAGTCAAGTAAGCGAAGACACAAACACACAAAAGAAAAGACTAGCACACACTGTTGTGTAAGAGTCCCTCTTATTAGTGGCATTGCTGCAAAGCAACAGCTCCTTTGTGTGCTGCGAGCTTCTATTCAGACTGTTGAGATTTGATAGTTTCTGAAATGTTCCACTTTTTCTATTGATAGAGTCACATTGACTTTGAATGGAGAGACCAACCTCTCTTCCCTTTAGGCTGAATTTCTCCCACACCATTTGTCCTGCAGACATTGTTGTCACACCAAACTGAGCAGCATGAGTGTGCCTACAAAACCACCTTCTGTCACGATCCTGGGTCTTCTGACCCAGCATTTTGACTTTTAGTTTTTCTTTTTATGTTTATGTTTAAGTTCATTAGGTTATCTAAGTTCATTTGTTCATTCCCCTTGAGTCTTCTACCCCTGTGTTTTAGCCTCCCTTTGCCCTTTGTGTTTCATGCTGTTTGTCTTATGTTGTCAAGTTTGTATTGTCATGTCTGCGTCTCATGTTTCCTCTTTTATTTTGAAGGTCCATGTCCTACGTCAGTGTAGTCAGCTTTGCTTCCTTTGTCTCGTTAGTGTCAGCTGTTTCCCCATGTGTTTCCACTTCCCCTAATCACCCTTGTGTGTATTTAGTCTGTGTGTTTCGGTTCATTCTTTGTCAGGTTGTCTGTTATTCACGCCATGTTTCATGTCCAGGTTTTTCATGTTGTTTGTTTAGTTCTCCCAGATTAGGTTAATGTTAGTTTTATTTCAGTTTGCCTTGCCCTTTGTTTGTACCTTTTTTACCAGCCTCATTAAACGGCTCGTTGTTAATTCAAGTTTTGTTCCATTTTGTCTGCATTTTGGGTCCTCTACATCACTCCATACAGTCTGCCTCTGCCAGACTGTGACACCTTCTACGGTTTTTGAGTTATTTAAAAAAAAAACTTTCACCAAAAAAAAAAAAATCTGTCAGACGTGTCAAATGTATTACCTGCAGTGGGAAGTCTGAAACGACTTGTCTCTGTTTCAGGTTGGTCTCCCCATCTAGGTTGGCAGTTTCAATGTAACAAACCCCATGAGGGTCAGAGGAATACAGCAGCAACATGTCAGCTGGGATAATTTCATTACAGGACAAATGAACAAAGTCCCCAACTTGAACATTTTTCCAGCACTGGTCAACGTAGGATTGCTGTGTGCTATGGGACAAAGAGAGAGAGAGAGAGAATTAAGTATCAATCAAAGAAAACAAGTTTGTTGGCACCTCTTGTGGCTGTAATCCCAGAACCAGGTGGTGGACACCGGAGATTAAAGAAGCCGTGCCAATGAGTACCCAGAGGCTCCAGCACCCTGCTGACAGGTACCAGCAGGCCAAGCAAGACAGCATCTCTGGCAAAAACCTTCGGCCAGATGATGGCAGAAGACTTTTTGGTTGGCTTAAAGCAGTTCTGCCAAACTGTCAGTCAAGTCAGGAGGGGTATTCTAAACACAACATTGAACCGTTCGATACAGTGCTTTCGGTTCGGTACGCATGTGTATCGAACAATACAAAATTTTAAATTTATTTTATCAACTTTTCTTCCGACAATGCCGTCTGTGAGTGCTCAGTGGATCTGCGTTCGACTACTGCGTCTAGGCTGCACAGGATCTCATTCAGATCTGGCGTTTGGAACTATCTTGGTTTTCATGTGACGTATGACCCTGAAGGTAAGCAGTCATGGACTAAAGTAAAACAGTATGTTGGATGTGCCACGCAATGCTCAATTCTTGGAAACTAGTGCGTTAGCGCAGTTAGCTCGTTAACGTGTTGACGCCGTCCAGCCCCACACACGGGGCGATCCGCGGTAGCTCGTTAACGGAGATTTGCCGTGTTGTGGCGTTAACGTCATTTCAGATTAACGCTGACAGCACTAGTGGGAACACAACGAATATGACTGCACATTTACTCCGACAGCATCCTAGTGCGAAGACAAGTGGAAGCAGACAAAAACAACAAGCACGCATGCTACACACTTTACCCGAGTCATTTAGACAGCCGTTAGCACAGGATTCTCCTTATGGGGACCTGATGTGTTTAATATGCTGCTGAGAATATAGCCCAGAAGAAGCGGATAGTAGAGCTTTTATTTTGGAAGGAGACATTTCTCTGTAATAAACTCTCTTTTCCAAAGATGAGTGATTTCTCGATCCGATTTTTTTTTCTCATTATTTTTTTGTTTCAGCAACATTAAATTTAAAAACTGTACTTATGAGTTAAAATACATATTTATAATTTTAATAAATGACAAATTAAAAAGGCATGAACTTTTTTTTTATCGAAAAGATATCGAACCGTGAATTTAGTGTATCGTTGCACCCCTAATATATATGTGTAATGAAAAATGATTATTTTACATGCACTCTTTAAATCTGTGGTTTATTAATTGTCACTGAGCAGCCGTTAGCTTTAAATCTGATCTCTCTTCTTTCCTGCAATGTCTTTCTTGCAACTTTGTCCATCTGTTAGTGAAGTAATCCCTCTTCTCTCCTTAGAAATACAGCAGCTAGACCTTTAGCTAGCAACACACTGTGCAGCAAACTGCACACAGACAATTCGTCGTTTGGTGATGTTGAGCTAATATTAGAAATGTTGCATTTGAAATGTTCTAACAGTTAAAAAACTAAATGTTGCTCCCTCCAAGCTCACTCTTCTTCTGTGGGGCTAGATGCTGAAGTGCAGCAATCACAACTTTTTTCTTTTCTTTTTTTTAGACGAGTACTTCTGACTACAACACCTTTGCCCCACTTTAAGCCCTGAGTATAAACTATAAATGATACAGCTGAACTTAAAGTAATGACTTGTTTTGTAAGTGTGAGGAGTAGAAAGTACAGATACTTGTGTAGAAATGTGGGGAGTGAAAGTAAAAAGTTGTCAGAAACATAAATACTCAAGTAAAGTGCAAATACTTGAAAATTAGTATTAGTACTTAGTAATCAGCAGAAGTGAGTAACAAAGTTGAGTTTATTTGTGAATACTGTAAACGCTGCTTTCTGTAAAACCCACTGTCATGTTTTTTGTCAAATATAAGTTACATTGTTAGAAGTTACTTATGAATATTTCTGAAAAGTTAAACATCCAAAGAGTTGTTGGACTTGTCAGTTCCTGTTTTGTGGAACCTGCTTTAGTGGAAGTCTTGACCCACCTTTGACCACATCTGGTTTAACAGCACAGAGCAGGGTGAAATACACTAATGCATAATTTCCCTGTAGACTACAATATAGTTGATATGTACATGTTTTTAGCCAATGCTGTGATATTTCAAGGTTCATCTGTGACCATAGGAACTGTAAAAAAATTAATTAATACTATATTACCTACGAATATATTACAGCTAAGTGACTGAAGTGCTTGACATGACAAAACATACCATCTTTAAAGGGACCAGTATATTCAGGGCCATTATAATAAAATTGACCCTACCTGCTGTAAACACGACACAGAAGCCCATTGATCAAACGATCAGTCTTAAACCTGCGGTAATCTTCGCAGATATCCTTCAGAGCTGTTAATGACAGCACCAGTACAATAGGAACCAGAGCGATCTCTGGCTGAAAGGCTTCCACAACAGGGACAAAGTTTAGTGCAGCAAGGAAAATGAAGTAGACGTTAGCGAACCGGTGGAGCTGCTCAAAAACATTCTTGGGCAGAAAGGACAGAAAGGAATACTTTGTTGTCCGGATCTTGTTGCTTTTATACAGCTGTAGGAGCTCCTTCAGTTCCTCATTCTCTGTGAAGGAAGGTACCACGGTCCTCTTCATCCGGTGGTGCTCCTTGGTAGCATGAGGGCAGGATGGTTGCTCCGTGCTGTTCATGAGTCCACTGTTGCAGCCGATAATGTTTGTCAATTTGTCCCTAATCGTAAGCCTTAATTTTCCATGACTGCATACAACTCTAATCTGAAAAATATTCTCCTTCAGCTTTTATTCTGTTCTTTCTTCTTACTCATCCTGCTGTAGAACTGTTTTCCTTTTCCTATCATACCTATCACGGCTGTGGAAGGCAAGGTGGGAATGATCAAAAGACAGCTGACAGTCTTACAGAATTCACTGCCACTCCTCTAAAGGGAAGCAGTGCTGTAAAGAAACTCAAAGTTCAAGTTTTACAACTGCCAGAAAACACAGATCAGATACACCAGACAGCAGAGTCACAAAGCAAAGATTGTTTCCTGACAGTCCCCTTAAGATCAGATGAGTCCTTGTCCACTGAGCAGAAGGAGTTTTACATTGTTTTTCTATGTTTGACTGTAAAATGTGAGATCTACAGTGCAGTCACTGGCAGCACCCATGTCCCCATTGGCAGAGGTTACAGAAACCATCTATTTTTGAAATGTATATTGTGACTGAGAGCCAGGCTCAGCTTTTTCAGACCTTGGTTATATAAGAGACTGAGCATGTCTTCATTTGACTGATGAGAGTGCAGTGAAAGCTTTCAGTGATGAATGCTGTGGTTGCCATGAGCACAGGATTAAGAAAGCAGTCAGAGGGCTTGAGCACTGTCACTGCTTAGCTTTATAAGATTTGCACAGAAAATTAATACTGCTGCAAAAACAGCTGATTGTGGGCAGAGCAAACATGCAAACTCCACACAGGAAGGCTCGACCAGATGGGCATTAGAATACAGAAAGCTTCACTTCCTGCCCAGCTCACACCTTTACAGGCAGCACTTTAACAAGTTCATTCATTTAGTATAGCTGAATGTCCTTAAAACAAAAGAACTCCTAACGGACTTCATGAGGCACAGACAGGTGGGAAGCAACAAAGTATAAATACTTGGTTACTGTACGTACATAAAATTTTGAGCCATCTGTACTTTACTTTTTTCTGCTAACTTTTTACTTTTACTGCCTACATTTTGAAACAAATATCTGTACTTTCTACTTCAAAACAGACTGGTTACTTTTGGTTCAGCTGCATCACTTACAGCGTTTATACCCTGGAGTTAGAGGGCCAGAATGAGTGCAGGTGTCCTGTTGTGTTTGCGGAACTACAAAATCTAGCTAGCGGGATAGAAGAGGAAGAAGTATGAGGGGAGTGATGTTCTTTTTAAGTGTCAGGTCATTTTAAATTCACCGTTTCTATCAGCTCAACAAACATCAGCAAACACACAAACTGTCTGCAGTTTGTCGCACGGTGTGTTGCTAGGTAAAGGTCCAGTTGCTGTATTTGACAGGGAGAGAAAAGAAAGAGCGCTAACTTCACTCAGAGATGGATCATACGTGGGATTTGTTTATTATCTGTTTTGATCATTTTTCATATTGTGAAATGTCCTGCATACCAAAATATACAAACTTGTGTTATTGAAATGTTGCATGAAAGTACTCAGAAGTACTCAGCAATAATGCAGAGAATTCAAAGTAAAGACTGATACGTCAATGGGACTTCTTCAATCTCAGCTGACTGCAGGTTTCCCCAACCTGATAAACAGGACATTTGCACAATTCACTGATCACATTAACTTGGTGGACCAAGACATCAAAGGGAGGATACGAAAAGTGGCAGGTTAGCCTTCTTAGACTGTGAGATTTCCATCAGTAATGGGCGACATCTAAAACTGATGTGTACAGTAAACCTACACATACAGGTCAGTATTTAAGGTTTGACTCTCATCATCCACTGGAGCACAAACTGGGAGTCATCAGGACGCTACAACACAGAGCGAACACCATCCCCACAGACACAGCAGCCAGGGAGGCAGAAGAACATCAAGAAGGTCCTGAGTAAATGTGGTTATCCCAGCTGGACTTTTGTCAAAGCTGGGAAGGCTCCTAAAGAAAGCTGCAGATGATCCAGGAGAGACAGACAACCGCTGCCCAAGAGAAAACCTGTAGTGATCCCGTACGTGTCAGGAGTATCGGAGCAGTTGAGACGCATTTTTTCTAAACACCGGGTCTCTGTGGCTTTTAAACCCCAAAACACGCTGCACCAAACACTGGTCCACACCAAGGATCGGGTCCCCCGACACAAACAGAGTAACATAGTTGTTAAGTGCCAGGAGGATTGCCAGGATTTATACATCGGGGAAACCAAACAACCTCTGGCTAAGAGGATGGCACAACACAGAAGAGCCACCTCGTCAGGCCAGGACTCTGCAGTCTATTTACACCTACAGGCCAGTGGACACTCTTTCAATGATGAGGACCTTTTACTGGAGTATTTTCTAACACAGGTATCTGTACTTCTACTTAACTAAACAAAGTCTGTACTTTTGCAATCTGTGCTCCTGTCATTATAAATAGAGAACGGGTGGAATCTGTCTCCACCTTCAGGATTCTGGGCACCCACATCTCCACAGAGCTTAGGTGGACCCACAAACACCATCGCCCTGGTAAAGAAGACCCAGCAGTGGCTGCACTTCCTCCGTGTCCTGAGGAGGAGTAACCTGGACCAGGAGCTGCTGCTGGCTTTCTACGGCTCTTCAGTGGAGAGAGCGTGCTCTCCTCCTAGGGTGCCTGGATGTTTGTTACGCAGGAGCCACAACTGAGGCCATCGCCAGCTCCTCTTGTCTCAGGAAAACCAGCGCCATCACAGGCGAACCTCACACCCCACCCACCACCTGTTTGATCTGCTGGACTCCGGTCGGCGCCTCAGGTCAATCAGGTCCCATAGCTCCAGACTCACTAACAGCTTCTTCCTCTGGTTACCAAACACTATCCCCCCACTCCCCACCCCTGCCCACTCATCTCACCAATCTGAATCCTGATGATCTGAGTTACCCTCATCACTCAGGCCGCTCACATAAGGACTCCTTTTTGTTGCACTACTTCCAAGCAGTATGCAACTTTTTCTCTAATGTGTGCCTCACATATCCCTCTTGATTGTAAAGATTTCTCCTGATTGCTATTTATATTTTATTCCAGCACAGCTGGTGTGGGGCACCCACTATTTCGCTGTAAATGTACAATGACAATAAAGGCCTATTCTATTCTATTCTAGTCCACGGATTATTCTTATCTATATTAATGCAAGTAAGAAAATTGCATTTCCTGATGAACTGGTCCTTAAACTAAAAGGTTCACTTACCCACAGAATACTCGAACTACATTGTTGTTAACCTTCTTGTCAAACAAGTAGCGTCTGAAGTCTTCCAGGGCATCTTTGATGGCGATAATTATGAGAACCACCAGCAGAGGAATCATAGTAATTTCCTTCTGAAAGGCTTCAACCACTGGCACCCAGTTTAGCAATGTCAAGAACAGGAAATAGAGGTTTGCAGCCCTACAGAGAGAGGAGCAAATTAGTACATGGAAGTAACAAAATATAGTCACTGCAGTAGTGAAGCCAAATGAGTGGTGACCAGTTATAATGGATGTGCTGTACTGGATAACCAGTACGGATCTTCTGTTAATCCAGTTTACATATCAATTCAGTTCAGTTTCATTCAATTTTATTTATATGGCACCAACAACAGTTGACTCAATTTAATCCACAAAGACTACATTGAAAAGATGTGTAATAGACACAACATATCACACAGCTAACAAAGAGGTGAGCCTCCCAGAAGCTCGACATTATCTAAATCTCAAATTGTAAAGAATTTAAATTCAACCTCTGTAGTAACTAAAATTGTTAAAAGTCAGGAAATCAAAGAAATGAAAAGTACAGTGCTGATAAGCAAAAATGGTTATATATATATATATATATATATATATATATATATATATATATATATATATATATATATATATATATATATATGTATGTTTGAAAAACAAAATAACTGTCAGGTCTGACCTGTGAAACTGCTCGAACAGATTCATGGGAATGAAAGTCAGGAAGGTGTATTTGGTAGTGGAGATTGCATTGCTTTTGTAGTTTCTGGATACACGTTCATAATCCTGTTGGTGACGCCCATTGCGGGGAAATACCGTCCTCTGCTTCCCACAGACCCTCCCCCGAGGGCTGTGGGTGTCCAGCAAGCTGCTGTTGGGCAGCCCATCAGAGTACCAACCCCGCCTTGAGTCTCCTGCTAGCAGCTGCCGACAGCATTGCTGCACCCAGCGCAGCCGCTCCATCTATGCAGCAGATGTGCTAGGTAGGCTGTGAGGGTACCGAGGCCAGGCTTTTTATGGCCTTTGGCTTCTGTGTGCTTCACGATGATCTTTTACAAAGTCACCATCCTAGAAGGAGAAACGACAAAATTATTATTTTACAGATTAGAGTTAAATGTCAATTGCCTATGTAATATTCTTGATATTTATATTGAACTACTTGTTTATATATATTACAAAATATAAGAATTCGCTCTAAACTTTGTAATATATTGTATTGTTTAATTTGTTTAGTGTGTTACTGTTGTTGTCTTGGAGCAACTGTAACATGCATCATTTCCTTAGGGATTATTAAAGTATTCTGATTCTGATCAAATCCAGATTTTGTGGGTGTAACGTAACACGGAGTGCTGTGACTGTGTGAGTTTCTACTGATAGTTAATCCTGCTTTAATCAAATCAGGAATCTAATCAAGACTCAGTAAAACTGAATAAGAATATAAGCGTTAGAATTTAATAATTCTGATGTTTAAACCATTCAAACCTGTGTGTGTGTGTGTGTGTGTGTGTGTGTGTGTGTGTGTGTGTGTGTGTGTGTGTGTGTGTGTGTGTGTGTTCCCCTTACATAAGTTCCCCTTATGTTTCATGATGATACAATGTCAGTTTGGAAATACACGGAAACTCTGAGCATCTAAGAGGAGGCCTGACATGCTAGTAGCACATCTGAATGGCAGATTTATTGCCAACAGCAGAGGATCTCAGTTCCCCATTTGCTGTATAAAAAAGTATGAAACATTAAATAACACTTTTGAGTGGAATGACTGGCACATCTACACTCTGTACCTGGATGTAAAGCTGGAAGCATTCCTCCTCACAACAGCAAAATGATACAAAACAAATAAAACAAGCTGAAGGAGGGTTCGCAATGATAGCGAAAAATGAAAACACAAACAAATAAGCAATATAATTTTTTTTCTTTCTTTTTTTGGTTCAGCCAATTCAGGAAAACACTGAAAAATTTGTTGAGACAATGTACAGCAAGATGATGTGCAAGCTACTCCAGAGGTTAACTGTAGGAGCGACTTTGGCTGATTGTAAGTGAAGAAGCCGGGCTGCCACCAGCAGCAGAGCGCCTGCTGCCCCGACAGAGAAAATGTGTGTTTATTTACTTATTAATGCATTTTAAATATGTTGAAATGTTTTTATTCCTTTTCTAAGTGGACTCACCTCAAAAGCACGCTTTTAGTTGCACGTTATTGCTTCAACATCACAGATTGTTAGTTCTTATAAGCAGGTCGTCATCCAGGCCTTAATGTGTTTCAGACATGTTTCCAGTTCAATCAGTGTGTGTCACCAGACAAAGCTGGGTGTCATCTGCATAGCAATGAAAATGTGTGCTGTGCGTTTGAATGATACTGCCTAAGGGGAGCATGTGTAATGTACATTATTAGGAATTAGGCCTAGCGCAGCACCCTCTATAATTAAACTTAGTGTCTGGAGGAGACTCCTCCTTTACATGAACAAACTGGATTAGATATTAGCCATCTGTTAGCCAGATATGATTCAAACACGTTAGCTAATGACCTTTAATATGCTCTGGTCTCTGTAATAAAATATGATGGTCAACAGTAATAAATGCTGTACTGAGGTCTACCGAGATAAGCATAGAGATGAGTCCACTGTTCTTGCCCATAAGATCATATTAACATTCACTAATGCTTTTTGTACTCTAATGAGTTCTAAAACCTCTGCAGATAATCATTAAGCTGTTTGATAACTACTCTTTCAAGAATTTAATTGGGCCAAGGCTGCTGGGTAAAGTTATGGCTTATTAAGTGAATGGTCTGTGGTATGTTGCCCATTAATAGATATAAATAGGTCATATTTAAGATTGAAGGATTAATTAATGGTAGAACTCCTTTGAGCAGTCTTGTAGGAATGGGGTCTGAAATACACGTTGATGGTTTGGAGAAAGTTAATTACTGAAGTTAACTGGATGATCCGGGCATGTTAAGGATTATTGTGAATTATTATTATTAATCCTTGTGTCATCCTTAAATTCTGCATCCTTTCCACACCTTCCTGAAGAAAAATGTACACACACAAAATCTACCATAAAATCCTCATATAGCAATATTTTTTCTACAAACACTCACACACAGACACACACATCCTCTCTCAATCCATTTATCTGTTTCTCTCAAACACACACATATTCAAAGCCCATCAAATTTGTTCACACTTCACAGGTTCTGTTATTGAAGTTATCAGTGTTGTTGTGGTTTGCACAATAAATCTTTCCAAATCACTCTCGGGGCTCCCTGGTGGTCACACGGCTCCGTAATATGACTGGCAAAAATACAAGAATGTCATACATTGGCCCACCAGGGGAAATGATTGAAACTGGTGGAACGCAGTAAAAATGTCAAACATCACCACTTTTCTTTGAAATGAAACCCTGACATGACAGAATGCATGGTTTTATACTGAACAGGAGTGAATGGAGCGTTTTTGTCCAGAAACGTGTGGCGAGCACTAGACAAAAAAATAGTAATGCAACCAAATTAATTGTGTTGCTCATCTTTGACATGTCCAAGACTCTAGTCGCCACCAATACCCCATCACCAAACTATTTATTATATGGAAAATATTTTGGATTTTGTGAGTTTTTTCAATAAAATACTAACAATTCAAATGCTTAAACTGGCATTTAAATGGTTACAATCCTGAAAATAATTTAATGTTTGATCACTTTGAAAAGGGCTCAGTTTAATTGATTTGTTGTGTGAGGGTTTTATGGCACATTTTGCTCGTGTACATTGTTGTACACGCCAAATGAAAAACAAAAGGCCGGTGAGGCACAGAAGGCACACGTGTTATTATTACTCTCACGTCGTAACTTTCACTGTAACTGTAACTCATTTAAACCCTACACTGCAACCTTCTACGTGACCTGACGTGCACCTCCACAGAAATGTAGCTACACGTCGGGTCACAGCACACAAAAATGACTTTAAAGGCGTGGAAGGTTGCGGTGTACGGAGCAGTTTCCGGTTACGGAGTTAGGACGTCGATTTCCCGCAGAAGTCTAAATCAAGCTTCAGCTTACTATGGTGTGCACGTCCTGGTGCGAACCATACAGCGGTTTTTCTACACTACTTCTGCAAAAATAACTGACCCGTTTGCGGCCTTTCCAGAACATGAGTTGTGGTAATTGTTTTAAACAATTGACCCTAATGACCATCGGTTTTACGACTAATAACCTTTACACCACAGATTAATTAAGTCCCCATTTAAGTCTTTACAGCACCTCAAATAGAAAACGAACGTTTACTGCACGGCACCGTTAAGCCACGCCTGTTTGCACAACTTAGCCTGGGTTGTTTTTTCAGAAGCCCGGGGTCTTTTGGAGTGTAATTTTTTCATAGTTAGATGCCTGGCTGACAAGTGTATAAAACAAAAACTACACACAATATTCAAAGCACATAGTGCACACTGTGGGAATTTACGACTGTGCGTAAATCCCCCCTAATATTGGTATGATCCGAGCTCAGACACTAAGTGACTGAGCGAGGGGGCGGGGCAGCTGCTGCCTGCGAGTGAGCTGTTGGAGAAACGCAGCCAGGCAGACAGAGGAGAACTGAAGTTCGACCAGGTACCAAAGCAAATCATTCGTACTGTACAAATAATGTAAATATGACGGTGAATCATGAAAGATATCAAAGTGATCACTTGACCCATGTTACGTTACTTGCTCTTCAAGTGAATCAACAAATGAAAAGCCGAACAACAACAATGCTGTTTCTTTAGAGAGTCTTAGCTTACACGTGTGTTTATTTCATATTTTCA
This sequence comes from Rhamphochromis longiceps, assembly GCF_057381845.1. Taxonomy (NCBI): domain Eukaryota; kingdom Metazoa; phylum Chordata; class Actinopteri; order Cichliformes; family Cichlidae; genus Rhamphochromis; species Rhamphochromis longiceps. Next base: position 3,183,806 of record NC_140575.1, on the reverse strand, counting down.
GTTGTTTCCCTCCACGGCTAAATAAATCGGTTTCAGTAATGCACTGATATACAAGAATGGACATAAGGAGCTTCTTTCAAAGAAAAAACTCTGGTAGATGTTATTTTATATATTATGCTTTGTATGTTGTTCAGTATATTTCTATGCAAAACAAGAGGAACTTCAATACACAGCAGTATATTCACAGCTGAAACCAGATATTTACACTTTATGGAAAACACAAGAACATTTTTTTACTGCACAACATCAATTTAGAGTAAACTTGTTTTGTTTTGGATAAATAAATATTGAAATATCTTTTGAATTAGTTAAATGTCAGAATAAAAAGAGACAGCTTCTATTTTATCACTTTCATCAAATGTAGGAGTACATGTACACTAAGTTTATTGTTAATTAATAAGAAAACTTCAGAAGATTCCATTCTGAGCTGAAGAAGCTTCTGATAGGTTAGTAGAGTCCATGTGAGTAAACTGGTGGCACAGCTGTGGATGCATATAAGGCAAAACACAGAGCCTGTTTCTGTGACATGGGAACATCAAGAGATGTCAACCAAAACACCAGGAACAGAACTGTGGAGCTCCATAAGTGTGGCTCAGTTTGAATACAATTTGGTGCCATTTGCAATTAAGAAATACAGACAGTTTATCTCTTTACTCTTAAAGTTAACAAATATGTTTTTTATATTTATCTAAAAAATAAACATTTAGTCTGATTTGATGTTACAATTAAAAAAGTGTTTTTATCCGAAGAGTCTGTAAATATCTGGTTTCAACTGTATATTTGATGATTGTCAGCACAGAGAGAGAGAGAGGGGAACAGAGAGGGAGAGAGAGGAGAACGAGGACAGAACAGAGATGAACAAGAGCAGGTGAGACACACATGTTAGTCACATGGTTGTTTACCAAAAGTATCAGCATATCATAGGTACTCATGTATCTCGTACCTAGTGTTTCTTTTTAGGTTTGTTATTTTTCAAATTCTATATTTATTAAGTTTTGCAGCTTGTTTGCACAACAAGGCTGAATAATTATATAAACCTTTCTCAATCTAAATATTGGACTTTGGTAGAATTAAAAAATAAGTGTAGTGCAGGTCTATGATGATTTTTAGTGCTACTATCATCTAGTTCTGATTCTGGTTCTGTCTTGGTTAAGTCCTCAGTAGTCCTGATTTTGAACTGTTGTAGTCCTGTTTTAATTCTGGATCAGTTCTGGGTCTGGTTGAACTGGGGTTTAGTCCCTGTGTCTTGATACAGCCAGACTTTGTTCTGCCTTGCTGCTTAATTAAAAAACTAGTTTAAGGTGTCCTGCAGATGTGATATATATTTTTCCCTATATGAAGTCATTCTTTTTTGAACAAAACTCAAAACAGAGCCAATTAATCTTTCTTTTCTTTTCATTAATCCCCCCATCACACATGCATACTACCATGTAAGGCTAAGCCCCGGGTGTATCAATGTCTGCCTCTGCTTAGAAGTGAAAGAGACTGTAAAGACTTTAAACGACTCCATACTCGAAGTTGTGGAAACAGCTTTAAGCTACCACAATCAGCTGTACACTCAAGCTGTGTTAAGCGATTACACAGAGGTATCGATACTCGGCCAACTACAAAAGAAAGTGTCTCCGTCCAGCAACTTAGAGGCCTACAGTTGTTCGTTGCTACTGTAATGAATGGACAAAGTCCCCGAGTGCGTTCACGCCTCTATCTGAAAAACAGACATTTTTCTCCAGCAGTTATCGACAGAAAACACGTACCTGCTGTTTATTTCCTCACGCCGCCCAATTTTAAGTTACTACCAGCAGTAAATGCAGCCTGTAGATTCGGTCACATCGTCGACAGACAGTACCGAGAAACAAAGCAGGATGTGAGAAATAGTCGCTCAGCCACGAAACCTTTCGCTCTACAGCGGAGTGTCGTCCAACCGAATTCCCAATGCAAAGGCACAAATGTCATATTGTCTTCAATGGCAGGAGCATGTTAGTAGCTTTAACTGAAATAGTCTGCGAACCATCTTTAATCTATGAACCAGGGGGTTTCCGTTTTTTCATCCAAATGATCTGACGGAAGTACTGTGGGAATTCACATTTGCAGCTATTCCCTGAAAATGTTTCCACATTTTCAGCGGTCGCGGCTACACTACATTATTAGGCTGTCATCAGTGTGACAGTTTTACTCTTGATATATATCCGCATAAAACATTTCTCCTGGGTTTTCTGTCTATTAACTATTTGCTTGAACTCTTTGGAGGCGATTGCGATGTTTGGGTTTATTTTTCCCGAAGCGTTCTGAACGCATCCATGTAAGTCACGTGACTGACATCAGCTGATCAGTAGTGCTGATGGCGGAACTAACTGAAAACATGGTGGTTTTACTGAGTGCATTAGCTAACAAGGACTGCCGAAAAGTAAGTCGTGAAATGTGATTTAGTTTTCTAAATGTCCACCAGAGCCACGGGCGATTGTACCTCGGTAAATACTAAGATATGTTTTAGATTTCTCCATGAGAGCTCCGATATTTCAGCGAAGGCATTTGTTTAGCAGCCCATCCATTGCCCACATATTGCTTCTGAGTGTTCTCGCTACATCGTGTTATCTGAATGAGCATCTATACCTCTAGCACCATACTAATAATGGGGTGGCTGCAGTTTAGGAATTAGAGACAGGTGTCGTGACAAGGTAGGTATCCCCGACAGAATGGGGAGCACACGCCGGGCTGTCCAAATGTGGGGCAAACAGTGTCCCTCACTCTTGATTTTCTGTTCACAAACACTTCTTATAATGACTGACTACTCCTGAAATTTTGAAGGTTTTAGCTCTTTATACAGTAAAGTTACAGGAGGAAGCAAATAATTATCAGCTGAAATATGTTTTCCGATAACACGTGAACACAATAAATGTGTTATTTTCAGTTGTAACCCACAAACGTAACGGTAACGCAGCGACACTCATCTTTCACTGTTTCACTAACGTAAAACTTCCAATGGAGGCGAAGTCAACTGCATCCGCGCTCCCGACGCCGGGGAAGCAACCTACCTTGGCACGACATCTGTCATATACTGATCAAAGGGTTGGTCGTAGGAAAAAAATGTGTTTGTGTGAAGAGCGCTTTGAGTAGTGATGGGTCAGATGATACCGAAGCGTTGGTGCGTGTATCAAGCACAAAGGGTGAAAGCCCGTGGGTGGATTGCTGGAGGAAAAGTCACATGACTGATGTAGCTGGTGATAAGGTGTCAAATTATATTTATGGGGAAGTGCAACTTTCGACTCATTTGCATCCGAGCTGAGAGGAACAGAGGAGGCTCTTTGGTGCTGTTAATGTTTTTGGCTCGTCATCACCAGAGGTGACAAAAGTACAAACTTTCTTTACTTCAGCAGAAGTGCAGATGCCTGGGTGAAAAAACACTCAGTAAGACCTAAAGTACTTGAACAACGTTTTTACTTTAAAGTAAAAGTGAAAAAGTGCAGGCTCAAAGTAAGAAAGTACAAAGTAATATTATTATTATTATTACATGAGGGTTGTTATATAAGGGTTGGCAATACAGCCACAAAATCATATCGCAATATTTCAAAGAAATTTGCAATAATGATGATATGTCTGAATATAAAAAAATAAAACTCGTTGGTGGTTGCAGCTTACAGATGGCAGTGTTTATTAGTGCAAAGAAAATGAAGGGCATTTCCATCCTTCCTACTTACTGTGACTGATGACACACTACCAAACAGAAAGACCTCAGAGGACAGGATTAGGTTAGGGATGGGGTGAAACCGAGGCACATGATCTCCTGCGGCAACCCCTACAGGGAAGCAGTCAAAAGAACAACACAATAATGTCAAATATGTAAATTAATAGGCCTAGTAGAATGTTTCATGTGTCGCACTACCAAGCGCCAAACTAGGATCCTCACAGTATTTCCTTGTGTTTAGCTGTGCCACAGGGTGGTGGATAGTCTGTGTGGGCGGGAGCCTCCTCACAGGGGGGATTACAGCGCCACCTGGAGCCTGCAGGAGTGGCTGCAGCTGCTGGACTCGCTGACAGCTCTGTTCCGTTTGGCAGTGGTCAACAACATCTCTGATGAAGTGGTGAGAAAGTGAAACAGGTTGGAAAGGATATGAACTGGAGTGTGTGGTTTCTGGTGCAATGATAGTTTCTGAGTACATAGGGACTGAACAAACTAGCCACAGTTTGCTGCATGCAGTCGATTGGTCATTCACTCAGCATTACCATCCATCCAACATGATAATACAGCCATTTGTGATCAAAGTTGCTGCTAAAAAAACATGACGAATGACCAGGTGGGAATAGCAGGTGTGGGAGTGAGCTGTAGTCAGGAAGTAGAGAAGGTTGGTGATTGGCTGCTTCGGTCTACGTGCTAAAGTATCCTTGGGGAAGGTGCTGAACCCCAAGTTGCTCTCTCTGATGCAGTCACTGGATCAAAAGCGAGAAAGGTGAATATGAAATTGAAGCATGTTGTATAAAGCTCATGTAGGTTAGACAAGCACTATGTCAGAACTAATCTATTTTAAACAGCTGGTTCTGTTCAGATTTTACAAATGTTACATGTCACGAGTCAGCTTTTATGAAACGGAGACTTTGAATGTTTGGTTTCAACCATCAGCGTGACCCTAGTTTAATATAGGAAGAAATTGTCTTTACTTTTAATAATAGGTACAGTCCAGCTCGATGCATGGTGAGTGGGGTTCTTTTAGGTGAGATTTTCAGGTCTTCTCTGGCCGATTGTGTTGCAGGTGCTGTCCCAGTTGTCAGATGTGAGCAGCAGCCAAGCTGAGGTTGTGTTGAGTGTGCTCAGAGCAAGAGAAGAGGAGATCCGCTGCGCCCTGCTGGACAGAACCAACTCCATCTCCTCTGCTACTCTGCAGGACTTTGATTGGCAACTTAAGGTGACTCGTTATTTTTCAGCATGTAGTGGAGATATCATCTGAATTTCAGGAGCGGGACCACTCCTCCTTCACGCCCCCTCCGGCCTCAGGCTATAAAAGCCCCCCTTCTCCAATACCTGCTGTTCTCATTTTCATGCCCCACCCTGCCCCCCCATTTTTCCCTGTCTTCTCCTCTCTTCCTTTCCTTCATTCATTTCTCGTTAGTACATGGGGATCTGCCCGGCCCGAGAGCCGTCGCCAGTCCCCTTCGAGGCCTTCCCCAAACCACAGCACCAGTCACACTTCCTCATCGCCCATCGTTAGCCAGGATGTGGTGCCAGCTAGTGAAACTGACTTACTGTTTACTGCAGATATCGTTCTAATTTAAATATCACATCGTAGCTTAACATTCAAAACTGAATGAAAAGAAGCAAAAGCATCTGAATATTTACAGCTGTGGATCTCGACCTGGCACTCCCAGCACAGGAATGTCTGGAATCAGCTCTCTGTTTAAAAAGTCTGATTCTTGTGAGTACTACGCAGTAGAGGAGGAGACTCGTTCAGCTGTAACTGCTTCTCAGTCTAAAATATAAAACATTTTTTGAGTTATTTCACACTTTTACTACATATTTCCATATGTGTTCATTCATAGTTTAGAATTTATTTATTTAAAAGGGACAGTGCAGTTATACATAGTTCAAGTGCAAGACATGAGACTGATGTACCGCACACAGGTTTATAGCTACTGCTAATTTACAACAATTGTCCCTTGTTGGGCTCACAATCTAAATAAATACATATTACAATAAAACATATATTTTCATAAAACCAAATTACATCAAATACAATTACAATTGATAGACAATAATTTAAAATAAAATTAAAATCATCAGATAAAATGACTACAACTTTGGTTTCCCTTTAACCACACTTTGACCTTCAATGTAAAGGATCTAATGTCTGTAATCAGTTTGATATTGGTTGGAAGTGTGTTCCACGGGTGGCAAGCCTTTATAGAAAAAGCTGACTGACCGAATGTAGATCTGCGATATAATATCTTGCAGTTGCCGTTCACCTTACTCCTAGTAACACGATTACTGTCTTGTCTCTGAATGTATCTACTGAGACACTCTGGGGCCATCCTATTTATACATTTAAAAACTAATTTAAGATAACACCAATGATTAAAACTCTTAAAACTAAGTAAGTTATATTTCTGTAAAATGTGACAGTGATGCCACCGAACCGATTTTTTTTTATCCATTATTTTTAAGGTTTGATTATATAAGGACACCACAGGCTGAAGTGTAGATGGTGCTGCTTGGGTCCAAACTGTCATACAATATGAAAAATGCGAAAATATCATAGAATGCATGAATAACTGAGCTGCTGAAGTGGGTATATAGTGCCGAATTAACTTGAAACAATTCAGATTAGCGTTGACCGTCTTAGAGATCTTCTTTACATGCTTGTCAAGTTTAAGATGTGAATCTAAAATTATTCCTAAAAACTTAAAATCTTTGACCTCCTTTATTTCTTCGTTCCCTGGGTTGATTTTAAAATCATCAGATGAATTTCGTTTCCTAATCGAAAAACACATAGAAACTGTTTTTGTTTTTTTTTAATTCAGTACAAGATGATTTTGTTCCAGCCATTGCTGGACACCATTTAGATGTACCGTTAAGGTGTCTGCTGCTTCACCAGGTGCTACGTGTATAACTGCATCATCTGCATAAAGTTGGCAGTTGGCTTTTGGGCAGCTGGTAGGCAAATCATTTATAAACAAACTAAACAGCAACGGGCCAAGAACAGATCCTTGGGGAATACCCATTCTGTTTTCCAACATGGACGACTCTTCTTTATCAGCCCTCACACACTGCTCTCTTTTGTGGAGATAGGACTCAAACCAATCAACTGCTTTCTTTGAAAAGTCAAATTTTATCAACTTAGAAAGAAGTATGTCATGGTTGAACACTGCACCCACAACACTACCATTATCCAGATTACACTTAATATTTTCAACAAAACAGCAATTTGCCATTTCTGTGGAAAATTTTGGTCTAAAACCAAACTGCATTGGATGAAGCAGTTGATTAGTCTCTAAGTAATCAATTAACTGTGCTGCCACAACCTTCTCAAGCACCTTCGAAAGAACAGGGAGTATGGAAATTGGACGATAATTACATATCAAATCACGCTCGCCTCCTTTAAAGACCGGAGTAACTGCAGCCCTTTTCCAGTCAGTTGGGGATGTCCTATTTCTTATTGATAAATTTATAAGATGTGTCAATGGTTTTGTCATGAAATCTCTATATTTTTTAATAAAACAAGTATCCAAGCCATAAACATCCTTTGCCCTAGAATCTGATAATTTCTTAATAGCCTCTGTGACCTCTGCTTCATTAACCTCTTCAATAAAAAATGAGTCTGATGAATCGATAGGGCTATTTTTAATAGTTACAACTGGAGAGCTGAAATTTTGCATTAATTCTTCTACAGATTGTATAAAATATTTGTTAAATTCCAACAAACATGTTACTGGTAGTGTAGTCATGGCTTTCTGTAGTAGTTGTTGTTAGTGATGTGTACCAACACTCCCTCTACAAAACACAAGTGATAGCCTTAACTACACTGAGAATGGCAGAGGCTCTAAAACTTAACATGTTTTAGTTACTGAAAAAACCCAGCCTCGTGAACCGGGTCATCTAGAATCTGAAATATTACGTTTCAAATAAATCAGCTAAATGTTTTGTCTTTATTTTGTAGTTTTGACATCTTAGTTTTGATTGAGTAGGTGTGTCCAAACTTTAGTAGTTTTGCTTTGAGGTTTTCGATCATATAGAAATCAGAAGTTTTTTTCCCGCAGAGGTGGTTATCACTATTTCAAATGATAATATGAAATCTTAACCTTTCCAGATAGTTGTTCTTGTTCATGACTACCACCATATAAAACTTTACTGATAAGGGATTATATGGATAATTTTATGCAATCACAAATTCAGGCAAGCAAAAATAATTCTAAACAAACATTGGCAGAGCACAGTGGCCTGTCGACCTGTCAGCAACACTGGGATCATTTGTAGCTCATGTTTCATTTGTGTTTGTAGAAGGCAATTTTTATCCCACTGACTGGTCAAAGACAGCCGCATGAGTCAGTGAGCTGAATTCTTAACATTGTTGTTTATTCTGGTAGCATCGGTTTGACAAAGATCATACTCATTGTCAGATTTCCTTGTAAGCACAGACATTTCATCTCTTCTATGTTGTTTTTCTCATCTATTCCTTCAGTTAGCTCTGTCCAGTGATAAGATATCATCTCTCCACACGCCTCTGCTCAGTCTCAGTCTAGATGTGCGAGAAAATGGAGTCCTCCGGCCTGTCACTTTGGAGATGAACAGAGATGAGCTAGGCATGCTCATCAGTTCATTAGAGTCTGCTAATAAGGTAAAACATATTAAATGCATTAGAGATATATACACACTACTATAACACTACTATATACAGTTTTCTTAGGAGCGCATATGGTAGTATAGCCCTTTGCAGCATCTATTTAAACATATGCAAGTATCTTGGGTGTGAAATTATTTCCAAAGTATTGGTGCAAACAGTAAATATTTGCACTTCCATTCGTTCATCCATTTCCTTAACTGCTTGATCGAATTCAGTGTCACGAGAGGGCTAGAGCCTCACACAGCTCACAAGGCCAGATACACCCTCGACATGTGGTCAGTTTGTGTTCACATTCACATCTACTGCCAGTTTAGGATCATTAGTTAACATAACACGCTTGTCTTTGGCCTGTGGGACAAACCAAGAAGAACGCACCCAGGCACAGGGAAAGTTGACACAAAGTCCCCAACCCAGTCGTAATGATTTAATGGTCTTCATGTCTTGCAGGTAGTGTTGCAGCTGAAATGATGGAAAAATTGTGGATTACTAATCTCCTTGAAGACCACAGAGCATCCAGAGGAGGAATATTATGTTCCTCAAGTGTGTGAAAGAGGAGCTCCCATATTTTGGACAGGGTCCTGTAGGTTCCAGCCATAATGATGTGATGAATGTTCCGTCATGTGCTGGAGCAGTTGGATACCTACACTTTGTTTTCCTTTTGTTTTTAGTTTTTTGCACCATGTTCAATAAATGTTTATTTTGCATTTTGTACTGTTGAATTAAGTGGTGTTTATTGATTTTAGCAGCAGTATTAACTGACATGTAAATCCAAAGTAGGGATAAACTAGTTTTCCCTTCAAGAGGGAAATTTTCACTTTTATGTGTATTTTACAGTCTGTTTAATTTCATTTTTCATGAAATTGGCACTCCCATATTCACACATTACTAATCTACATTTGGTGTCTAAAATGTAACAAAAGTGAAAATACATTTTAAGAAATGTTTTACATCAAAACCACCTGCTGAAGTTCACACCAAGCTCCGTAATGGGAGGGAAGGTGATTTAAGTGACTTTCAGTGTGTCATGGTTGCTGGTGCTAAATGGTCTAAATATTTCAGAAACTGGGATTTCTTTCAGGTTTACAGAGAATCACCAAAGTAAAGAAAAATATTCACTGAATAGTAGTTCTCTGGGCCTTATTGATGCCCGAGGTCAGAGGAGAATAGTCAAATTGCTTTGATATGATAGAAAGGCAACAGTAACTAATAGTAAGTAATAATAATAATAAACACAAGACATAGAACACTCATTTGTTATCAGTTGCAAATCTTAGCAATATATCTAACATAGACAATTAAAGGCATCCACCGGGTGGTCTCTACTGGCTCGTTGCTCTTAAGGAAGCGGCTTGGGAGCAGCAGTTCTCGGAGGTTGTCATCAAGCCTGACATACAAAGAAACAAGCTAATCAAGGGCAACAGGTAAATGTTTTGCAGGTTACTCAGGCCATGGAAGAAAGCATCACAAGTGTTTTTTCCTTCCACCCTTCAGTCCACTGAATAATGCACCACAATTTGCTTTTGCTGCAGCAAATTGTACATGCAGTGAGCAGTTACATCAAAGTAGGTGTTTTAACAAACACACCCTTTGTTAATAAATTTGGCATACGACAACTCAGAATTTGAGTTTATGACAACCTGTGCTCATTGTAGGATTCTGCCTGTCAAGAGATTGTATAGGTTATAGGTTAGTTTAGCAAAATCTGAGGTTCACACGTTCAGTGAAGCTGCTTGGAAACTAACATACATTCGTTAAAAAACCTTGAATTTTTTCCAGCTCAGCGGCGAAGATTTCAGGTGAAGGCAGAGCTGTTTCAGAGGGCTCTGTGTGGAGGAGATAGAGTGAGCAGAGGGGACATCTGGGCCCTCTACAGTGTGAGGAGCTGCAGATGAAAACTCATTTTGACAACAAATGAATTGCGTCATTGCATTGAGCTCAACTACCTTTTCGAGCAGAATGTCTTGGTTTGAAGCGAGGCAGTAAGGGACAAGCTCATTCACCTGTACTTCTTTAGTAGGTGATTGTTCTGTAATTAACCAGCAGACTGCTTATGCACATAAGGTAGGAGGGAAGTGCAGACAGCTGGGGCAAACTAACACAGGTGCAGACAACACAAAGAAGCAGGGGAGGAAGTAAAACCAAACAGACTGGACAAGAGATAAATGGCACAGTGAGAAGCAATGTCAGGAAATGAGAAGCAATAACTAAATAGAGGAACAAAGACACAGAACTAAACTAAACATATACACAGCAGGAACACTGACTAATTTATCATATTTAGTAGGAATGGTAAACTTGGAAGGCTTAAGAATTAGGATATAAAGATATAAAGATTGGAAAGGTTCGTGATTTGGATTGTTTGAAGGTAAGATTTCATTTTGATATCACAGTGAAAATTGCTAATCTATGTGCTCTCATTTCCAATTCCATCCATCCATCTTCATCCACTTTATCCGGGGCCGGGTCGCGGGGGCAGCAGCCTAAGCAGAGAGGCCCAGACCTCCCTCTCCCCAGCCACCTCCTCCAGCTTATATCTCTCGGCTGGCCGGGGGAATACCAAGGCGTTCCCAGGCCAGCCAAGAGATATAATCTCTCCAGCGTGTCCTGGGTCTGCCCCGGGGCCTCCTCCCAGTGGGACATGCCCGGAACACCTCACCCAGGAGGCGCCCAGGAGGCATCCTTGTCAGATGCCCGAACCACCTCAGCTGGCTCCTTTCGATGTGGAGCTGCAGCGGCTCTACTCTGAGCCCCTCCCGGATGGCCGAACTTCTCACCCTATCTGTAAGGGAGAGGCCAGCCACCCTTCGGAGGAAGCTCATTTCTGCCGCTTGTATCCGCGATCTCGTTCTTTCGGTCACTACCCACAGCTCGTGGCCATAGGTGAGGGTAGGGACGTAGATCGACCGGTAAATTGAGAGCTTCGCTTTTACACTCAGCTCCCTCTTCACCACGACGGACCGGTGCAGCGTCCGCATTACTGCAGCTGCAGCCCCAATCCGTCTGTCGATCTCCGGCTCCCTTCTCCCATCACTCGCGAACAAGACCCCGAGATACTTGAACTCCTCCACTTGGGGCAGGAACTCATCCCCGACCCGGAGTGGGCACTCCACCCTTTTCCGGCTGAGAACCATGGCCTCAGATTTGGAGGTGCTGATCCTCATTCCCGCTGCTTCACACTCGGCTGCAAACCGTGCTGGGGGCCCCCACCCGATGAAGCCAACAGAACCACATCATCCGCAAAAAGCAGAGATGAGATTTTGAGGCCACCAAAGTAAAAGCCCTCCGCCTCCGGCCACTGATCACCTCTCCCACCCCCCAGGTTCCATTAACCCCCCCCCCTCCCCCTCCGGATGCAATGCCATTGTCACCTGAGCTCTCCTCTCACCACAACCCTGCTTCACCCCTATCCACACATCTATCCACAACAAAGCGAGCCCCACCCCCCACTCCAGCCCAGCCTCACATCTACTTCACAGCTGATCAGGTGAGAAATCAGCTCAAGAGGACGAAGGCAAGGAAGGCAGCAGGTCCGAATGGAATCTGCTCCAGACTGCTCAGGGACTGTGCAGACCAGCTCTGTCAGGTGGCCCTGTACATCTTCAACCTGAGCCTGAGCCTGGAGAGGGTTCCTGAACTGTGGAAGACTTCCTGTGTCGTTCCGGTGCCAAAAATCGCACACCCCAGGGAGCCCAACCACTTCAGGCCTGTTGCCTTGACTTCTCATCTGATGAAGACCATGGAAAGGGTCATCCTGCACCACCTTCAGCCACTGGTGGGCTCAGTGTTGGACCCCCTGCAGTTCGCCTACCGTTCTGGAATTGGGGTGGATGACGCTGTCATCTACCTGGTATACCGATCCCTCTCTCACTTAGAGCAGGTGGGGAGCACTGTGAGGATCATGTTTTTTGACTTCTCCAGTGCTTTCAACACCATCCAACCCGCACTACTGAGAGGGAAGCTGGAGGGAGCCGGAGTAGGCAAACAGCTGACTGCATGGACCATCGACTACCTTACCAACAGACCACAGTATGTGAGGCTCCATGACTGTGTGTCTGAGGTGGTAATCTGCAGCACGGGGGCACCACAGGGCACGGTTCTCTCACCTTTCCTGTTCAGCCTTTACACTTCAGACTTCTGTTATAATTCGGACGATTGCCATATACAGAAGTTCTCAGATGATACAGCCATCATTGGATGCGTATCAGACGGGAATGATCAGGAATACAGGGGGGTCATCAGTGACTTTGTTGGCTGGTGTGAGACCAACGTACTCCAAATCAACGCCGGCAAGACAAAGGAGATGATCATAGACTTCAGGAGGAAGTCACCCCCTACAACACCGGTGAACATCCAAGGGAAAGACATTGAGATAGTGGACTCTTATAAGTACCTGGGTGTTCACCTCAACAAGAAACTGGACTGGACTACAAATACAGACGTCCTGTATAAGAAGGGCCAGAGTCGACTCCACCTGCTGAGGAGACTGAGGTCCTTCGGAGTCTGCAAGACTCTGTTAAGGACATTCTATGACACTGTGGTAGCATCTGCCCTTTTCTATGCAGTGGCCTGCTGGGGGAGTGGATGCACGGACAGGGACAGGAGCAGGATTGACAAACTGGTGCGGAGGTCTAGCTCCGTGCTGGGATGTCCCCTGGAGTCTGTGGAGGTGGTTGGCGGGAGGAGGATGTTAGTAAAGCTGACATCCATCATGAACAACCCACATCACCCACTGCATGAGTATGTGAGTGGGCTGAGCGGCTCCTTTAGTCAGAGACTGAAACACCCTCGCTGCAGGAAGGAGCGCTTTCGCAGATCATTCATCCCAACAGCAGTTAGACTCTATAACTCCTCAATCACGATGTCATAAGTCACTGGACACTGTGAACATCCACGGTCACCACCTCATGCATAATGGACCTTCCTTGACCTTCCAAGCTATATAGTTTATGTCTTCCATATTTCCAACTATATCCATAATCACATACTGTGTATGCTACCATTGTATATAGTGTATTATCTTACTTTTTTTCATTGATTGTACTTAATTGTATTTTTGTATTTCCTTCATATACAGTGGGGCAAAAAAGTATTTAGTCAGCCACCGATTGTGCAAGTTCCCCCACTTAAAATGATGACAGAGGTCAGTAATTTGCACCAGAGGTACACTTCAACTGTGAGAGACAGAATGTGAAAAAAAAATCCATGAATCCACATGGTAGGATTTGTAAAGAATTTATTGGTAAATCAGGGTGGAAAATAAGTATTTGGTCACCTCAAACAAGGAAAATCTCTGGCTCTCACAGACCTGTAACGTCTTCTGTAAGAAGCTTTTCTGTCCCCCACTCGTTACCTGTATGAATGGCACCTGTTTGAACTCATCATCTGTATAAAAGACACCTGTCCACAGCCTCAAACAGTCAGACTCCAAACTCCGCCATGGCCAAGACCAAAGAGCTTTCGAAGGACACCAGGAAAAGTATTGTAGACCTGCACCAGACTGGGAAGAGTGAATCTACAATAGGCAAGCAGCTTGGTGTGAAAAAAATCAACTGTGGGAGCAATCATCAGAAAATGGAAGACATACAAGACCACTGATAATCTCCCTCGATCTGGGGCTCCACGCAAGATCTCATCCCGTGGGGTCAAAATGATCATGAGAACGGTGAGCAAAGATCCCAGAACCACACGGGGGGACCTGGTGAATGACCTGCAGAGAGCTGGGACCAAAGTAACAAAGGTCACCATCAGTAACACACTACAACGGCAGGGAATCAAATCCCGCAGTGCCAGACGTGTTCCGCTGCTGAAGCCAGTGCATGTCCAGGCCCGTCTGAAGTTTGCCAGAGAGCACATGGATGATACAGCAGAGGATTGGGAGAATGTCATGTGGTCAGATGAAACCAAAGTAGAACTTTTTGGTATAAACTCAACTCGTCGTGTTTGGAGGAAGAAGAATACTGAGTTGCATCCCAAGAACACCATACCTACTGTGAAGCATGGGGGTGGAAACATCATGCTATGGGGCTGTTTTTCTGCCAAGGGGACAGGACCACTGATCCGTGTTAAGGACAGAATGAATGGGGCCATGTATCGTGAGATTTGGAGCCAAAACCTCCTTCCATCAGTGAGAACTTTGAAGATGAAACGAGGCTGGGTCTTCCAACATGACAATGATCCAAAACACACCGCCCGGGCAACAAAGGAGTGGCTCCGTAAGAAGCATTTGAAAGTCCTGGAGTGGCCTAGCCAGTCTCCAGACCTCAACCCCATAGAAAATCTGTGGCGGGAGTTGAAAGTCCGTGTTGCTCGGCGACAGCCCCAAAACATCACTGCTCTCGAGAAGATCTGCATGGAGGAATGGGCCAAAATACCAGCTACTGTGTGTGCAAACCTGGTAAAGACCTATAGTAAACGTTTGACCTCTGTTATTGCCAACAAAGGTTATGTTACAAAGTATTGAGTTGTATTTTTGTTATTGACCAAATACTTATTTTCCACCCTGATTTACCAATAAATTCTTTACAAATCCTACCATGTGGATTCATGGATTTTTTTTTCACATTCTGTCTCTCACAGTTGAAGTGTACCTCTGGTGCAAATTACTGACCTCTGTCATCATTTTAGGTGGGGGAACTTGCACAATCGGTGGCTGACTAAATACTTTTTTGCCCCACTGTATCTGTACCTGAGCTGAGGTGACGCAAAAAATTTCCCCGTTGTGGGATCAATAAAGTCTTATCTTATCTTATCTTATCTTATCTTAGACTTTCCCAGGGAGGCTGAGGAGTGTGATCCCCCTGTAGTTGGAACACACCCTCCGGTCTCCCTTCTTAAAGATGGGGACCACCACCCCGGTCTGCCAGTCCAGGGGTACTGCCCCTGATCTCCACGCAACATTGTAGAGGCGTGTCAACCAGGACAGCCCCACAACGTCCAGAGCCTTCAGGAACTCGGGGCGGACCTCATCAACACCAGGAGCTCTGCCACCAAGGAGTTGTTTAACTGCCTCAGTGACCTCGCCCCCGGAAATTGGCGGGTCATTCCCCTCATCCCCAGACTCTGCTTCCTCCTCGGAAGACGTGTCAGTGGGATTAAGGAGGTCCTCGAAGTATTCCTTCCACCACCTGACAATTTTCTCAGTCGACGTCAGCAGCGCTCCGCCAGCACTATACACAGTGCAGGTAGAGCACCGCTTTCCCCTCCTGAGACGCCTGATGGTTTGGCAGAATCTCTTCGAGGCAGTCCGAAAGTCTTTTTCCATGGCATCACTTTCTGAGAATCCTCAGAAAAATGGACCTGACGAAGGAGCTGCTGATCATCTTCTACCTCTGCTCCATTGAAAGTGTGCTGATGTAACACATGGGGACACTAAAGCAATCGTGCCAGAATGTCATGCTAAAAAGAAAGATTCTTTAAAATACAAGGGGGAGCAAGCGAGTCAGCTACCACGGGCACAGAGATAAAGCAGGTCTGATCAGAAACAGTTTATTACTAGGCCAGGGAGCACAAATACAACAATTTTAAAAATACCCTTAAAATGTACGTAATAAAATGTTGTCAATCTACTAAAACGAAATAAAGCAATTCTAAAACCCGTAAAACTACCATTTTCTACATTCACTAAAAACCCCCTGCTATAATTACGCCACATGTTCATTATGGGTCTATCAGCAGGCCAGGAATTCCGGCTTTAGAGCAGAGTCCACGCCAGCCCCATCTTCGGCAGACAAGGAAGAGCCTCCCATCTTCTTGTCCTTCCACGGGCCCATCATATCCCAGCCCAGCTTGCGCTCTGCACCCGAATCCATCATGCGACCACCGCCACAGCTCCCCTTGCGTCGGTGTCCTGTAACAAACAAATAGGGGCCAGAACTAGGGATGGGTATTGATAAGATTTTAACGATTCCGATTCCATTTTCGATTCTGTTTAACGATTCGATTCCTTATCGATTCTCTTATCGATTCTTTTTTTTTTTTTAAAAGGAGAACACTAAAGTCGATTAGCTTAGAACTGTGTTTTATATCTTCTCTTTGAACAAGATAGAAATTTAGGAGTAACATGGCCTTACAAACCCAACAGTGAGATCTTAAGAGATCCACAGCCTACGGCTCTTCAATGGGGTGTCACAGGGTCCCCAGGAAAAAAAATGTATATGTAAAATAATAAAATAAATATTCTCCTGTAGCAATAACAAAGTTTAACATAAATTATTCTGTAGCAATTACACAAGAATATCCAGTAATGTCCTGCCTACAATTAAACACATTCACTTACCAAAGTGAAATCGGGGGCATCTGCTGTGGCAAATGGGTGCAAGTCTTTGACCACAAACTTAGACACTGCTCGGTGACATTCGTCTATCCTGGCCTGAAAGGAGACGCTACCGGTAGACTGCAGCGACAACTGCCAGCATCTGAGCCAGCCAGACTCTGTCTCTCTCATCATGGTTATCTAAATGCAACGCACAGTAATAGCAGGTTTTGTAATAAGGTAAATCGCGCTAACATAATATGCAATGCTAATTGATTAGTTACCTGCAGTATTAACGGGAGAGGACGTGGAAACGCTACCGCTGCTGCTGGGTTGAGCTTCGCTAGTCCGGAGCGGATCAAAAACACAACATTCGTTGAACGCAATCGCGTGTTTTTTGAGCAAATGCTTTTGCATATTCGTAGTGTTTCCTCCCTTTGATGAAATCTCTACTTTGCAAGTATTGCACGTTGCCCTGTTGTCATCCTTTCTCATAAAGTGTAACCAAACTTTTGAGCGTTTGTGCCGCTCAGGCGCCGTGTTTCCTACTGGGTAAAAGACGCTACTCAACGTGATGACGTCATTCGGGGCGACTGGAATCGATAAGGGAATCGTTTTTAAAAGTGGCAAACGATTCCAAGGAATTGAAACAGTGGGAACCGGTTCTCAACAAGAACCGGTTTTCGATACCCATCCCTAGCCAGAACAATGGTCCCAGAAGCGGCCCTGGCTCATGGCCATGGCGACCCTTTCCCAACCCAGCTGCACCCAGTAAACAACAGTAGAGACTAGTGATGGGACGTTCTGTATCGAGGCTTCGAAGCTTGTGTCGAGTAATGGAGGGGGCGTTTCCGTGATGCGCGTATCGAGGCTTGCTTCATTTATGGGAGGAGCTGAAAATGATGACGTCTGAAGCCTCGCTGCCCGGCTGTACCACGTGACTGGTTCATGAAGTGGTTCGAACTTTGCCGCGAGATATGACAGCGATATAAACCCCTCAGACTTCATTCAAAATGTGGGTGTTTGATGGAGAGTTGCGGTTAGTGAGAGTTAGAGAGAGTTTGGAGGTTTATGAGAGTGAGGAGAGAAAGTCAGGAGAGAATGGAGCCAGCTAAGAAGAGGAGGATGTCCTCCCCTGTGTGGGAACATTTTGATTTCATTCCTCCCAACAAGGTATGTAAATTTCTACAGAAGATGTATTTTCATAATACTGATGGTGCAATACAATTAATGTTAAGCTGTCTTTACTTTTGTACAAGGTGAAGTGTTTGCTCTGTGCCAGGGAGCTGGGATATGACAACAACAACACCTCATCCATGCTTAGGCACTACAGAGCTTTGCATGAGAATAAGGGGAACACCGATTGTGGAGCAAGACCAGGTGAGCCATCAAATGCCATGATAAATATAAACTAAATGATATACCAATATTATACAATATTATACAACTGTAATAAGTTACGTGTGTGATATTTATATTTGTGCTTTGTCTTTATTGTCTTTCCTCAGGAGAACAATCTCAAATAAATGAAGACCTGGTTAGCATGGTGATTGAGGACTCACAGCCATTTAGCATTGTGGAGGACAAAGGATTTAAAAGATTTGTTAAATCGTTAAATCCTAGCTATGTTCTCCCCACTAAAAAGGTCATAAAAGCAGTGAAAATGTAGTTTTTACAGAATAAAATGTGAACAGGCAGGACTGAGGCTCAAAGCCTCAGTGTGTAGCTGTCCATACCTCAATGTTACAAAAGCACAACCACTGTCCACACCCCAACCACACCTCACCTCACAGTAAATGATCATTTCCATTTTAAGCATTTCCAAATAATCATTTTCCATACTGCCAGTATAAATATACACAGTATACTGCATCACTACAATATACATGTTTTACACACTCCTTTTGATGTTGACATTTACAGGCTGTGTGCAAAAGGCCACACTCTTCAAATTCATGCCAGCTATTATTTTTACGTCCAGTAGGTGTCCTGCTAGAGCAAATGAAGCTTCAAGAAGCTTTGCGCTGGGGTGAACCAATTGGATGAAAAGCTTCAGTGCTTCATGAAGCTTCATCTGCCCATCACTAGTAGAGACCCTACAAATGAAGGCAGAGGTAAACCTCTGTACTTAAGACCAGCGCTCACCACTACTCTCTGCCAAGTCTTCAGCTTACCTACAGTTAGTTCTGGTTGTCACTGAGTATTCATCAAAACAGATTTTTTTCATGGTGAGATTAATCCTGTGCTCTCAACCTGCAGTCAACCTGCTGTCTGTCATTTCCTCTGCTGGCCATATTCACCATCATCCCGACGCTGGTCAGTACGAGACAGCTCAGTGCAAAAAGCTCTCTTTTTCACTCACCTGCCCTCCTGTCACAGCACCCACGTAACACCTAGAAACAGCACTGCCTCACCCGGACCTCTTCCCTCTCTCGTGCCTAAAAACCTCCACCTGCCAAGTAAGACAAGATCTGTTTATACTTGGTTCTCATCTGGACTCCATCAGCCTCGTTCTTAACTCTGTTTTCCTCTCGTTCTAGTTCTCCGTGACACCTTGCTGCATTACCTGTTCCAAGGCCCCGTGCACATTCCCCCTTGCCACTGAATAGGTCAGGGGTCGGCAACCTGCGGCTCCGGAGCCGCATGCGGCTCTTTAGTCCTTATACTGCGGCTCCGCGTGGTTTGGGAAAATAAATTAGAAGTATTTAGCTGAAGTGTATTTTATTTATATTAGTTCTTTTTTAACTTGTAGAAATTGGAAGATTATTTTCATATTGAAATATAAAAATAAAATTATATTCTATTATTTTTTCATCGCTCAAAATAAGCGTCACACTCGCGGAAGCCGGTGTAGCCGCCGAAACGCCGTACATTTATTGCCGTACATTTATCAAGACTTTCAACCCCAGGTAGGCCAGTTATGGATCTTCGAATCCACATTATGTCAGTGGCTATTCTCCACTGTGAACTATGTTACAAACAAACACCGCTCACGCCTCACAGAGGACAGCTTACAGTCCTGCATAAAGATGAAAGTGACCTAGCACAGCCCCGATTCGCAGACGCTGTGTATTCTGCCCTCACTGCTACAGTGGATACAGTTATGCAGATAGATAAACTCCTCAACAACTGACAGGTGTATCGTCCCTTTTATTGACGCTGCCTTCAATTATCAACAGAGTGAAAAAGCAATGCTTTCTGTAAAACAACAAAGAGGATGGATGCAGATGTTTATCCGAACATGCTGAGTCAGTCTTTTCTCAAAGTGTGCTGCATTACTAACTCTACAGCTAATAACAAACAAATCTTGGCATGAAAGAACTGTAGTGACTCTTGCTGATGCGAAGAAGAACTACACCAGCACACTCCCCGTCTGACATCTATTGGATGTCATCACCATCTTTAAGGATCAATGTCTCTATAGGTATTTCGCAGCAGGAGTACAGTCTCTGTCACTGGTCTTAAGAAGGTTTTAGATGTTGCTCCAGAAGTGACCTTTACCTCAATCTTTCTGACATGTCCGTCTTGGCTAGGAAAGGTCTCAACAACCACCCTCATGGGCCAGTGGTTTCTTTTAGCTCGACTGTCCTTTAGAAGAACTAGATCTCCCTTTTGAAGATTTTGACTCACAGATTGCCATTTTCTTCGCTCTTGGAGTGTCGGCAGGTACTGTTTTCCAACGGTGCCAGAAGACATTTGAAAGATGTTGCACTTGTCTCCATTGGCGTCCGTACAAATCTTTATTGTCAAAGTGGTGTCCATCCATCCATTCGCTTCCGCTTATCCTTTTCAGGGTCGCGGGGGGGCGCTGGAGCCTATCCCAGCTGTCATAGGACGAGAGGCGGGGTACACCCTGGACAGGTCGCCAGTCTGTCGCAGGGCCAACACACAGGGACAGACAACCATTCACACTCACATTCACTCGCACATTCACACCTAGTGGCAATTTGGATTATCCAATTAACCTATCCCCACAAGCTTCATGTCTTTGGACGGTGGGAGGAAGCCGGAGTACCCGGAGAGAACCCAAAGTGGTGTGTAGGTGGTAATCCAGTTTTCTGCGTAAGGAGGGTAGCAGGCGTAAGAAGAAAGGGGCAATCTGGATCTGACGAGACTGGTAGTAGCGGTCGAGAGTTTACAATAGCGGTTACCTCTGCTAGAAGGGTAACGAGAACCTCATGGGTCAACAGGCGAACTGGGTTGACAGTTAGCATAGAGTCCAGTATGCGCTTCACGATGCCGATCATGCGCTCCCAACTTCCTCCCATATGAGAACTATGAGGAGGGTTGAAGATCCATGTGCATTCATTCTTGGATAAAAAGTCTTGAATTTCCTGGTTGTCGCAGTGTTTTGAAGTTATTCCGAGCTCCTTGCACGCTGCCAGAAAGTTGGTCCCACAGTCGGACCTTTACTGGTCCTCGGATAGAGATGAATCGTCTCAGAGCATTGATAAAACTAGACGACTCCATCGTCTCGATGACCTCAACATGAATGGCCCTGATGCCCAAGCAGGTGAAGATGACGGCCCAGCGTTTGCTGCTAGCAAGGGCTCCTCTTGTTCTCCGAGAGCTTATTGTCCACGGTCCAAAGACGTCAACTCCGACGTAAGTAAACGGGGGGCAGACTGTCACACAATCGATGGGTAAGTCTGATATTTTTTGCATTTCTGTGTTCCACCTGAGCTCGCGGCAAATTACACAGTGGTGGATGACTGAGCTGATGCTCCGTTTCCCACCTACAATCCAGAAGCCAGCCGATCTCATGGCTCCCTCTGTGAAATGGCGCCCCTGGTGCTGCACCTGTTGGTGGTAGTGTCGGATTAGTAGAATAGTTAAATAGTGGTTGCCTGGAATGATAATGGGGTGTGCTTCGTCACTTTCCATGCTGGCTTGTGAAAGGCGACCACCAACCCTGAGACAGTCTGCATTGTCTTTAAATCTGGTCCTTTGAGCCATGTGCTTGATGAGAGTGCACTAGCTGGGATTGATCTTGAAGCTATGTCGGCCGGGTTAAGCTCTGTTGGAACGTAGTTCCACTGCTCTGGGTTGGACGATTTTCGAATCCTCTGGACGCGATTGCATACGTAGACGTAGAATCGTCTGGATTCATTCTGTATGTATCCAAGTACCACTCTGCTGTCTGTGAAAAATCTTGTAGAATGGAAGGGAACATCAATTTCCTCTGTGATAATGTCAGCAATCTCGACAGCAAGAACAGCTGCACATAGCTCGAGCCTGGGGATTGTTATTTCTTGCTGCGGTGCGAGTTTTACTTTGCCAAACATGAATCCCAATGAGTGCTACGGCTCCCCCGAAGCTATAGAGAACGCACCGCTCGACAGATTGGACTGTTTCCCCAAAATCTCATACAAAGATCCACAACTGTTGAGAGAACTACAGGACCTGCTCCTAGAGATAGATGCTGCAAAGAGTGAAAGTTACATTCCAGGTCTACTCTACCTCGATACAGCGAGAGGCATTAATCCAGTGGTGGAAAAACTCCCCTATGCTATGCAAGAAAAATGGATGAACTGTGGTTCTAAATACAAAGAGGACCATCGTGTGTCATTTCCACCATTCTCTGCATTTGTGGCCTTCATCGGTAGAGAAGCAAAAATGCGCAATGACCCCAGCTTTAGGCAGTCTGTGCCGCCGCTTCCTGCCCTTTCAAAGACGAATAAACTTTACGAAAAACACGCTAAAAGAGAACCTATCTCAGTCAACAGAACCAAAGTTGTCAGTACGGAGCCAAAATCAACTCCTACAAACATTGAGGACCCAAACCGGCTCTTCAGGTTGTTTTGTTGCTTTAATTAATTTATTATTAACAATAATATAAAATTATGCACAAAAGGAATTACTAATGTAAAAAAAAGTGATTTTATTTAAATATGTTTATATATAAATATATGCGGTGGCTCCTAGAGACAAAGCACATACAAACTCCAAAACACATTTCTAGCATGAACTAAACTTCCAAAACAGAGCTACCTAGATCACTTAAATTACACAATTGAAAGCATGAAAGCATATGTGTATTGTTTGTGTATTTATACACAAGCACTCATATATGTTCAAATAATTAAAAAATACATTCATTTATCTATTACTCCCACACACCAAATCCGGTGTTCCAGATCTACTGGCGTTTAGATCAACTGGCGTTGGTCGAACAGATGTGTGGCAGTCTTGCGTTTCAGGAGCTGCTACCGACAAACCAGCAAAAAAACGCCAAATGTGTCATCTGTGACACTTGTGAGGTTGTCTCAAACACACTCCGTCAGTCTTGATGCTGTTGAACAACAAAATGTTTAAAAATGTGGCGAGTTTACCTGGTGATATCCTCATGCGCGACGCGATCGCGAAAACAGCAAACAAGTAACACCACGCCGATGTTGTTCACGGGACAGCAAGAGTAAACGATCGGGAGACTCTTGTCGTCGTTATCGTTCCCCTCGCACGGTTTATTTCTCCGGTTTCAGCGTTTTTGCTTCACAACTAAAGCGAGCTGTTTACTTTGTGCACTAACATGGACTCGAGTCAACCACTCTGGCCAAGTGCCACAGCCTACAGCCAGATCAACTTGTGACACACATCTGCACCACGTTTGAATTCGTTTCATGGACAACACATTTGTACCTTTCAACTGTGTCTGTTTGTGCTCTCTTTCTCTCTCTCTCCCTCCCGCTCTGTTCCTGTGCTACTGCCAGTGTAACTACCGCCCCTCCCCCCTCTTCCCACCACAAAACACAAGGCTCGCGTGTGAAGTGAAAAAAGTGTGTGAGAGAGAGAGGGTGAGAGAAAGAAAGAAAAATAAAAAAAACGGCTCGCGTCGTTCACGTCAAAGATCCGGCTCTAGCCGTTTGTTCCTGACTGACACATCACCACTGTACCAGCTTTTCAGCTCACAGCCCGACACAACAGCAGAGAGAGCACAGACTTTAAGGCGGCGACGCGTGATTGCGGGTGCCGCTCAGGTGCGTCCGCCTCCCCTGCAGCGGCGCTGCAGACCACGCCCTGCCACACACAGGTAAAATACATATTTAAGCAGAATTTTGTAAATATTTATTTTTCTTTCTTTTTTTTTTTAGCAGCATAGAGCTTTTTTTCCCAGTTATTTTTTAAAAGTCAGGTCAAGGCTCCAAAAGCTCAAAGGCGATATAAGGGTGGCGGCTCACAACAGTTTTAGTTCAGCTGCACTCAAAAAACAGATTCAGGTCCTCCTTTCAAAGAACACATGCAAATTATGTTAGTTGTTCACAAATGCAATTAAAAAATACCAAATTAATTTGATTTTCTTTGTGTAAACCTAAAATTATTCAAAACCAGCAGAGGCTGATTCTGAACACAAAATGAATGAGTTTGTTGGGGCACTGGGGGGTAGGAGGAGTACATTTTTGCACTTAAGTATTTGTAAACTCAAAGAAATCAATTCAAGCCCCTCTTTAAGCTTAAACATTATTTTTAATCTCATTCAACGCAAATGTAGCACTCCAGCGTTACTGCAATTATTATTCGTGTGGTGAACCTAAATTATTTTCTCTCAAAGCAGTCTTTGTCACAAGAACACAAAGTTTGCGCTCTTTCAGGATCACCTAAATGAATGCAGCTGCTCTTGGCCTCTCTGTACTTTTTGGATAAAACTACACCTTCAGGTAAGGTAACATATTATTTTTCCATATATCCAATTGTGTATTTCTTTATCAGCTAAATCTATAATGCTATTTATCATAGAAGCTTGTAACAGTTGTTTTTTGAACTTTTGGTGGTGCTACCATTCTCTTCTCTGCTTGAATACTATTTTTTTTTTGACAATATAGCCAGGTCTTTTCAAAAGTGCCTTGTTTTAGAGGAGAAATTGTGTAGCTGCCAACTTTTAAGTCGGAGCGTGTGCTAGCTTATTAGCAGCTAGCCATTGTGCTCAATGAAAGATGATGTCCTATAGCTAACTTCTTTCTTACTGTTTTCTTTTTATAATCTAAAAATATGGTATTCTGTGTTTATTATTATATGCCATTTTCTAGTAGAAAGTATCGTTTTGAGGTGTCTTTAAAAGCACTACATAGTTTACTGAGGGTGCTACCAAAAGCGAACCATGTGGCCGGAAGAGTAACTGCAGGCAGCACAATGCGCACTCCCATGACGTTCAAACCTATTTATTATTATAAAAGATTTCGGCTACGTCCACACTTACACAGGTATTTTTGAAAACGGAGATTTTCCGTTTTCGTTTTAAAAAATAATCCCGTCCACAGGTAAACGCAAAAATGAAGGAAAACGCTGCTAGGAACATGCCAAAGCAACAGGTGGCGATATATTCCTAAACTCAGCTAAAAACAGTTTAGGTCTTGACAAACTTCACTGATGGTTCAAATGTTTAGCAACTTTCAGTGTGTTGATTCAGCAGTCTGTATTTAAACTTCTAGTTTATTATATTTGTGTATGTTTTATTTCCAGGTGAATGCAGAGTTCCTGCAGATCACTACAAAACCCCTGCAGGCGAAGTTCTTGGCTCAGCTGGACAACTTAACAGACAAGCTGATGCAAAATTTTCAGGGGAGCAAAGGAGCAAAGGGCCAAAAGATCAAGGATATCATGGCGATCAGTAGTTTGGTCGGTACTAATGATAAACCCATCAATTAAATGCAATCAATCAATTCCATTTTTTTCACCCTTTTTTTTTCCACCCTTGCATTAGTATGATGACATCGACATAAAGAGGGAGCATACTCTTAAAAGCCTGGTGATCTACTTTAATGAAGATCCAGACCTACTGTTCAAGGAGTATCTGGTACGCTTATCACACCTTCTTTTCTAGATTCAATTTGAGTTAGGTTCATCGCACACAAAATCCTCATATATTCAAAAGAGACAATATAATTGTGAAATAGTATTATTCTTAATAGTCATTGTTGAAACTTGCACTGGAGAGCACTTTTTAAGGGGATAGTTTCAGCAAAAATTCAATTGTTCATTCTTTTGGTGCTGCCATGTAGGTATCTACTGCCTCTATAAACACAGTAAATGTGGACAAAACATTCATCCATTTTCTGTCAGTGTTTCAATTCAGTTTATTTATATAGCGGTATATCACAACAACAGTCATCTCAAGGCACTTCAGAAAGTAAACACTCCAGTGGAGTTCAGTTTATTATGCCAATTAGTAAAAAGTCTTCATTATAAGGAACACAGCAGATTGCATCAAGACACTAACTAGTGTCACTGCCATTACAGCAATCTCCTGGTTTCAGGAATAATGTGCATAAAACAAGCTGTTTCAAAAGGTTCCCAATTGTGATGAAATAAGGGAAATTGACCCAGCCCACACACACACACACACTGATAGACACTGGAGGAGCTCCTGCTCTATATCAAGCCCCTCCCAAAGGGAGGTACATAATACCTGAACCCAAACTATTGATAGGAAACAGATTGACGGGTTTTATTTATGTTTGGAGTGTTTATAGAGGCGGTAGAGACCTATGTTTCAGCACAAAAGGATACAAAAGCTGAGTTTTGCATAATATGTCCCCTTCCAAGTGACAGAGCCCTTAAACCTGAAACAACCTGTTTTTCAGACCTCCTCCACTGAGGATGAACGGTTGAGGTCCACTGCAGCAACTGTCACTGTATTTACACCATCAGAAGAGAAGGGATTCAGGAGCCAGAGGATGTTGGAGTTGTCACTGAAGGTACTACAGTTATGAACAACCTCGGTAGTGTCATCATGGCATTCATCGTCCTCTTTGGACTGATTTATGCACTTGATCTGAGCTATCCAAATGACCACAAGTACACTTTTGAGTTCTGTCAGAAGATTTTGATGAATCTGGATGGACAAAGGCTCAGTACAAAGATGCAGCAAATGAAAATGAAGATGTTTGCTTAGGCAAACAAGACCCAGCACAAAAGTTGATTTTGGCCTTTTTATATCTTTTGTTCAAACTGTGACCTTTTTTTCTTTCTTTTTTTTGGCCAAATGGAAGTTGTCTATTTTTGTCTGCTGTTATGTTGTGAGTGATGTGACCTTTAATCTGTACTACTATAGATGGATGAAAGGACTGGGGATTTAGCTCAGAAAAAGTTTCATGGTTGTAACCACCATTTTCTTTTTGATTGCTTTTGGGATTTGCAAAGGTAATAGAAAAATGTTGACAAGTTTTGTGTCTTCCAGTGTTTTAAAGTTGGTCTTCCCGTTCTTATAAGCTTGTAAATGTTTACATGTAATTGGTTTTGGAGAAGTAAAGTTGAAAGATTTTTTTTTTATTAAAATACCTCCCCCTTGGTAACAGAAAAATGTTCGTCATGAAAACACACACACATATATATATATATATATATATATATATATATATATATATATATATATATATATATATATATATATATATGTGTGTGTGTATTTATGTATATGTGTGTGTATTTATGTATTGTTGGGTTGTTTCAAATCTTCAGTGACTGCCATACTATGGTGTGAATTGCAATGTTTAGTAGGTTATCATTGTGAATTTGCAAGTGTCACTATAAATATATACAATGATTCTGAAGTGAAATCTGATTTTACAGATTCCAGTTTGTTTTCAGTATTGCCTAGTAGTACAGAGGTGTGTGCTATTCAGATTTGACATTCATTACAAATGTACGTCAGCACTTTTTTGTGAGCACTTTGATTTTTGTTAAGGTTGATTTGACCATGTGACATGTATGTTTATTTACAAAATATTCTGTTTCTGCTTTTAATTCAAGTGAATAAACCTGAGTTGTAAAAACAAATTCATTTTGTCATTATTTTAATAATTAAATTAGTTTTCTGGTAATGAAAATTATGATTTAGTTGAACTCAAAATAATGATTTCAATGCAATGAAAATCTAGCTCAAGTGAATGACATTGTATTGAGTTGGACCAACCAAAACCTTTCACATCATTTTAATGTACTTTTTTTCATTTTAGCAGTATTTACGAAATTGTGTTCTACTGACTCAATTTAATTGAATTGTCATGATGTATGTAGATTAGGTTGGACCAAAATAGATGTATTACGTGGAAAACCTGCCATCAGTCCAATTGAGTTCATCCAATGACTTATTTTTTTGAGTGTGGGTGTCTTTCCTTTTGTTATATTTCTTTAAGAGTTCAAAATGTGTTAATTACTTAAATAAAATGTAACTTTCTCTGTAGCACTTCATGGATTTCATAAGCAGCACACCTTAAAGTTGTTAGTTTAGAAGTTATAAAACAGGTTCATTACTTGAAATCTTGCTTGTGTTGCACTTTATTCTGTGTTTTTATGGAATAAAAACATTGAGATGATGAACCATCTGTCTTTTTTTTGGGGGGGGGGACATTTTACCTTATATGAATGTTTATCAATTAATAATAATTTAATTTTATTACTAATTATCAGGTATTACCAACTAGCAAACAAGAGATAATTTTACCTAATTCCAATGAGTAAGTAGCTGTTGAATAGATACGTAAATATGGGGTAAATTTGACCCAATTTAATTATTTCATAGCTTTTTATTGAAGGTATTTTATACACAATATATTGAATTAAATCTACTCCAAAAAGTCAATGCAAATTGTTATCTCGGATTTATTGGGTAAATTCTATAGATGACTTCTTACAGTGCATATATATTTCAAGGACCTGCTGACAAACGGAGAAATCCTGAAGAGTATAGAGTGGAATTAATGCAACTGCCTTCCTTCTTAAAACTCCATTCATGAACAACACAGCACTGAATCAGTTCATCAACTGTTCAAGCAAAGGTTGACGGCCTGTGGTTGTTCCCAGCGGACAGGTGGACAGGCTGTGCACAGCAGATCGTGCACATTATGGATTGATTGCACAGCAGCACTGCGCTGCACCAGGCTACATCTTCACGATGACCTCTGTTTTCTTCCTTTCAGAAAGACTGATGTTCAGAGGAGGTCACCCAGTCATGTGATGGCTTGATCCCTGTTTTTACACCCACATCCAAATGTCCTTGATCTAGCCACTAAAGCTCATTACGCATTGGATGCATCTGTCTGTGAACGAGTGTGTGGGCAGATAAAGGCTTCGAGTGTATAGAATAACATGCACTGAAGCCTTGATTGTGACTTGTAGTGTAATACAATAAAACAAAACCTGTCCTTTGAGGCATTGTGGTAAAACGGTTAAGTTTTAGATCATTTAATACAAAAGGACGGATGATTCCGTGACACCGCTGGGCTATCAGCGCAGCATCTATCAGAACACTGTTGCTACCACTGCAGATGAACTACAGCAGAGTCAGCTCTTTGGCAGCAGCCTCCTCCCCCTCCACACTTATCATGGACCCATCTCACATTGTTCCGTCGCTACACTGAGCATCATCGGTAGGATTTATACGCGACCTGACGAAATTCCGCGATTTCCATTTTTGGCGTGGACAGCGCTGCGTGCTTCGCTCCAGAGGAGAGGATAAAACTCCTGCTTTTCAGAGAAGCGCAAGACAAAGACATGTATCACTGGCTGCTCTACGTGTTTCTGGGTGTCTGGTAAGTGTGTGTTGATGCAAATGAGCAGCAATGTCTCGATCGAGTTAACACCGACAAACGAATTGAGATAATGGCTGCAGATGTCGCCGCCTCTGCGCTCTGTCCTCGACATAATCCGCTGCGTTTTTCTTGTGGTGGTTTTATAGCAGGATGCTATTTGAGCTGTGGTGTTGGAGGAGACCACAGCGCAAATAATCCTTATTTGTCAGCAAAACAGTTTGGCTTTCATTTCAGCGTTTTTCTCAGTCGCGTCTAATAGATTTTTATTTGACCTCCATACAGGTTTATTACTGAGAAGGTAATAAGGCTTTATCTGTCTTGTTACATCAGTAGAATATCCTGGGGCTCTTCGTGAACACATAGCTGATTATTTAGTTCTTGGACTGACGCAAAAGACTTCTAATACTCAGGACTTCTGTCACCAAGGTGTAAATTATGTCATGACTCTCTGAATCAACTTCAGCTTTATTAACACAACCCTGGCACCAGTTCTCTGAAACAGTCACTTTAAGGACTTTGTAAGGTAAAAACAAATATTTGAGAGAGACTCATCAGTTGATGTGCAGCAGACCCAGGTTCAAGGAGCCGCATCCATCTACTGTGACTAGTTGGGGTTTAGTAGGAAGGAGAAAAGAAGAAACGAGAGCATAGAGAGACAGAAGATTAAAATTAATGCAGACGCCAAAAGAGGGGAGTGGAGAACTGAATAACTGCTCAATGCATCATTGGAAGTCCTCCAGCATCCTAAAGCCTTTAGCTACAAAAATGAGGTTTGGTCCATAAGTATAGTTAAAAGTATTATTAAAAGGAAGGTTTTAAGCCTTCTCTTAAAAGTAGAGAGGGCGTGTCCGGTAAATCCTAGCTCAGAGCTTATTCCACAGGAGCCTGATAGCTGAAGGCTCTGCCTCACATTCTACTTTTGGAAACTCACCAAACCAAAAATAAGCCTGAAGTCTAAGAACAAAATGCTTTACTGTTAGCACGCAATACTAACAGGTCTTTAAGACGTGATATGGCCTGATTATTCAGGACTTTGTATATGAGAAGAATCATTTTACAAACAATTCTGGATTTAACACAGAGTAATAAAAAAGGATATCTATCCCACTCTCACTCGTTTTGGATCAGCTGAAGTCTTCTCAGGGAACTTTTTTTTAACCTGTCCTGTCCAGCAGTTGTAGCAAGCAGATTAATGGTCTAAATGCTTTGTTGTGCCAAACATATTTCCCAACAGGGCCAACGTAGACTCTCTGTAGGCTCCTCTTGGTAATGTTTTGGTTGTGTTATTATCCATATTATTGTCTGTGTGGATATTATGCTGGAGCAGGCAGTGGGTCTAGAACAGATTGGCAAAAGATAAGAGAAAAAAGTGGAGAGAGGAAAGAGAGAAAAGAATGGTGATGGGGGAAAATCCAGGAGGAAGCAAACAGACAATCTGGATCTGTAACAAAGCACTCACAAGCAATACACGACACCTGAAAGACAAAACAGGAAGGTACACAAGCAAATATATATTTTCACTGTGTGTGTGTTGGTGTGTGGGTGCATGTGTGTTTGTGAGTGATAAAGAGAGTGGATGTGAGCGTGTGTTATAAAGCCTATTTGAAAGAAAAAGGTCAGAAATTGCAACAATGGGAACTTTCAGGGAACTTTTAGAAAAGCCTGCTAATAAAAGTCTTTTAAAAGGAGCAGTCTGTAAGAAACCATAGTCGGGATTCTGTGAATTCCAGCCTAGAATTAACAAATGCATGGTCATGTTTCCCAGCAGCCTGAATGAGATAGGTCCAACTTTAGCAATATTTTAGCAGAGATGACAGACGTCCTGGATATTTGTTTATTCTGGATATTTGTGGCTGTTGCTCAGGTATTAGAACAGGTCACCTACTAATCGGAAGGTTGGTGGATCAATCCCTGTTTGCTCCAGTCTGCATGCCAAATATCCTTGGACAAGATACAAACCCCAAGTTGCTCTTTGATGCATCCATTGGAGTGTGAATCATTGAAGACTCTAGTGGACCCAGGCTCACCCAAACTGGGAGCACTGAAGATTGAAAAGCAACAGAGAAAATAACGAAACAAAGCAAAGGGCGGCTGCTTACAGGAATCTGAAATATAAGACATTTTTATCCATTTTTCTTTGCTGCATCATTCCTTATATCTTGTGTCATATATTTAATGTCCTCAGTGTGTACCTACAATGTAGAAAGTGGTAAAAATAAGGAACCAACCAATAAAGGAGAAGGTGTGTCCAAATGTTTTGCTGGTAATATATGTGTGTGTGTGTGTGTGTGTGTTTGATTTTCACAATGTTTTCTCCTCCACAGTTCAGCTATTGGACCCAGTAAACAGGACGAAGAGGACTATGAAGATGTACCCATAAATAAGACCTGGGTGTTATCACCAAAGGTCTATGAGAGCGATGTAACGCTGATCCTTAATAAACTGCTGCAAGGTTATGACAACAAACTACGGCCTGACATTGGAGGTACATCACTTCAATTTAGCTGACCTAAATTCACAATTATAGTTATCTTAAGGGACTTTTCATTGTATGATAAAGATATTACAACATTAAGTCATGTGACACTGTGTGGCAGGCAGAGCTTGGACCCAAATGCACTTAGAAACAAAGGGAGTAACTAAAGAAGGCAACTTTATTTGCTCTAACACCATACTACAAACAAAAATACAAAAAGACTAACAGAAACAACCAAAAAACTAGAGAACTAGTGACAGAGAACTAGGAGGCTCAGAGGTTATGAGGGGAAATACAGCGTTCACAGGAGACATGGGAACACACGACAAACAGGGCGACATGACAACGAGCAGAAGGAGACTGAGGACTTAAATACACACAGGATAATGAGAGGAGGCAACAGGTGGAAACAGAGCTGGGGTTGATACAGACCAACAGGACAGGGGGAAGAAAACAGGATACAGTGTACACAGGACAAGAGACTGTCAAAATAAAACAGGAAGTACGATAAACAAAGACTAAGACACAGGCAGGACAGTGAGAGCCGGGGGAAAAGACAGACATGACTGACTGAGAAGACAGAAAGGGAACATCAAACACGGAGACAGGAGATAAACAACATGAAGACAAGGCTGACTAAACACAGGACTGAGGAAGAACTCTAAGATTACTAAGAACCGAAGGCCATGAACCTCAGAATCACATAGAATATTCTTAATAAGCAGTAATGTCCAGAAACACTGGATCCAAGACCCAGAACCATGACAATTATAGAGTGATTAAGTCTGCACTGCATGCTTCCACAAGTATTTAGATAAGATAAGATAAGATAAGATAACCTTTATTAGTCCCACACGTGGGAAATTTGTTTTGTCACAGCAGGAAGTGGACAGTGCAAAAGTTATGACGCAAAAATTAGAATACAATAAGAATAAATACAGATAGACTCTTATGAATTCAGATTTAATGATAAATATTTTTTCTTTCTTTTTTAATTAAAAGTTCAGTAAGAGTAACGAGTCACCTCATTACTGTTACATAAGTAAAGTCTGTGAAGAATATAGTTCGCCAAATAGTGTCGCTCAGCATATGAACTTGTGTGCTGTCGTGAGTATCAGCTCCCCTTTGGCTTCTCTCTTCCACTGTCAGGTTGTGCAGAGTTGATCTTCAGGGCAATTTTGGAATAATAGTAGAATAATAGTATTATTGTATTATTCTATACAATATAAAGCGCCTCGAGGCCACTGTTGTTGTGATTTGGTGCTATATAAATAAAATTGAATTGAATCTTTGATCTTCCATCTTATGCAAACACGAGAGTTGCTGTTTAGAGTTAAATTAAGACACATCTTAGAAAAGGTCAAATAATTTTCCATCATTTCTGCAATTCTGACCACGCTTTCAGTAAACATAACTTCACCCCCACCTCCAAATCAGTGATGTGCAGTATATCTCTCTGTCGTGTTTCAGTGAGGCCCACAGTGATTGAAACAGCTGTGTATGTCAACAGCATTGGACCAGTGGACCCTATCAACATGGTAAGCCTGCCTCTCAACATATCTCTAGATTCTTTATCCAGGGTTACTGAATGTCTTTACAAACCTGAACAGTATCTGGACAACTTGTATTCATGCTACAGTTTGAATGCTCTTTCAAAGAAGTCCCCTAACAGTATTTTTCCATGGCTTTCAACTTCAACCCACTGAGGAAGAGTCCTCCTTGTTGAAAACTCTGTTTAAATAAAGTGAAACGTGGTTCACAGTGCCAACAATTTATTAAGGGGAAATCTCAATATTTAAGATTGTAATTGATTTAATTATTTAGCAGTTTTAACACTTATTTAATGAATGTTGATCATTTGATTTCACTCTCTATGGTCAACGTGTCATCAAAGTCATTCAAAGGCATTTGAACAAACTTGTGTCATTTTTATAACATCTCAGTGAAAAAAGAGAAGTGATAAGAGAACATCTGAGTCAAATATGCAACACATTATAGAGGTGGCAAAAGCAAATTCTTCTAGTAACTGTTTAAAAATTGTTCTGGTTTGTTTGCATGATTCCCAACATCTGTTTCAGGAATACACAATTGACATCTTCTTTGCCCAGACATGGTATGACAGCCGCCTGAAGTTCAATAGCTCAATGAAGCTGCTCATGCTCAACAGTAACATGGTAGGCAAAATATGGATTCCTGACACATTCTTCCGGAATTCCCGAAAATCAAATGCCCACTGGATCACTACTCCCAACCGCCTCCTTAGGTTGTGGAGCAATGGGAGAGTCATGTACACATTAAGGTAGGACAGTTTTGTAGCCAGTTTGCTAACGTCTTTGAAAGTATTTGTCATTTGTGCAGCTTTAGTGTGTACATCTGCTTTTTGTCATGTAGTTCTCTTTTAAGTGAATCCAATTTGTCAAAGTCTGATAGTTTTTTATGTATTTACGCTCTTAAATAAAGACAAGACATACGGTGACTTTAATACTATTAGGCAGGGAAAAACAATTCCGACATATATTATTTTTTTTCTGACATAATTCTGTTTCTGTCAGGTTGACTATAAATGCGGAGTGTTACCTTAAGCTGCATAACTTTCCAATGGATGAGCACTCGTGTCCACTGGAGTTTTCAAGCTGTAGGTGGTCAAACATATTCCCCTCTCATTGCTGAGTCTGCCATCTCAACTGCAGTTTCTGTAATTTATCAGAAAATCATACCGACTAAGCCTTTATTCGCCCTCTCCTTGCCCACTGCCCCATCTGCTTGAGGCTGGCTACTTTAAGCTTGTGCCAATCTATCATCTACTTCACCAGGAGAGAGAGGAAGCCACACAGTCCCATGTCTTGGACAGACTTAATGAATTATGCACTTTTTTCTGTGCTGTCACGTTGTCTGTTTCATCCTTCATTTGTCACTTGCATTGTGCTTTGGCTGCTCATCTCTTATTGTCTCAATCTTCTTCGTAGTTTCGCTTCTTCCATGCTAGAAGAAGGACAAACGCATTACAGACATTTG
Organism: Rhamphochromis longiceps; assembly: GCF_057381845.1. NCBI lineage: Eukaryota > Metazoa > Chordata > Actinopteri > Cichliformes > Cichlidae > Rhamphochromis > Rhamphochromis longiceps. The sequence goes on along the minus strand of NC_140575.1, from coordinate 3,149,210 downwards.
GTGTAAAAACAGCTTTTCATACTTTTTTGTTTATCTTGTTAATGAAGTCTGAGCATGTCAATGCAAATAAAAGTTGATATTTGCTTTTATCTTAATCGGAGCCATTGTATTTCCTAAACATAGGCCTTTCTTAAGCTTTGTTAACATGTAACCCATAACCTTAGAAGTATTAGAACGACATCCTTAAATGTGCATTTTGAATCATTTAAACCTTCGAACATGTAAACATTATAGAAGTCAGATGAATGTATAAAGACTTTTCCTTTTTTTTAATACACACCTCAGGTGGAGCTTCTTGTCAAAAACACAGTTATGTATGTTTAGGTATGTTTATGTTTGGGCTGTAGATGGTTATCCTAAAAACGAGATCATGTATCGGTGGCAGAGACGAGCAGTAGAGGTGGCGGACCAGCGGTACTGGAGACTCTACCAGTTTGCCTTTGTGGGGTTGAGGAACACGTCTGATGTCGCACACACGCAATCAGGTTAGAGACTGTAACCAAGTTCACTATCATAGTATCAAAGTTGACTTTAATCTTATGCTACAAGCTGTCGTTGTTTTGTGAAAGCAGAGAGTCAACATTGTCACGTGAATTTGCTTTTGCCCTTCATTTATTAAACTTTCAGGGGAATATGTCATCATGACAATCTTTTTTGACCTGAGTCGGAGAATGGGTTACTTCACCATCCAGACCTACATCCCCTGCAGCATGATTGTGGTTTTATCCTGGGTCTCCTTCTGGATTAACAAGGACGCCGTCCCAGCACGAACATCTCTAGGTTTGATCATTTAATTCAGGCACAGATAAAATCAGGCTGTAAATGTTTCTGTAAATTACTGTAATATCCTTTAATCTTTGAAATATTTCTATATAATGAGCTGCAATCAGCTTTTGACTATTCTTACTATAAATTATACAGCACACATTATGGTCTGTGATATCTGAAAGTTGAGGGTTAAGTATTCTCCCTGTGATGGTGTTACTGGTTTAAGGTATGCAGGACTATAAAAGGAAGATTGCATACTCTCTGCCCAATAAATAAACGTAACCTTATTTTTCACAATCAGCCAGTCTTAAATTGAAAGTTGTTTACTGCGTTGCTTTTTCAGTGGAGTAAGTGTTTCATCACTGCTCATACCAGCGTCCCTGTCCAGCACATCCTCATCACTGATAGACCCGGCCATACGAGGTCGTGCTCTGTGTCGTGTCATAGCCAGAGGTCGTTCGGTTACAGCATACACTCTATCCTCTGGGTCTTTTTGATATGATGCCTTCTTCTGTGCTCACTGCGTCTATGGGGATGGTGTTCGCCCACCCAATGTATATTCCAGTGGACGATGAGAGTCAAAACTTAAAAACTGATCTATAGATCGCCTTGAGGCGACTGCTGTTGTGATTTGGAGCTATATAAATAAAATTGAATTGAATTGAATTAACAGGTGAAGATGGCAGAAGTACACATATGCTGTACTTAAGTAGAAGTACTAGTGTAAAAATATACTCCAGTAAAAGTACTATTTTGTATTTTTACTGGACTCTTTCACATCCTGCTGGTCTGAGCAGGGAGACAAGGAGGCCGTTTATGTGGAAAGACTGATCAATGGTTATGGCAATTTGTATATTAAGGATCATGAAACTGACCTCATGGCCCGTGTTAGTCACGTGTTAGTCACGTGTTAGTCACGTGTTAGTCACGTGTTAGTCACTGGTGCCAGTTTGGTAATTATGCAGATTTACTTTTTTAAGGCTGGGAAGACCTGCGGTCATTGAATGCATGATGGAACCACTGAAAATGCTGCTTCATGTTGAACAGAATCAGCTTTCTGTCTTGTATGCTTCCACTCTTGCTATGCTAATTCTTTAGAAACTTTGGAAGCATTGTGGTAAACTCAGTTCATATTATTTCACTTCCCCTGTCTCTTATCATGTGTGCCATGTGCTCGTGAGCAGGAGCATTCACAGTGATATAGTAAAAGGACACAATAGTGACTGAACACTCAGCTATTACATATAAATTAGGTGAATAACATATATGTGTTTTTATTTTTCCTTTTCTTTATCCTGTCATAATTTAGATGACTAACGAAAAGTAATTTAACCAAATAAATGAATATTTGTTATGTTTTACTTTGGACAAAGTTAGGAAACAATGTCCAAGTAAAGGCTGATGTTGCATACACATTAAAAATATTACTTGTCTGTTCTGCAACGTAGAAGTTTCCTTTATGTCTTTAAGTCTTACGAGGTGCTGCTGCTTATACTACTGCAATTCTTCCGTTCAAGTCAAGCTAAAAACAAGTCCAACATTGAAACCACCTTGTTTTTATGTGTTCATGAATATTTGTAGGACTGATATTCTACCACTAAATTCGTCTCAATCCTTTTAGGCATCACCACAGTGCTTACCATGACGACTCTCAGTACCATCTCCAGGAAGTCCCTGCCAAAGGTTTCCTACATCACCGCCATGGACCTTTTTGTCTCTGTCTGCTTCATCTTCACCTTTGCTGCTCTGATGGAGTATGGCACTCTGCACTATTTCACCAGCAACAGGCAGACAAAGAAGTCTAAAGCCAGCAACACACAGGTACCAGATTTTATTTGATCCCTTCTTCATTAAAGAGCCACAGCATCAAGTACTAACACGGGGAAATGACTGTGTGTGTTCCCTCTACAGCAGAAAGCATCAAGCATGGTGAATATCCGGCCCGGCCCGTCGCTGTTGCAGATGAATAACATTGTACCCTATCACGGGGAGGATGATTACGCTTATGAGTGTTTAGATGGAAAAGACTGTGCCAGCTTCTTCTGCTGCTTTGACGACTGCCGTTCAGGTGCCTGGCGTGAAAACAGGATGCACGTGCGAGTTTCCAAGATCGATTCTTATTCACGAATATTCTTTCCTACTGCTTTTGGCCTTTTCAATCTGGTTTATTGGATAGGTTATTTATATTTATAAAACTGGCACCTCAAAGGACAACCGGAGTGTATCATATACAAAATTTCCCAGAGACTGAGCTACTTGTATATAGTTAGAAATAGGAGGTAGTCATTTTAACGGCTTACTGTTACCAGCCGTCCGATTCCAGCAAGATGCAAAAGTCAAAATAGGAAAAGAACCCTGAATTTCATTGAAGCTATAGTTGTGGACATTTGGAATTACATCAAATGTTTGCACGGGTTAAACTCGAGAGAACACGGAGGAGTTTTTGGCGTCACTTTTTAATATAGTTTGTTTATTCCTTGCCACTGTGCTATTGACATTGTAAAGTAGGAAGAAGAAGGTGCATTGTAGCTGTAATATATAATGGCAAACTATTAGATTTTTTTAACTCTTTTAGAAAAGCCAGTAGCTCTTATCATATAACTAACCTGATTGTCAGCAGGTCAGCAGCCAATATTTGAAATATCAGCAGTGTGTTTGAGAAATGTCTGGTCCTGTTGGTCATTAGTCGTTAAATAGCTGAAAAACCGGAGCATCAACTGGACCAGCTTCTGCTCAGAATCTAGGAAGGATAAATTTGTAGTATTGGCCAAACGTTGAGTTGTCGAGAAGCGGTGGTTTTTACAGAGGCCTGATTTTATATCATAACATCATAAAGATGATGCACTGCTGAAGGCACAATTCTGAATTTAAAGGAAGAATCAAACTAGACTTGCATTTCCTTTTATACATTTTTGCTGCGTATAAAACACAGCGTGACTTTTGCCACATGACAAAGAGCAAAGTGTACTGAAACGTTTTCAGTAATATTGTCTTAGAATTACAACATTTTCAACAACATTTTAATGGCAGCTTTCAACAATTTAAGATTTTTACTTAAAGCTTGCTTTGTTTCCTATTTTTCCTCAGAGATGACAGAGGCTCATAAATCTTGTAGCTATGTATTTTGCAGTGAGGTAGAAAGCACCATTCACCATATATCACTGTTTAAGTCACGCCAGTGGAAATTTGGACTCCTGTTCTCAAAATGATGATCTTAATATTTTGGACTTCTGTTGTTCTGCAATACTCAAATCAAAATTAGGGCTATGGCTAAAATCATTCACTACTTGCTGGATATTGGACTGTACAGTAAATTTCTCATTTGCTGTCTGGAGTACGGAGAGAAGTTACCTTTGAAAGTGTTACGAAGTTGTGATATGATCCACAAGCGTGAACTAAGATTTACAAATCAGCGATTTCTGTGGGACTTGTGCAGACTCACAAATGCGGCTCCACATACAGACACAAAGCAATGTGACCACACAGGAGCTGAACGTAATAAGTTGTGGAAAAATAATCAGTATTTATTCAGATTTGGTTTAAACACATTTGTAAAATAGTTTCACGTGCTTCATATTTGTGTCTTGCGCATTAGTGAGTCCACAAAAGTTACACACAAATCACTGCACACATTTGTAAGTCTTAGTTTATGCTTGTGGATCATATTGTACGCATTCGTAACCATTTTAAGACAGATTTCTCTTCATGATGCCATCAAAGTATCCCACAATGCCTCGTGAAAATAGCGTATACCTGATGGCCAGTACCTGAGCATTTCCTACCATCGTGCTCAGCACCAACAGAAACGTGTCAGATGGAGAAGAGGAAAGAGAAGGCGGTGCCTTTGCTTGAAGATTCACTGTTAAAGAACTACTTTTGGATTCAGTGTTGCTACTTCAAATAGCCACGTCAAAAAAAGCGCTGCAGTTTTAATTTGCGACAAATAATGTAAATCATGAAGCTCAAACTTTGTTTTTAAAAGGGCTCAGTACTACGCAATTGTGGTGATGTTAGCCAGTGTTAAGATATTGGATTTTATATAAACAATGACTGTGTGTACTAATACATTTACGATTGGGTAATTTCCTACTGTTTAACAAATGTGCAAACACAAAGTGCTGAAATGAACTCACAGCATTATGAAAAAATACTGAGAATTACATGTAACTGTTGAAGGACGCAGCTTTCATTCCTAAAAATACTCATTCTTAATAAATGTACTAGTTATGGTTTAAGGAGCTCCAAAGACTACGACGACCTGGATGACTGAGAACCTTCACAGATATACTAGTTATGCTAGCGCATACTATGTGTCTGCATAGAACTGGTAAAGCAAAAAGAGATTAAAACAAAGGTCAGATTCAATTCAGTTTTATTCATGAAGCGCCAAATTACAACAACAGTCGCTTTATATTGCTAGGCAGACCATTCTTATTCTTTAAAACGTCAGACTTGGAGATAATATGAATAGATATGCTACAGCAAACTCTCCCATAAGAAAACTACAGATAATAGTTTAGTGCATTTTCAGATACACCAAAGAAACATTAAATGACATTTAGTAGAATACTGTGTATAAATGTTACACTTTAGTTTCTTTGCATAAATTCTGTGCATGTCTTGTTTTGCTGTGGGGTGTGTGTGGGGGGGGGGGGGCTGCAAATGTAATCAGGTCTCCATGCACAGTAGTCTTAACCTTGCCCATAGCGTTTCCTTATAGCCATAACACAGTTGTTCTGACAAAGGTGACATGAAGATGATTTACTCGCTCGAAGGTGTCAATAGACATGTCATTCTCAAAGAAGACAAAGAAGTGGTAAACTATGCAAACATTGACAGTGTAGTTATTGTTAAAGTGTGTTCATTTCTAGTTAACCGTCACTGATCGAACCAAATTATGTAAAATAAGGATTACTGCAATTATTAGTATTAACAAAACAGTAAATAATTAGATAACAGATCATTAGTAATGACGTTCGAGCTCTGAAACCAAAAATCAAGCAGAAGTCTCTGATCTTCTATAGAAGTCAAATATGTCATTTTTGCTGATTCAGGTCAAAATAATTAAAAGCTGAAAGAATGCAGTGCAGAAGTTGATGCAGCCTTATAATCCTGTTACTGTACCAAAAGGAAATGACATACATGGTTTACCAAACTGTGGCCTGACGCTCATCATGACAGTGCTTTTAAATACCACAGATTGCATTTCAATATAGTGCTGATGAGATAAAATGATATTTTGCTTTTGATTACTAATCGTTCATAAAAAAGTGTGCATTTTGTCAAAGCTGTGTCTTTAGTGTTAGCACTGATAGCTTGTCTATGGCGAGACAGGGTCTACAAAATGTGATGGTCTTTCATTCGCCACAGCTTCAACACACCCCTCTTGTAACTTAAGATGATTCCAATGCTTTTTATTTATTAAAACAAACATAACAAATGTTTATTGCTTACAAATACCTGGAATGATTACCTAAATATTTGCTCTAATGATTGAATAATATTTTCCACAGCATTGTTTTGTAAAGTAGCTCATTTAAAAAAAAAAAGCGCTGTTTTCATTCAGCCCAGAAACCTCAAAGCATGTTGTGTGATCATGAGCATTGTGAGAGGAAGACTGGTATAGAGCTGTATGTTCATTCTACTCAAGCCATATTAACACATCTAGCACACATCTGTGATACAGTGGCATTCTCTGTAATTGTTGCTCATACTGTATTGTGGCTACTATCTCAATACACTGTGACAAAATAAATCAGTGCCTAAAAACGGTTCCAATGGTTTTACATGACTGGATGTTGAAGTGGGAAAACCTCACTAATGTTTATCATGTGAGAAACTGTCAGTCAGTATTAACCATGTTTTTTCAATCAGTATTTCATAGCCTGCCACTGAATTCGTGTATTTATTCCAGTCACACAATTACTTTTAGCCATGCTTCTTGTGATAGTTAACAACTTGTTGTTTATGCAATTGAATATTTTGTTGATGATATTCCTTATATAAAATTGTTTATCTATTTTCTTTTAAACTTGTCCTGTCCGGCAGTTTCAGGAGCACACTTCTGGACTTTGTTGTGTCATACACATTTGCTTTGCCAAGAGGAGCGCTATAGACTCTGGGTTCCTCTTGTTAATCTTATTTTATCTTGTTATTCACATTATTATCTCAAAGTCTTATTATGCCAAAGGTGACGGGTGGTGAGGGCCAGAATAAAAATCAGGATCTATACAAAAATCTTTGCTCCGTTAACCTGACTTCAGCCCAGGAAGCCTTAAGCATTGGTTTTCGTCTTTACCTGTTCTGGCTCAACTGGGTCCTTCTCTGCAGTTCACTGTGGAGGTCGATGCTTCAGGTTCTGGGGTAGATGCAGTGTTGTCCCAGAGAATGATTGATAAAATGCAGCCCTGTGCTTTCTTTTCTCATCGCCTGTTTCCCACAGAACACAGTTATAATGTGGGGGACCAAGACCTAGGCTTCTCCACTTCCTTGTCGGTTGCTCACCTGTAAGAGATCAGCTGATTAGCTCACCCGTTGCTCATCAGGTTATTATTCTGGCCTCTTAAGACTGAAGCAAACAGTCAGTCATCATCAGATCATTGTGTCAGGCCTCAGTCATGTAGGGTTTGCTTGATTTCTGCCAGTCTAGTACTGGAATTAACCTGTTTCTGTGTATACTTCTCAGCATTTTCTGATCCCTGTAAGCTTTAGTGACTGATTGCATGTCTTTGGACAACCTGTAAAATCTTTGTCATCTCTCTGATGATGTCACAGCATCACAGACAAGGATTTTCTTTGTCCACTTAGTCTATAAATAAACAGGTCCATCATTCTGTTGGTTTCTTGACAAGTTCAGGTGGTTGAGACATTAACTAGGGTGGTTCTTAGGTGAGGTGTTTTGGAAATATAAACCCTGGAAGAAGCTCAAGAAATGCTGGAGAGATTATGTGTCATGGTTCACATAATCTCTCCAGCATCTCTCAGTGTCTCACCAGAAGAAGTGGAGAAGATGACTTTGAGGAGGGAGGTCTGGGCATCTCTGCTTAGAATGCTCATCCCGCAACCCTGAGCCAGCTTTGACAAGTCAGACAAAGCAACAGCATCAAACTGACCAGCAATGGCAGCAGTGTCTTGCTGGAAAAGCTTCTCAATTGCATCTCAAAAGGACTGCCACATTAACGGCTCCAGTGAGAGAAATTTAATTCAGTTCAAATAATGCCAAATCAGCTACTTATTGGAAGGTTGGTGGTTCAATCCTTGGCTTCCCCAGCCTGCACGCCAAATATCCTGGGGCAAGATACGAACCCCAAGTTGCCGTCCGATGCGTTCATCGGAGTGTGAATGTTGGTTAGTTTGCACTTGAGTTTAGAAGTGATGTGAGTGGGTGTGAAAGGGTGTATGAGGCATGTGGTGTTGAGAACTCCAGGAGAGTAGGAAAGCGCTATATAAGAATCAGACCCCAGTATGTGAGGCTGCAGGACTGTGTGCCTGAGGTGGTAGTCTGTAGCACGGGGGCCCCACAAGGAACAGTGCTCGCCCCTTTCCTCTTCACCCCGTACACTGCAGACTTCAGTTATAACACGGACACTTGCCATCTCCAGAAATTCTCGGATGACGCCGCCATTGTGGCCCGGGTGTCGGAGGGAAACGAACTGGAATACAGGGGGGTCATCAACGACTTCGTCAGTTGGTGCAAACAGAACCATCTTTGCATCAATGCCAGCATGATGAAGGAGCTGGTGACTGACTTCTGCAAGAAGCCACCTCCTATTACACCAGTGAACATCCAGGGTTTGGACATTGAAATGGTGGAGGAGAACAAATACCTGGGTGTTCACCTCAGTAACAAACTGGACTGGTCCACAAACACTTTACAAAAAGGGTCTAAGTCATCTCCACCTGCTACGGCGGCTGAGATCCTTCGGGGTGAACAGGACACTCCTAAGGACGTTTTACGACACTGCGGTGGCGTCTGCTATTTTCTATGCTGTGGTCTGCTGGAGTGGTGGAATGGCAGAGAGGGACAGGGGGGAACTCAAACTGGTCAGGAGCACTGAGCAGCTCGTTCAGCAGTAGACGTTTGCACCCACAGTGTAGGAAGGAGCGCTATCACAGGTCATTCTTACCAGCAGCTGTCAGACTAAATTACACAGTTTAACATGGTCATCCTACTCATCAGCTTGTTTCACTGTACATTTTATATATAGTTATGTACAGTTTTTCTATACATATTCTGTACATTGTTACCTGTATGTACGAACTTCAATCGCTTATGTAAATAGGACCACCTTGTGTCTTCCTTTTATATTTTATATTCCCCTTGCTATAAAAGCTGTGTAACACCCACATTTCTCATCTGTGGGAAAATAAAGGTTTATTCTATTCTACTACCAGTCAGAAGTTTGGACACACCTTCTCATTTAATGGGTTTTCTGTATTTTCATGAATAATTACATTGAAGGCATCAAACTATGAATGAACCCATGGGGAATTATGCAGTAAACAAAAGAGTGTGAAATAACTCAAAACATGCTTCATATTTTAGATTATTTTGCTTTGATTCTGCTTTGCACACTCTTGGCATTCTCTTGATGAGCTTCAGGATTTCGTCACCTGAAATGGTTTTCCAACAGTCTTGAAGGAGTTCCCAGAGATGCTGAGCACTTGTTGGCCTCTTACTTGTGGTTGCTAGCATATTTAAAAGTTGTAATGGGAACCAGTTGGATTCAGAGGAAGAGACACCCTGTTTACTTTTAAGATTAGGTTTAAAACTTATAGTTTTAGCTTATAGTTAGGGCAACACAAACAAAACAGTGAAGAAGGTGCAGCAGCGCCTCTTCTTTCTCAGGAGACTGAAAAGATTCGGCATGAGCCCCCGCATCCTCAGGACCTTCTATCACTGTGCCATTGAGAGCATCCTCACTGGATGCATCACCACCTGGTATGGCAACAGCACCGCCTACAACTGCAAAGCTCTCCAGAGAGTAGTGCGGTGCTCTGAACGGATAATTGGAGATGAGCTTCCCTCCCTCCAAGACATCTACAGGAAGCGCTGCCTGAGGAAAGCGGGGAGGATCATCAAGGACTCCAGTCACCCCAGCCATAAACTGTTCAGACTACTTCCATCAGGAAGGAGGTTCTGCAGCATCCGGTCCCGTACCAGCAGACTGAGAGACAGCTTCTTCCATCAGGCCATCAGACTGCTGAACACGTCATAGACACCTCAGCTTCACTACTGGAACTTCAACATTATGCACTCCACACTGTATATAAATGCCACTTGTTTTGCACATATTCAACTCTGTATATTTTATATATTTTATTATTATTATTATTATTATTATTATTTTTTACTATTTAATTTGTAAAAATGTGTACACACACACACACACACACGTAGGAAAATATTTAGTATACACATCCAGAAATGCATATACTGTTATATATTGTACATATATTTATTAGTTTCAGATGTAGCCATTCTTGTATTTTGCTTGTTTACATTATTGTATTTTGCACAACTCTGTTGCTTGTGAAGCTCGCACACAAGAATTTCACTCACATGTGCTGTACCAATGTACCTGCACATGTGATGTGACAATAAAAGTGATTTGATTTGATTTGACACTGGCAACACCTAGGCCAAGTGTTTTTGACCCATTAACACCATTTTTTGGGTCATTTGCTGGTTTGCTCTTTAAACAAATTATGTAAATCAACAAAGGCAGCTACAGATATAAGTCTGGGATCCTCTTCTTTGCTCTCCCAAAGGCAATAAATTCCTCTCCCTTTGGTTGACACCACTGGCTATATGGGACAGAGCAGCAGTGTATCATATCATATCGTTTCATTTTGTGTATGTTTCCCCCAAAGTCCAACAGACAGAACCAATATCAATGATAAAACCTTGGGTGTAATAAATACATTTTTTTAAAAAATAGTCTTCAAATTTACTTAAAAAACATAGATTCAGTTCAATCATCTTGTTACATTACACTATTCTGCTGGTAAACAACTGTAGAATCACTGTGAACATCGTGTGGTAGGGGTACACAAGACCACTTAGACCAAGATCATGACATATATGCCGACATTATATTGTGATTCTGTCTTCCCATATGGTGATATCAATGTTCAGGTATAAATGTGTAGTTTTGTATGTATCAATATATGGTCAAGTGATCAGGGCTGTGATAAAAATATGTTTTGTCACTTTTGTTAATTATCCCCACCAAATCAAAACTGATGTATGAGCCCAACCCAAGGCTTTGGACATTTGTAAAATCCTGCTATGAGGCGTAATCAGATTAGGCAATAGGCCACCTACGAAACAGGCCCTTGCCTTCTAAGGCCACATCCAAGTGAGACGGATCCATGAATGACTGAATGTAGTGTAAAGCGCTTTGGGGTCCTTAGGGACTAGAAAAGCGCTATACAAATGCAGGCCATTTTACCATGAAGCAAAAAGTCAAGCAGCCGTTATTGTGAAGCACATATACAAGAATGTGTTTCAAGTAAAGTTAGGACAAATTTAATTTATGCTGCAGTCACACTGCATTTCAGTACACTCAGGTGTAACAGCATTAATTAATTACATAGGAATACACACTCGTCCAGTAAGTGTATGAAACCAACACCTTACATGTCTGGGACACATGTTATGAACCCCTTGTAAAAGAAAACTGGGTGGAGTTTTTCACTTTGACACTAATTTTTGTTCTTTGGCAGTGTGAAAGAAAATCATCCCAACAGAAGGTTTTCTAACAGAGTCTTCAAACACTGGGAACATCACCTCAAAACCACTCACAGTATCCACATGTGAGACACTCAAATCCACCGACCGATAATTATTGTTGGACAGTAACAGGCTCTCTTTAATTAATTGACGAGGACCCTAAAATATATCTACATGTACAGTGTTTATTTGGTTGACAAGATTTGACCAACATACACATCACATTTGCTTCTTTTGTTGAACTGTTGTCCGCACATTGTTGCCTTCTACTTTGGGAATGAATATGGACAAAGAGTCTAGGTTCGCTTCAACCACCAAACAAATTTGGGCGTTTTGTTTATGGTCATTACTTTATAGAAAAAAGTAATCCTGAAAAAACGAGTTAAACATTAACTAGTTTTAATTAGTTAAAGATTAAACAAAACACCTCGGATAGGTAAACTTGTGTTATAACTACATCGCAACATAAATGAACAGTGACCTTTCACTAATAATCAGTAACAGTCTGAAAAGAATAACATTCAAAGTAAGTTTCTGAATAAGCAACATGCACAGTTAAGGACTCAAACACCAGCTCTTCAGACGTGGAACAGATGTTGAATCCAGAAATCATTGGTCACAACCTTCAGTTGTCTTCCTTATTCACTGGCTCCTTTACTGGTCTTTTATGCTGAGCACTGGGTCCACCAGTTTATTATGGACATGCATTAAACCTACAACAAAAATGAAAAGAGTAAAACAAACTGCTGGGATGTGGACTCAATGCCTGTCAAATATCTAAGCTAATGCTAATCTAATGCTAAGCATATATAAGTAAATATGTAAGTTTGCAGCTCTCGGTCTATTTGTGTAGCTAAATTTAAACACAAGTGTGTTAAAAAAAATGTACTAGTTAAGGTTTTCCACACATTGTTGATTTTATTCTACAAGCTTTTGCATTTTTCAACATATTTAAATATGTTGCATGAGGAAAGTTGTATAAAGCAGTCAGGTAGAGAAACATAAGAACCAGCCCATTTATCATTTGTTAGCTAAAGCTAAATTGTTTGATCGCTTTAAGGATGACATTTTAGTCCTTTTGGTTCACATACCTGTACTTACGGTACACATTTAAGTCAGTTAGCATTTTTCTAATCAGTTACCTGCACTGTAGCTTTTTAGTTAAAAATAAGCAGGTATTAGAAACAGGCACACACAACAGGAGTGACTGGTACCTTTGAAGTATTTGACAGTTTTGACTCTGAGTTCCAAGGTGGCATCCTCATCACAGACAAAAATGGTGCGTGGGTGCTGCTGGAACGCTGATACTGTCCACATGTGGTTAACTCCCTCCTCTATGGCTTTGTAGAGAGCAAAAGCTTTGTGTGCTCCCGTGATAAGAATCATCACCTGAGCAGAGGAAAAGTGTGTTAAAGTTTTATTGTACTGAAATGACTATATTTAGCAGCAGCCACAACCATGGTTATTCAAGCAACTTTATATTGTAATTGTTATTCGTGTGTGATCGAGTACGTGACAGGAGTGCTGGACTTTTTTCATATATAAATGAAATACAATAGACACTGTTTTTAATGCACCTATCCCAAATTAGATCCTGATTCGTCTTTAATGGTGAGAGAGACTAGTGAAAACGTCAGTTTGTAGTGGTTTGTTGGAAGTTTGGAGATAGTAATGTTCAAACTTTTGCAGTTTAAAAGGGTTGGAAAGAAGGTCAGTGGAGCATTTTTCAAAAAGTACATCTTGACAAGTATTTGATATATGAAGCTAAAGTTTCACAGCACTTATTATTTATATTCAAATTTTTTGCACGATAACATTTTTGTACAAACTGGAGACGGCCGAGTAGAAAATGTCTGCAACTTGAGACGGAGTAGCCCTTACAGAAGAGAAACAGTCTCAATAAACATCAGCTGGTAAAATATTCGCTGTCAAAATTCTGCGTGCTGGCTTTTCTTAAGGCCTTTACACACACAAGAGGTAAAATTTGTGCAAATATTTTGCATGTAAAGTGTGTAAACAGGACAAAAAAAGGACTGAAATAAGTGCCCTTTAATCTGACCTCCTTGGCATCCATGACAGTTCCTACACCAACAGTCAGAGCCATTGTGGGAACCTTGGAGAGGTCATTGCCAAAGAAACGAGCATTTGCCACAATGGTGTCCTTTGCGAGGGTTTTCACTCTCGTTCTGGAAACCAGGCTGGAGCCAGGCTCGTTGAATGCTATGTGACCATCAGGACCAATACCTACAGAACAAAATTCAACAGCATGTGGTAAAGAGCATAAAATGAAATGAATTGATCCCTATGACATAGTAGTAGGTGCTGCAACGGTGAAATTTTGCACATAGTTTTCTAACTACTTCACTCCTTTAACAACACAGACAAAGATGCGAGGGCTACATATTTTTCTAATTTCATCTACAGCGGCCGAGGGAATTCAAACCTTTTATTTGCCACAATCAGCCAACCTTACTGTTCAAAAAGCTCTTACGCCATCTGACCCTGAGTTCATAAGAGAATTACTCATTCTCTGACGCCTGGCTGTGTCCCTACGCATTTTAATCAGACTGTTATTGACCCTCTTTTTAAAAAGTACAGTGCATTTATGTGGACCTCAGATCTCGAGGGCTTTAAGAGGCGCATCGAGTGCTCGTGCTTGTGTTGCATCTATCCCCTCAATCACACTCTTAACACCTCATACACTAAGGCAAACCAACACATGCAACCAACAGGCCACTTTATAACAGACAAGCAGGGAGGAGAGCAGGTGGGTCTTCTTCCACCCCACTTTCCTAAACCCTGTCTGGGGGCGGGATGGCTGCATCCGTCGTGAATATGTTGTGTCTCAAAGTCAAATGGAAATGATTACGCATGCTTTCATCTCGCCCTGATCACTGTCATTTGTTATTCCTCTGCCTGAGCAAATCATCTTTGGATTGCCTATAGATGGTTCACAATGCTGCTGCGAGGCTTCATGTGACACATGCGGACTTCAGTGATCCTTTCAGAGCCCTCCACGGTCACATGACTCCACATATCATGAACTGCTTCAGCCATACAGCACTTAATAAATAAACCTTACTTACTTACATAATGCAAATTTAACAACAGAGCAAACAACATGGAACACAGAATTTGTAAACCAAACAATTTGTAACAATAAAGCTATTTTTGGCTGCTCGCTTATTCACAGGAGTTTGCCACAGCCGGTGTGCCCAGTGACCATATATTAAATTATCTGGCCACTGAGCACACAAGTAATGCTATCTAGCACGTTAGCATAAACATTGCTACATTCAAGAAGAGTAAATATTGATGGATGATGAAGAAACGAAAAAACAGTTCAAATGAGGAGCTGTCTGTGATCGACTCAAGCACAGAAAAGAACAACTGCCTTGAGTTCAGGCAACTTTGCACAATAACAGCGAACGAGATGTGGCAAAGGTACAGTTTACTCTAAGCTAGCAGGTTTTCCTTCTAATCAAAGGTTAAGTCATGCCAAAGCTTAGAACTCCAAATCGAAGAAAAAGGAAGCCAAGAATAGATTTTTTATTGTTTTAGCTGTTGGGTTTATCTTTTATTTCTTTGTATACCATTGGTGTATTACTTATATTAATAATATCCCAACAGAAAAACGCCACTCCACTTGTGCAGAGATAGAAACAACAATAATAATAATAATGTAGTGAAACAGCCACAATCTGCAGTCACAACACTTTCACAAATAGTTTGCATACCACGCAGCACTGCTGTGCAATCTATATCAAAAGCCACACGTCTGACCTCCAACAAACAACTCGATTCCTCCAGCTTCAGCGATCTTCTGCTCATAAGCCTGACACTCCTCCTCCAAGTTCTGTGCATTTCCATCAAGAATGTGAGCGTTGGCTGGATCAATGTCAATGTGCTTGAAGAAATTGTTCCACATGTAGGAGTGGTAACTCTCGGGATGAGCACGAGGTAGACCTGAACAGCAAAAACGTGTTTACTGAGAGTGAAATTAGTAAGAAAAGCCGAATGAAAAAGAAATAAATAGCTCAAAGTAACTAATCGTGTAGAGTATCACTCTTGATCACTCAGTTTGATGAAAATCTCTTCATACAACTTACTAATGTTAGTACATTCTGTTACTGCTAGCCCAAAGCTACTGAGTATTTTAGTCCTGTTAAGCCTGATGGTGGACTACAATGAGAAATAAATGGTTTAGTGAGCAGTTCTGAGCTCGAGGTCACATGTTTCTGTGTCATGAAACTGTCTCTTTTTACTTGGCTAAGTCACCACTGACACCTAAGCTGAACACATAACCTGATCATGAGGTTATTTAAGCAGCCTAAGATCAAAGTGCTCTGTTGGGGTGATGCGGTACTATGAGGTCCTTAACATAAAAAAATGGGACTTTGTATGCAAGGGGAAGGATTTTAAATTAAATTCTGGATTTAACAGGGATCCAATTAAGATAAGCTAATATGGAGATTTGTTAACATTTTAATTGATGCCCAACGCCACTAAATTATTGTGTCTCCTGCCATCTGGTGCGAGACGGCTGCATAAATCTGTTCATCTGTGCCTCATCTTTCTGTTAACACTATTAGAATGAAATCGCAGATACAAGCAGAGGAAACTAACTTTCTCTGAAAGGTGGATGGGCTCCCCTTAGCAACAGGGTAAATTCAGTCCTTCAGGAGGGGTTCAGAGTAGAGCCGCTACACGACATCGAAAGGAGACAGCTAAGGCTGGCGCCTCCTGGATAAGTTGTTCTGGCCGGGCACGTCCTACCGAGACGAGGCCCCGGCATAGGTGCTGCGCATGCAAGCGGCATTAAGCAGCATTGTAGGAATGGGGTCTAATAGACACAGTGGAGGATGTGATCAGAGAGAAAGAGTCTAAATAAATATCAATAGGCAAGTATCAATTATGAATATTTTCCCCAAATGGTTAAAATTTTATTTATGAGGAATTTCAAGAAGGTCATTTCAAGTTAAGGTTAAAGGAATGTTTGGCTCAGCAGAGCACCGACTCGTTATCAGCCTGCATACAGAGCTGAAGACAAACCCACGGTTTGTCTATTTTCTCCAATCAGTGATGAAAAATATGATATCCAAGCTTTATGGGGAGCTTTTTATAGAGCAACAAACTCTTTTGATGCCATTTCCTTTTATGCGTTATCTGCTTTTAGGTAAGTGTTTGAGGGTTACAACAGAGAATCAAGTGGTTCTGATTTGAGCCTGTGATGCTGTAACACTACTGATAAGATGATAAACGTCTGTGGGCCCGTTTTAAAACTGGCTGTAACATTTTTGTTTCTGTTGTCAACTGTGACATATCAACTTTAATGCAGCTCATTAGTCACAGTTAACACACTGTCACCAGACTTGAGCCAGCTGCAAAGCTGCTAGTTTACACTGCTGAAATTCTGGTTTTGTCTCCCAGTACACGGCCCCACCTCAAAAACACTTTCTCCTTCTGGTTTTGTCTCCCAGTACACGGCCCCACCTCAAAAACACTTTCTCCAAAGAGCCCACTTAGAGTTGCACAACTAATACTGAGGAAAAAGCTGAGTCAGTTATCCTTTAACTCACCGACATATTCATCCATGTTAAACGTTTTCACATATTTGAATGAAATATCACCATGTCTGTAGTATTCAATTAACTTCTGGTAACAGCCATAAGGAGTGCTACCTGTGAGAAATGAGACAAATCCTACTTAGAGGGGAAACACTGACTTCACATTGCAGGACTCATTTTTCGCAACATGGGTATTGTTGTTACTCACCTGTTGGCAAGCCCAGAGTAAAGAACCTGTCAGCAGAAGGCTTAAACTGGACTATTCTGTTGCGGATGTATTTTGCTGCCCACTCACTGGCCAGATCATAGTCGTCGAGAATGACCAGCCTCATAGTAGTAAGCTCTCACTGAGTGTGTGTGAGAAAAATACAAGTTGGAAAAGTAAAAACTACTAAGTGTGCGCTTAGCTTATTTCAAATGCCTCCTCCGATAAACATTTGTATCTGAACAATCTGTCTGTATTCCTATGCAGAAAGGGCCAATGACAAACAGTCATTAGTGTCCAAAACTATACTTTAGTAAATGATCGGAAGTACTTGCTAATGCTAACAAGTGAAGCAAGTCGACCGGAGCGGAATATTTCACGTGTAGTGGTGTGTACACGTAATACTGCACAGTCTCGGAAATGTTCCGCACAGGATCGGGAATTACAAATCCGCAGCTAACACGCGTCTAACATTAGAGCGATAACACAGGTTACCTGCAAAATCTGTCGCTTGTCAGACCAGGAAGCAGGTGATCGTCACGTGATCATCTGCCCGTCAGCTGATACGTGTGGAACATATGGAAGTCCGCGTGGACCAAAACATGTTACATCGAAACACTAGCAGCAGTGTTACAAACTTGAATATTCTTCTTACACTGAATAATGCTGGCAGTCTTTTCTCAACACCATCTTCTTCCTTTGACTTCTCGGGCGTTGCCTCAGTGGATCTCCTACCCTGCTGGTCAACAGCACTGGTGACAGTCCGTGTTTACCTGCGCCTCAAAAATCCAACATCACGTTGTCAGTGCGCCCCAGGGCAGCTGTGGCTACAGTGTAGCTGCCATCACCAGTGTGTGGATGACTGGATGTAGTGTAAAGCGCTTTGGGGTCCTTAGGGACTGAGTAAAGCATTATACAAATACAAGCCATTAACCATTTATTGTTGATGATCTGAAGTTTTCATTTGCCAAAAATCTGACACTAATAACTGTTCTGATGCAATCCTCCACATTTACACGGGCCCCACGTGGTTGGAGTTTTTTCACTGTTGTGTGACCATTATGTTAGCTCGAGGTAATTCTTTAACATCACCTGGAAGTACTCATTAGGCTTTCCAGTAAGAAAGTTTGTTTTCAAGAATTCTTTTACTATATCTTTATTGATTACAATAAAGCTAAGAAATAATTCTCCATAGAAAGAATAAGAACAACTTTCACAATCTGCCATTTGGCAGATTTTAAGACCTGCTTGGACTTACACAACCCCCAACCCAGAGGGTTTGTTCCCTCTCCCAGCATCAAACATAGGAGACATTGAATGTGGAAACTACTACACTCAACAGAAACAATGAGAAGAAAAGACAACTTGTGGTTCCACTAATTCATAGGTGTCAAACTCTGGCCCGCGGGCCAAATTTGGCCCGCAGCCTAGTTACATTTGGCCCGCGAAGCCATACCAAATTATTATTAGAGCTGGCCTACTGGTATTATACAGCTAATATATATATTGTTTAGTATTAAGCTTTGCTTGTTCCATATTCAGTTTTTCAGCAAAACTTGTTTGAGTCCATAAGAAAAGATTCATTCTTATATCTGGAGGAAGATTTTTTTTTCAATAAATATTAACTTTAGCCCGCGACCTTGTTCCAGTTTTGAATTTTGGCCCACTGTGTATTTGAGTTTGACACCTCTGCACTAATTGATTTCACATTTAAATGGTAGCATCCAGTGCTGACATCAAGCAGAGTGAATGGCTGAGCACATTGGCTTCCGCAAAACGTGAGACCAAATTTAGATTTACATAAATGGGATACAGTAAAGTTAGTTTGTGTACATGGAGATTTTGTAGCCATCTGTCCACAACCACGTACAGTACAGTCAAAGGTCAAATCAAATCAAATCACTTTTATTGTCACATCACATGTGCAGGTACATTGGTACAGCACATGTGAGTGAAATTCTTGTGTGCGAGCTTCACAAGCAACAGAGTTGTGCAAAATACAATAATGTAAACAAGCAAAATACAAGAATGGCTACATCTGAAACTAATAAATATATGTACAATATATAATAGTATATGCGTTTCTGGATGTGTATACTAAATATTTTTCTACGTGTGTGTGTGTGTGTGTGTGTGTGTGTGTGTCTCCAAACCTTAGGATTGCACATGTCTCAACTCTGTATATTTTTTATATTTTACTCTATTTAATTTGTAAAATATGTGTACACACACACACACACACAAATACTGGGATACTGTGTTGCATTTTGCTGTTATTTTTTATGCTTTTGGCTTAATAGCAAAGTCTGTTAGTACTCAGAACACAATCCACTTTGTGCTGAAGAGTTAAATGGTGCATCAAATGCCCTCTTTTATGTGAGTGCATACAGAGCACACACTAATTAATGAAGAATCTCTCATTTTGAAGGGAGTTTCATTTTAATGGAGAGAGAAATTATATCAACTAAAAATCACACACTCACAAAAAACACAAGTTATAAACTGATTCATATGTCATTGAGTGAATTAAGTGTTTTAATCACAAAACATAACTTAGTACTTGGCGCAGACAGGTTGTTAGCGAGAACAGTGGTAAGATGTTTGTGATCTTGTTGTTGATCACCAGGTTTGCACAGATCTCAGGAGGCATTTTGGCGAACTCCTCCCTCTCCACAGCTTTTTTTAAGGTTAAAGAGGACATGAAACGCTACACGTGTAAAGCGTCTCTTCTACACAGTCCTCATTTATAAAGTGCTTAACAAACCCCAACATTACAACTAACAGTTGGATTTTCCTGTTTGAGTCCAACTAGCCAAACAACTAACAGCCACTCAGGAGGTCAAGCTGGTTATCTACTGATCAGAAGGTTGGCGGTTCGATCCCTGGCTCCCCCAGTCTGTGTACCAAAGATCTTTGGGCAAGATGCTAACCCCAAGTTGCTCTCCGATGCATCCATCAGAGTGTGAATGTTAGATAGTAAGCACTTAAAGCTGAAGAAAGTGACTGTGGCATGTTGTGTAAAATACTTTTAGTGCTCTGGGAGAATACAAAAGTGCTACATGTACCATTTAAACAGACAGTGGGCAGTATATCCTGGTTTTCTTAACATGAAACTCACCGTTGCAGTCAGGTGCACCACGAATGTGATCCCCTTAAACTGATTTTAGTCTTGTTAGTTATCGATCCTATCACTAGTTTGCCAACATAAATCTATTACCACAACCAACCACATGATGTGACGTGCTGTACTGACAGAAGATGGTGCTGAACATGTTTTTAAAAATCTAAGCTTGACATAGTGTCATTTCTAGCAGGGCTCGGTGTATATTAGCCTTTATGTGTTTCAGAGACTGGCTTGACCGCTCCATTACCTTAAAGTGCTTCTCCTTTGTTGCCTTGGCACTATAATTTGATTCATCGTCATGCTGGAAGATCCATCTTCAGTCTTCTGGCTGAGGAAAGGAGGTTTTCATCCAAGACTTCACAGTACATGGCCAACAGACCGAGCAGCAGGTATTTTCTTGCTTCAACGTCCACCTCGGTTGGAGCTTTCGTGTCGCATATTAATTACATCGTTGGACACACAGAGGCGTGTGGAATGGAAGAAATTGATTCTGTGGAGTGGTGTGCTTCATAATAATTAGTCGCGATCAGGAACATCTGTAACTGATTATGGTCTGTGTGCCCATCACTGCGAGCCAGAACTCTGACGGGGTTGTTGGGGAATTAAATAGTCATTTCATTTGATGATACACAAATCAGTGGATACTTTTTGAGTGTTTTTCTGGATTTTTGGTTGACATTTTCTTTCCACTAAATCACAACTATAAAAATGATCAACTGTTCATTTCTTTTTAAGTAAGCAAGCCTACAAATTCAGCAGGAGATCAAATAAAGCTTTTCCCCAACTATATATCCCATCTGACTGATAACCATGTTACAGAACAAACTTCTTGCAGACTTCTAAAGTGGCAAATGTGTTTTTTCCTGGTAAAACATGTTCGTGCTAAAGTGAAACTTGGACTAACCACTGATCAGTTCTGCAACTCAAATAACCCGAGGAAACATCTGTTGACTTCTCTTTAGAAGCCACTAAAACTTAAAAGATTCCACTCTAATAAAACCTGTAATCATGAAGTATTATACAGCATGATAGAATTGATCAGTGTAAGGAGTTTTTATACAAGTATTTGGGATAAATTAAGGTTGGGTAAAAGTTCTTTCACAAACCTGTCATTGCTCATGTTTAAGGTGTAGTAAAACTGAAGCACTCTTTATACCTTTGTTTTTTAAGATTTCGTGACGGGATTTCTTTTTACCCCCAGAGTAGGTGGGAAACATCCCACTCACAAAAGAAGAAGAAAGTGTACTTTATTGGTCCCCGTGGGGAAAATCCCTCTCTGCATTTAACCCATTCACTCAGTGAGGCAGTGGGCAGCCACTGGGCGCCCGGGGAGCAGTGTGTAGGGACGGTACCTTGCTCAGGGGTACCTCAGGGTAGCTGTTCAGGGGAATCGAACCCCCGACCGTCCGATCATGGGGCCACCACTCTACCTACCACTGCCCCTGTAAAAATATACACTAGTCTTATATATATTTTCCTTTTTTTTAAGTTAATGTAAAACCTTCATCAAAAACAAACAAATACACAGAAACAGTAACTGTCATTTATAATTTAATTCTGTAACATACTTCTTGTGAGGAATGCCAACAGATATCCATGAACTCAACGCATCAGAGACAATCTTGGGGGAAGTTGCTCTGTGTTTAGGATGTGGAGTGGAACTGTCAGAGAGGTAGAAGAGTTAAACGGTAAAACTTGTTCCATAAGCGTCTCTGCAGTTAGAATAAATGTGATGGTCCCAAGCTGTCACTGAACACGGACACTGAACATGCCAAGTAAACTCTTAAAATGGCCATGCTACTCTTTCTTCTTGTAGTCCTCCAGATGAGCCAGGATCCACCCCGATGGTCCCAGGATGGTCAGGGAGAATATACCCAGTCCAACAGCAGTTTCCTGGACATCAGAAGGTGAAAGAGAGGGCACATTGTCAGCTGTGAACCCGCACTATCACAAGAGATTTTTTTCTTCTTTTTTTTTTAAGGGGGGGGGGGGGGGGTACTGCAACAATTCATTGAGTAACTCAAATAATTCAACTATAGAAAAAACAAACAAACCTCAAATTCATTGATGCTTCACACACAGCCCTGTAGCATGCCAATGTCTCAATTTTGTATACATCTCATTTTATTTGACTTTGAATGTTTACATATTTTTGCATTTAGGAAAATATTTTCTTTATAAAAAAAAAAAAAAAAAAAAAAAAGTAATTTCACTGCAGCACATACACTCAAAGAGTTGTTTTTCTGACAAATGTAGTATGCAGTTAAATGTTTCAACACTGCAATTTCTATAATGGAAACCAATGAGCAGTTCATTCTGGAAGACCTGTTTCTTTTCTAATTTGAATTTTCTTTTTCTTTGCTCACGTCACAAGTAAAAAAGTATTTCCTATCCCATTACTCAATTAATCCATGGAATAACCAATAGATTACTCAAACACTAAAGTAATCGATAGCTGCAGTCAGAGTTGAGAAGGACTAGGGCCTTATGGAGTTGTACAGCATCTCACAAAAGTGAGTACACTCCTCACATTTTTGTAGATATTTGATTAAATCTTATCATGGGACACCACTGAAGATATGCGCTTTGATAGAATGTAAAGTAATCAGTGTACAGCTTGTATAACACTGTAAATTTGATGTCCCTCAAAATTACTCATCACACAGCCATTAATGTCTTAATTGCTGGCAACAAAAGTGAGTATACCCCTAAGGGAGAATGTCCAAATTGCCCCTATTTAGCCATGTTCCCTCCCCTTTGTCATGTGACTCATTGGCGTTACAAGTTCTGAGGTGTGATTGGGGAGCAGGTTTGTTAAATTTGGTGTTATCATTCTCATACTGGTCGCTAGAAATTCAACATGGCATCTCATAGCACTCATAGCATAGCGTGTATCCTCCAGCTTCACTGTGTTAATGTATTTATATTATGCTAACATAGCTGTGTCGCTAGCGATCACATAGCACATCATTATATACCAGCTAGCAAACTTCAGTAACCCTGCGAACATCACTCCTGTCTTCATTTATGTTGGAAGTGATAGCAGAGCTGTACGTTTGAATTCTCTCAAATCTCTCAGTCAGAACATGCTATATCATGTTTAGGTGGAAACTAGCGAGCTAACTTCCTGCTAACTTCTAACTCTGATAAATTTAATAAATTCTGTTTTCATGGATGCCTCGATGTTAAACTTAATTGTTACACCTGGTAAAGCAGCAACGCTGATCATTTTATTACAGATGAAAGAATTTAGACAGTTTTTAACTCTTAGTGACGCCGCAGTGCTCGTTTGACTTTGGGACCTGAAGTGGAGTTTGGACCCAGAAACAGCTAATAACGTCAGACTTAAAGATCGGATTGAAACCAGACACTAGGGCTGCAACGATTCATTGCCATAATCAATGTCGTTGACTGTAAAAAATTTCATCGATGTGTTTTACTCTAAAACGGGGGTGAGCAACTACAGTCCTCGAGGGCTGGCATCCTGCAGGTAAATTCAGACATGCAGTTGTACCGAAAATAATGATACCAAACAAGGAAAAGTCAACAGTTTTTAAAAGTGAAAGATAAAAGGTAAAATCAAAAGTAGTCAAAACCCTTGACCCCAGAGGCTTTATGCTAATTCAGCTCAGAAGCTCTGACATACAGATGAACAGAGGAAGATGTTTCAGCAGTTTGAAAACTTCAGATTGTGAAACATTGCAAAAAACCACTGAAAGTCTTGGTTTCATCTCCTCCTATATCAGTGCTTATGTGGCGATATTGTCTGGGTAGCAACACCTGGATGATCTGATATCCTCATCATCATAATAAATGTTGTTCCAGGTTCAACATTGCAAGTGACCAATCACATTGTTGTGACGTCCCCCTTTTGTGCCTTTGAAAAATCTCCTTCACTTGCGAGAATAGAAACCGCTTCTGTCCGCCGATCCAGGAACTTGAATTCTTTGAATTTCAGGATACTTTTCTTTAGTAAACGGTAAGCATTATACATATTGTCCTTACAGAGGCGGTTTCTCTTCTCGCAAGTGAAGTAGATTTTTTGAAGGAGTTTGTTTTTTTTGTTTTCACATTGCAAGTGATTGGTCACTTACAATGTTGAACCTGGAACAACATTATTTATGATGACAAGGGAACAACACTAACACATCAGATCGTCCAGCGACACCTATCGTTCAGGAGGATACTGCAGTGGTTTCCTGCGCCTTAATGGCAGGTATAGCAAGGTTGCTGCGATAAGTGAAACGACTACTACAACGGCCTTAATGGCCCCATTACTTCGGGTATACTGGGGCCAGCAGTTGATATAATTTTCGGCGGCGAACATAAAAAAAGCCTCGTCGCAAGTTGGAGTGAGCAGAAAGATTTAAAAAAGATGAAAGTTTACTTCAAAGTTTCTTGAAAAGAAAACGAGTCTCAAGCTTGTATAGAGGGAGGTTGTAAGACCTCCCTCTATACGATATGATAGTCTCCGATCTTCTACACACTTGCTTAAACTGACAGAAACGACACCTTAAAACCGGCCGCGCCTCCCACGAGATCCGCGCAAGGTTACATAAATTGAGGCGCACGACCGGCCTACAGCACGTCAAAGCGCGACGCCAAAGCCCCCCATGTAACGCGGGAACGTTACACCCTGGAGTCTCTAACATTATAGAGACTCAGATTAGTTTATTATATTTAAAAAAAACCCACTTACAGTCAGAACAAAAAATACATTAAGCTCCGACCGCTGCACAGACAGTGACCTCGTCAGCCAAGGACAAACCATAGCTGCTAACACATTTAAGCGCGACATGTCAAATGTAGTTCGCCGATAGATCAGACTTACAAAGAAGCCGATCTTGTCCTTCGCTGGTCTAGTGTAGATGCTGGCTCTCTGAGCCACGACGTGTCCCCTCAGGACAGGAGCAGCACGGCGGGCAATCACTCCTAGAACTCCAGGCATGTTGACGAATGATGGCTACGAAATGCGTTGGTTTCTTCTCGGCAACAGAGCAGCTCTTCTTCGTCGTCTTCTTCTTCGTGCTGTTAACTGGCCGTTGGCACACAGTTGAACTGGTGCATTACCGCCACCAGCTGGAGCTCATTTAGAACACCTTATATTCTGTTTAATGTCCGGCATCCTGTTTGATTAAGCATGTGTTTGTAGTGGCTGTGATGACCATATATCTCTGAATTAAAAAAAAAAAACTATTCATAAAATATTAATAACAATTAATAACAGAAGAATAGATAAATAAACAGGCATGAGCAGAGTGACAGTTTTTTAAATGTAATATTTACATTTAATATTTTGAATGTTGTGGTCCAAATTTAACATAATGTTCTGACAAACATTTGGTAAATCATTATAAAGAAAATAAAAGTGGTTCAAGTAAGGATCCTTGGGGTACTCCAACCATATAATCAAGGTAAAGAGATTTCTTACCACTGTTAACAGGGGGCATTAAAATATGACTGAAAAATTATTGTGAACTGTTGGCAAAACATCTGGTTAAACATATGACATTCAGACATTCTCAAAAAATGTGATTTATAGAGCACCAAATCACAACTTAACAGGCCTTTATATTGTCAGGTAAAGACACTGCACAACGCATTGTGGGGAAGATGGGGAAGCTTAACTTTAACAGACTTGTGTTTGCTGCTGAATCATATACTACAGATCCATAATATAACACTGATCGTAGTTGATTAATGTATCTGCCCCTCAAATCCCAATCTATCTAAACTAAACAGCAGACTATATTCAAAAGCCAACTCTCAACATCAGTTGCCTCACGGACCTGTTAACTGCAAGGCATATATGTCATTCAAATAAAAACTAACAACAAAAAGTTGGCAACACAAAGAAAAGCTCCCTTTTAACAGGAAGAAACCTCTGGCAGATCCAGAGTCAGCTATCTGCTGGGGTCACAAATAAAACTGGGACATATGGGCTTCTTCTGTATTCCTCTGTATTTACACATGGATGTGGACATGGATCTGTTTGAAGCTGGCACTGTGAAATTTGTCTCAAAAGCCCATGTGGGCATGTGATGTGGTCTATATCAGCCATAGACCACACACGTATCTAAGGTTGTGTAGTGAACGAGAGGAATATTCCATGTAGTCTTAGACATTTGTATGTAAAAACAGTTTTTGAAAGACAATATGATTTGTGAAGCTGAACTTTATAATATTTTCCGTAAATAATCACAATCTTTATCAGGTTTGGATGTACACATTTGTAAAATAGTTTTACGTGTGGTCAGATTGCTTTGTATTTGTGTCTGCATTGGTGTATGCATTTGTTAGTCCTCAAACGTTACGCACAAATCATTGTATACATCTGTACATCGTAGTTTATGCTTGTGGATCATATTATATCCCTTCACTTTTGGGGCTTGCTGCACTTTCAGAAGGACATCTGTAGTAATGAAATATATTAATAATGTTATTAACCCTTAAGGACCCACAGTGACACTGGTGTCACCGCCCCTTTACACTTAGAGAAAAACTATTTATAATGGTTTAACATCTACTGCACAAACTAGTTCAGTCATCTGACAAGTGAGGCACTCTGGGTGTTCAAGACACCATTTTCAAAGTCTTGGTCCACCTGGTTAGCTAATGAGATCACTATGCTAATTTTAAAAACTTTCTATTCTTTTTGCAAAGGTAAGCTTTTACTCATTCAGCAATTCTAAACTTTAGATAAGATGTCATAGGTCACTTGTAACCTAGTTTGGTAATATTTCTGAAACAATTTGATCTAGAATCAGTTTGTTAAATATCGCTGTGACAAATATGTCACATCGGGCATTAAACTCCAAATTTTCTTTAAAAAACTGATGTGACATATTTGTCACAAAAAGACAAAAGCTGATCATTAGCTTAGTCAGTTTAGCTCATTCAGTTATTTTAAGTAAATGTATTCTTTGTTGTTAATTCTCAGTCATATTTAACTAAATTCAAGCATAACTAATTTATTAAAATACCTAAATTTGTGATGGAACTTTACTTTAGCTTTGTTGAGGCGTTTTTCAGTTACCCCCAATTTTTTGTCATTTTCAGTCTTTTGTAGAATGGATAAAAAGAAAAAATATAGTGTTCAAGATCCGCTGGAGTTTATCACTGCAGAGGACAGTGAGTATGAGGGATGTGAAAGTAGCTCAGATGAAGATTCTGAAGACCCTAATTACATCCCCCACAAAGACGTGGAGAGTGATGAATCAGGTGAATCCAGTGATTCACTCTGTTGATGAGCAAATGGTACCCTTCAAGGGGACACACAGCCCAATAAGGCAGTATGTGAAGGGAAAGCCCCAACCCTGGGGGTTGAAAATCTGGGCCTGGTGCTCATCCTCTGGTATGCTCCATGATTTTGTTGTTTATCAAGGTGGTACTGGGAAGAAGACTTTACTTGGGATTGGAGGAGATGTTGTGGTGAAGTTGTGTGAAACTCTGCCAGCTGAGCAAAACTACAAAGTTTTTGCTGATAACTTCTTCTCCTCAGCCCCACTTGTGCTCACACTTCTTCAACGACAGATCTACTTTGTAGGAACACTTCGTGGAAATCGCATAGCAGGTTATCAGCTTGAAGATGAAAAAAGTCTTGCCCAGAGAGGCAGAGGATCTGTTGATGCCAGGGTGAATAAGGAGGAGAGCATGGTTATTGTGAAGTGGTATGACAACAAATCTGTTACCCTCATCTCATCCTATCCGATTGTTCAGTCTGACGTCACTAGCCGTGTCTGGGTCTAAACTCCGCTGCAGGTCCATATATCAAACGATCACTATGGCATTACTGAGAGTTAAAACACTGTCTTAAGTCTTTCATCTTTAATAAAATGATCAGCGTTCTGCTCTACCAGGTGTAACTATGACGTTTAACATCCAGGCATCCATGAAAACGGAATTTATGACATTTAACGGAGTTAGAAGTTAGCAGGAAGTTAGCTCGCTAGCTTCTATCTAAATACAATATAGCATGTCCTGACTGCGAGGTTTTGGAAACAAATTAAAACGTACAGCTCTGTTATCACTTCCAACATAAATGAAGACAGAAAACTAAACAGCAGTGACGTTTGTAGGGTTACTGAAGTTGGGCTAGCTGCTATATAATGATGTGCTACGTGACCGCTAGCGACACAGCTATGTTAGCATAATATAAACAAGCTAACTTTTTTTCCACTCGATAAAAGTTAACGTGAGTGTTCTCGGTGGTCAGGAACAAATGTAATCGCATGGCAGGATGCTGTAAAAGGACCAAACTTCAGCCAGGAGAACAACTGAGATAATCCATCCACAATACGAGGTTAGTCATTCATATACTGCTGCATGGGCTGGGCTGTAGTTACATCCTAAGGTTTTAAAAACTGAGCTTAAATAAATGATTAGCGGTAATAAAAGCCGAGGGAGGTCAACAGTGATCACTGACTGTTTTAGGAGCTTTTTGAGATTAAATAGAAGAAAATGCAAAACATTAAACATGTTAACAACACAAAAGCCATATTAAACACAGACTACTTTAGGCCCGGAAGTAGGATTCGTCACGTCATCACTTAATAATCGGATTGTGCAACTGAGCCTCAAGATACAGTCCGTCGCTGGAGCAAATCGGGCAAGGCATTTGTTGAGGTTAAAAGGCCACACATTGTGAAGGAGTACAACACATTCATGGGGGGTATTGACCTGCTTGACGCCTGCATTGCAAGGTACAAGTACCACATGAAGTCACGGAGGTGGTATCTCTACCTGTTCTGGCAAGCCATCATGCTTGGTGTTGTCAACGCATGGTTGATTTACCGTTGTGACTGCAAGCTACTTGGTGTCCAAAAGCCACTGAAACAAAGAAGCTTCCAGGCAGAAGTTGCCACAAGCCTGATCCTTTGGAAATCACACAGGGGGCGCCCATCACAGAACATCTCATCACCATCTCCACCACCCAAGAGAGTTCGTGTTGGAGTTCCAGAGGATGTCCGGACTGATGAGGTTGCACATTGGCCTGTAAAATGTGAAAAGCGAGGTCGGTGCAAAAATTGCAAGGTGAATGCAACTACCACCCTCTGTGAAAAATGTGATGCACGTCTTTGTTTCACAGAGGAAAGAAATTGCTTCAAAAGTTACCATTACCAAAGGTAAACTTCTAACAACTGCAATGAAAAAAAGCCATTTGAGCAAGTTATTGACTTTATGTAACATTCTTTTCTATTTTGGCACAATGTTTTTATATGCTCATGTTTTTAGTTCATTACACCTCTCTAATGTTAATGTTTTTTCAGTGACATTTTCAATTGTACCTCCAACATTGGGCTGATTTATTTAATTTTTTTTTCCAAGAAGCTTGTTGAAGTAAACCAAGAAGTGTTACCATCATTATCCATGTTAAGAATTTGAAAATAAAAAGGAAATTCTGTTTTTAAAAGCAAGAAAGTGTATACAGAATTACTTTCTAAATATAGAACAAATGTACCTTGTATGCCCAATGTGACGCATATGTGACATTTCAGATCTGGGGCAGTGGGTGGAGCTATTACAAAAAAAACTTCATAAATGTGTTATATATCATTCATTTGATATAACTTACAACCCCCGTAATCTTCATGAAAGTAGAAATAGGTATAATCATCATCATCATCATCTAATAATAATATAATATTAGTTCGTATGACTGTTACTATAAATGTTTGATTCATTTACTAACATAATCATCCTGCTGTAACCAGGTTTATTAGTATGCTGCTCGGCAGATACCCATCACTAACCCCAGCAGTTAAAAGACATATACATTGTCTTGTTAAACTGTTGCCTGATAACTTGTTTCCCCAATCAGTTTGGACCTTAGTTTATCGATCTGTGGACTCAGAATCCCACTACAGAGTCTTGCTCTGGTTAAGAAGTCCAGGCTCCGATCCAGTAGGCAGTGCAGAGCTTAGATGGGAGCCAATGGATGAGAGGACCTGCCCAGTTCTAACCGCCGCTATCCTCCAGATATGGTAAATGGGCTGCGTCTTATATAGCGCTATATAGCGCTTTTCTACATGTAAACCCTTTAAATGCCAGTTTAAAAATTGGAATTATCAATTAATTATTTTAATAAAATTCACAAAAAGGAATTATTTTCTCTATAATAAACAGTAGAGGGTGGGGCATTGGGGGTGATTATATAGATAATAATTCATGTTTTGTGGTTTTTTTGTAAAGAAATTGTGCAGTCCTTCAAATGTTTAAACTGGGATTTAATGGGTTAAAATCCTGAAAACGTTTGGTCATTTTGACAATGGCTCAAGTTAATCAAGTGATTTCTGAACAACAAAGCAGAAAAAATGTATAGCTTTATGAGGATTTCATGACAGATTATGTGCACAGATTTTTTGTCCACGAAGATGTCCAAAGATTGCAAAATTTAAGCAGTTGAAAAAGAATTAAACACAATTAACTGTCAGCGAAATCACATGTAAATTATGACTCTGTGTTTAACAATTACAGCACACATAATACCATTTTTTTTTAAATCAAATCAAGCTCAAGCTTTCTACTTAAAATCAAAAACTGATAGTTGCACTACCCACCTCTGCTTTTTTGTACCCAACTTGGCTGTTTTGAGGTGGCAAAGAGGATTATTATCCGTTAACACAAGGAACTTTGATCCCCAAATAATCTCTGAACGGTTCTTCACATTTTAAAGCAAGCAATTCAAACTTTGTGCTACTGTAGTTGTGGTCATTTTTCTCAGCCTGGTGTAGCCTGCGGCTAGCATAAGCTATGACCCGCTTGGTGTGACCCTGCTGCTTACACAATACAGGCTGTAACCATGTTGACAAGCATCTGTCTTTACTATGAAGGGTTGAGTGAAACTGGCAAAACCCAAAATGGGAGCAGAATTAAGTTTGTCGTTCAGCTGCTCAAAAGCTAAATCACACTCAGGAGGCCACACAGCAGCTAAGTGTGGACCAGGTCTTCCTGTTTGCTTGGCACCTGTACTTCTGTTAAAAAGTCATAAAGTGGAACAGCAATCTGTGAGATCCCCAGAATGAATCTCCTCTAATTGCTGCAGAACCCTAAAAATGAGTCTCTAACAGAGCCTGGGACCCTCCACTTTTTAACAGCAGACCTTGTATAGTTGTGTCCACACACTTTACCTTGAAACCAGATTCTGCCAGTCGCTTAAACACAGTCTCAAGCCTCTCTCAGTGTTGCTCAAAGGTCCCTGAAAAAAACTAAATGTTATCCAGGTTCACAAGAACGATCTGAAAAATGAGATCACCGATAATCACCTGCAACAGTATTTGATATGTGGCAGGTCCATCACAGATACCAAACAGCATCCTGGTATATTCACTGCACCAGACCAAATGGAGGTTACATTGTGCTTCTCACACACACACACGCATGCACACGCGCACACACACACACACACGCATGTATGCACACACATGCATGCACACGCGCACACACACGCACGCACACGCGCATGCACACACACGCAGCTCTCCAGCATCTGTTAACATTTTTATTGCAGACTGTAAACTGTTCAAATCTGAGGACCTTTGAATGAGAACGAGGATTGACCAAATGATGTTTTGTATTTTGATATCACCATGAGCTACACCTCTGGTTACACCGCCTGTGCTGCTGGCTTTGAGAATCATTCTGTGTACTAACTCTGCGACAAGACCCTCGATGCATTTAAAAGTCAGTTTCGAAAAAGAGAAATCCACACACTCATCAGCAAACGCACATAGATTACTTAATTTAATAGACTACTCATACAGTAAAAACACTGAAACCACAATATTGTCTCTAGATGCAGAAAAAGCATTTGACAGAGTTAACTGGAAATTTTTAATTGCAACTTTACACAAATTTGGTTTTGGAAACTCTTTCATAAACTGGCTAAGAATATTATACAATTCCCCAACAGCTCGTATCAGAACAAATAACCAAACATCCTCCAGCTTCTGTCTCCTGAGGGGCACCAGACAGGGATGCCCACTCTCCCCTTCACTGTTTGCAATTTTTATCAAACCACTAGCAGCAGAATTTACAGGCTACAACAATTAAGGGCATAAAATGTAAGAACATAGAACATAAAATCAGTCTCTATGCAGATGATGTGTTGCTTTTTCTCCCAAACTCACAAACCAACCTTTCTGAGGTAATTACTTTAATAAACTGGTTTTCAAGAGTTTCAGATTATTCAATTAACTGGTCAAAATCTACAGTTCTTCCAATTAACTGCTCCTTCCATAATTCTTCTTCTGCCCCACTACAATCTGGAAATATTAAATATTTAGGTATTAATGTTTCTCCTAAGCTTTCAGACTTAACTAAATTAAACACCTACGACTGCACAGCCACTAACAGCTCCAACATCATTGTGAAGTTTGCAGACG
Organism: Rhamphochromis longiceps; assembly: GCF_057381845.1. Taxonomy (NCBI): domain Eukaryota; kingdom Metazoa; phylum Chordata; class Actinopteri; order Cichliformes; family Cichlidae; genus Rhamphochromis; species Rhamphochromis longiceps. The sequence continues at coordinate 3,116,428 of NC_140575.1, read as the reverse complement.
ACACTACAGTGGTGGGTCTTATCACCAACGGTGATGAGACAGCTTACAGGGAGGAGGTCAGCGCCCTGACCCACTGGTGTCAAGACAACCATCTCACCCTCAACGTCGCAAAGACAAAGGAGTTGATAGTGGACTTCCGGAGGTGCAGAGAAGTACACACCCCCATCACCATCAACGGCGCTGCTGTGGAGAGAGTGAGCAGCTTCCGGTTCCTTGGCGTACATCTGGCTGAGGATCTTACGTGGTCAGTACACACAAACAAAACAGTGAAGAAGGCGCAGCAGCGCCTCTTCTTTCTCAGGAGACTGAAAAGATTCGGCATGAGCCCCCGCATCCTCAGGACCTTCTATCACTGTGCCATTGAGAGCATCCTCACTGGATGCATCACCACCTGGTATGGCAACAGCACCGCCTACAACCGCAAAGCTCTCCAGCGAGTAGTGCGGTGCTCTGAACGGATAATTGGAGGTGAGCTTCCCTCCCTCCAAGACATCTACAGGAAGCGCTGCCTGAGGAAAGCGGGGAGGATCATCAAGGACTCCAGTCACCCCAGCCATAAACTGTTCAGACTGCTTCCATCAGGAAGGAGGTTCTGCAGCATCCGGTCCCGTACCAGCAGACTGAGAGACAGCTTCTTCCATCAGGCCATCAGACTGATGAACACTTCATAGACACCTCAGCTTCACTACTGGAACTTCAACATTATGCACTCCATACTGTACAGTAATGCCACTTGTTCTGCACATGTCTCAACTCTGTATATTTTTATATATTTTATTTATTGTTGACTCTATTTAATTTGTAAAATATGTGTATACACACACACACACACACACACACACACACACACGTAGAAAAACATTTAGTATACACATCCAAAAAAAATTTTTTTTTTGTTGCATATACTATTATATATTGTACATATATTTATTAGTTTCAGATGTAGCCATTCTTGTATTTTGCTTGTTTACATTATTGTATTTTGCACAACTCTGTTGCTTGTGAAGCTCGCACACAAGAATTTCACTCACATGTGCTGTACCAATGTACCTGCACATGTGATGTGACAATAAAAGAGATTTGATTTGATTTGAAACCACATCCCACTTCTAAAGAAAGTAGAAGGCGATCTGACTAGATGGAAATCTTTACCCATATCACTCATGGGAAGGGTCGCCACTATAAAAATGATGATCTTGCCAAAAATAAATTATTTATTTTTAATGATCCCGAACAAACCATCACAAGATTGGTTCAGATCTCTGGATTCGTATATTTCTAAATTCCTTTGGAAAGATAAACCCCCGTGTATCAGCTTAAAAACGCTTCAAAGAACCAAGGATAAAGGAGGATTAGATCTGCCTAATTTTCAACAATATTTCTTGGCCAACAGGCTTCAGTAAATCTCAGGATGGTTAAAATGTACCCTCTTAGATGAACCTTGGCTAGATGTAGAACAGGCTCTATGCAATAATGATCCATTTGGCAAAGTAAATCCATTGGGTATCCTTGTTGGTCTTCGGACAACAATTCTGACGGCTAAAGAACCAAATGGGACAGGCAAAAAAAAAAAGAGAAATCCAAAAAATGATCACAGATTAAGACATTGTGGTGGCTGTAGCTCAGGTGGCTGAGCAGGTCAGCCACTAATCAGAAGGTCGGTGGTTCGATCCCAGGCTGCCTCCTGGCTGCATGTCAAATATCCTTGGGCAAGATACTAACCCCATGTTTGCCTACTGGTGGTGGTCAGAGGGCCCGCTGGCACCAGTGTCCGGCAGCCTCGCCTCTGTCAGTGCGCCCCAGGGCAGCTGTGGCTACAATGTAGCTGCCATCACCAGTGTGTGAATGACTGAATGTAGTGTAAAGCGCTTTGGTGTCCTTAGTGACTGAGTAAAGCGCTATACAAATTCAAGCCATTTACATTGTGTTCCTCCAGTATTTTGCAGTGTTGTCACTTCATTGGTTTTTCTTTGCTTGTTTATACAGTAGCATCATAGGTTTTAAACCAGATTGAGTTGCTGGGCTCCAAGCACTTAGAGATGAGACAGACTCATGGCATGCAGGTGCAACTGAGCAGCTTTTCCACATAAACATGATCTTATAAAGCAAAAACAGAAAGCCAGTAATAAGTCTTTGCAGCCACAGGAGGCTGTGACACCGTAGAGAGGAGCGAGCACAGTCTCAACAACAGAGTGAGGAAGAGACAGAGGGAGGTGAAACTGACATGGTAAGAAAACAGATGGAGGGTCGTTATCAGGAAGGGAGAGATTCAAGCAGAATAAATGGCTTTATTGACCATGAGCCACTTAATTGTCACATGCTGCAGTGCAGTGACACTAAGAACTACAGCAACTGTACCAAGCTGATAAAAACAAGCAAACAAAAGTTACCATATCAATAATTAAAACAAAGTGAAGTATATTTATTTATTTTTAATTAGTTAAAAAAAAAATTTCAGCGATCATGATGGGTTACCTGGACCAAAATTGCCAGGTCCAATTTTGTGTTCAGCCCTGTGTGTGTGGGATTATTCTGTGTTGTTGTGTTACATAGTTATCATCACTGAGGTGGATCTCATGTTGTATTTCATCAATGTAACCCAAATCCTCATCCTCAACTGCCATACCCTCCAGTGTGTATATGAAGGCTGCATTTTTTGATCACGTTGATATGACGCTAGGACGAGTGTGCTGAATCTTTGACAAGGCCAGTCTTTCTCTTCTCCACACTGATCATTATGCAGGCACTATCCCTCCCCTCTTCAGCTGGATACACATCATTGCCATTTCCTTCATCGATGCCACTCAGTGCTTCATAAAAGGAGCAGCCTCTTTCTACTGGTAACAGGCCAAACCATATTTTTCCTACATTCCTACTTTTACATGGTTTTTCTTTATCTTCAGTCTCCTTCCAGCTGGTTGAAGATTCTCCAATAATCGCTGGCTCTCCCTTGTAACCTACCTGGATCCCTTACCTTCATCTTCTCACCTGCCTGCTCATCCCCTGCTGCCAACACCATTACTAACCTTCCCCTGTTTGAGCATAATAAAAACTGTGAAACCGTGTCTCACCTGGTTCTGCTTTTAAGTCAAATCTAGTTATTTGGTCATGCAACCATGACATTTGTTTTCACAGCCACTATATATGCTCCCCAAATGCAAGTAAAACTTTCAGTTTTTCATAAACGACAGGTTTCTCTGGCGTTCCATATCTCTGACACTCATTCAGATCTCATGCTGTATATCACAGAGGACAATGTTTCCTTCCTTTTTCTTCCTCTAGTTTTTTGGAGTGTATTTTTGTTTACAATAACAATAACAATTCTGGACTGTGTCATAAAATTAAAGCCAGACATTCTCCCTAACATTCCTACAAACATTAGGAGAAAATTATCATATGGGTACTAATTTTATCCAGGTCAGTAGTTTAAATTTGCCAGCTGGACTCCCTGCAGTATCCATTGAGTCCTGGTGGTGAAAAAGATGCCTAAAGAACTTAAGTGTGTAATAGACTCAGTTGTAAAAATTGTAAACTTCATAAAGACCAGGTTGGCCTTTCCTATTCCATGAGCTCTGTAATAAGATGGCCAGCAAACATGTCCAGCTTCTGCTCCATACTGAAGTATGATGGCTTTAAAGAGGGGAGAAACTTTCTAGGCTTTTTGAATTTCACAGAGAGGTCCAGGTGTTTTTGAAGACACTGTGTGGCTCAATCAGCTGGAATACTCGTTGAACATTTCTTGTTTAAATGAGCTGAATTTGGGACTACAGGGACTCTCCATCAGTGTTTTTGATGTGCAGGACCAAATCAATACAATGTCGAAGAAACTGGAGTTTTTCAAACTCGAGGTCAGGACAGGCGATGCTTCAACTTTCTCCAGTTGGAGAGTTTCCTGTCTGACAACAACCCGACCCTCACCAAGTCAGACAACAGTTCATCTGTGTTGTCAGAGTCACTCCTTTCAGCCACGCTAGGAGAGTTATTAGCTGACTTTGTGCATGCATAAGCTGATCGATCACTATTTTCTGAGCTTCTGAGATAATGCCCCTGATCTTATTCCCTTCTTTGTGTTTTTTCCACCTAGAAACACCAGGTGCTGTAAGCTCAGGGTGGCTGTAGCTCAGGAGGTAGTGCAGGTCATTACAAACTGTAAGCTTGGAGATCCCTGGCTGCTCCAGTCTCCTGCCAAATATCCTTGGACAAAATACTAACCCGAGGTTGTTCTCTGATAAATGAATCAGGGTTTGAATAGCACATAGAAAGCGTGTTGCATGAAGCACATTGAGTGCTCAGGTGGTGTAGGAAAAATGCTATTTAAGAACCAATCTGTTGACCCAGAATTGTAGATGGATATTAGAGGATCAAATACTTATTTCAGTGAATCACAAGCATATCGTAGCTTTTGTATAATGTGTTTATTCTGGATTTTTGGTTGATATTGTGTGTTTAGCATAAAAATTATTGGCTGTTCAGTTCAAACTTGTGTTACTCTCTGAGGTTTGTGATTGCTGCATATGTGCATCAGATTTAGAAATGCTCCCATTCAGTGGTCCATGGTATGGCATACAGAAGGAGGTAAATGACCTGCACTGGTACTTCTTCAGGGACCCCAACAAAATGGAAATCTTTGGGACTGAAAGAATAAAACACCAATTAAAAGCGGTGTCTGGAACAATAGCTTCAACCAATGGAACAGAGAAACAGGGCTTTTGTCTACATAGAGTCCCTGCTTCAAAGCAACAAGTCTTCTGATCTCTCACTCCAAATGAAAACAGTGTTTAACACCACTACTGTTTGAATATTTTTTGGATAATTTGATTGAAAACTCCTTCTACAAAACAGGGCCTCATGGTTTGATGGGAGTTTCCTGAAGGCTCTTTCTGTTACAGTTGATTAACTAAACGTTGCCACACAATGTGCCTTTGTGGACCCATAGGCACATGTAATCCAGACTGAACGAGACTTTATTGTTCCTACTGTACGCATTCTCTGTGAAACGACCAGTCATCCGTTTGAGGTATTTCAGTCTTCGATTCTGTGTTGTAATGACAAAGCTCATTGACGACATAACTTGCCAGCCACTCCATGTGAGCGGTAATCCTCTCTTACAGAGCTTTGTTACCAATGTTACGTGCAGATTGCCGCCTGCTAACAGGGACAGAGGAGCAGTGGAATGCAATAATCCCATAAACCCTAGTCCTCACGGTTTACCCACCACTTCTCCACAATAGCATCATACAGATTTTAGTTAGGACAGCATTTTACAAAACTCCCTGCCTGCATTCTTCTTCTAATTTTCTTCAGTTTAAATTTTAAGGATCACCATCATTTTTAAGTTTTTTAGTTTTTACCTTAATCGGGTATTTTTTGTTTGTTTGTTTTTATCTAGAAGGTCACTAAATGGGGATGGACTCTGGGGTTAATATTTCAAATGAAGATGCACCTTATGGGGGGAAGAGTGCATTTACCCAACTGGAGCATAACATTGTGGCTGGATATCTCATCACTGCAGGTAACAACAAACAACCCTTATGCTGTGTTTTGCCATGTTTGCTCTGCGTTATGTTCTTCAGTTTTGCAGTTGTGTAAATGCAGTCATTGTGTGGTTAAGAGGGATAATAGTCTGTTATAATCATTTGAATTTTAATGGTTAAATCCTAAATGTGTCTTTGATATTCTTTCTTTACCAGTGAGATGTCATAGGATTCATCCAACCAAGCCCAGCGAAGCAATGTGGTTTCTTGACAAAACTTGGATATCAGCATTTATTGAGTTTTAACCAGCTAGTTCTTATTTTCATATAATTTTTACATTTTAATTTGATTGATGTATGTTATTTTATGGAAGGTCATCTCCTTACAAGCTTAAAGAGAAATTCTTGTGAGTGTTGGTCGTGTTTATTCTTCAGCGTATGACTGGAGATAATCACTATTGTAACCACTTAGCAGCAGCCACCTAGGTGATTAGAATCATGCCAACCTCCTGGGTGTCATGTATGTCTGTTTTGTATTTGCTATTTGCAGGACAGATCAAACTATAGGTTTTAAGTGAAATCAACAAAGACTTGTAGTCAAAAGTTAATTCTATCTTTGTCTTTCTCCCTGATGCTAATGCACATACCATCTCCAGTCCATATTGGGTTCATTTTCGAAATAAGAGTCTATACTAGGTTATAGGATGTTGGCACAATGCTCCGTTTTATGCTAGGTTGCAGATGAATGGTCAAAAAAATACCTTGCATGTCACCTGCTAATTGAAAGGTTGGTGGTTTGACCCCCTGTCTGCTCCAGTCTGTTGTATCCTTGGGCAAGATACTAACCTCAAGTTGCTCTTTAAAAACCCATTACAGTTTGAATGTAATGAACAGCGTGAATGTTAGAAAGAGCACAGAAAAAAGTGCTTGTGTGAACGAGGCAAGTTGTTGTAAAGTGCTCAGACAGTCTAGAAAAGCGCTGCTATATGAGTCCTGTCCACACTGATAGATGATTTTTCTTGACCTCCATAAAAAAAGGACTGCACTTATAGTAGGCCATCTATTAATATGACATTATCCCATAAGTTTAAAACTACACTGTTGTGAACATGGACTACAAAAAGCCTTTTGAAATAGTATGCTATGTATAATAATGACTAATCATCTCCTAAACTAAAGTCTGGGCTCTATCACGCGTGCATAAACACGATTATTTATTTACAGCACTGTTCCAGTTACTTATTGTCAGCAGATTAGACATGTGACCCCTCTGGGCTCCAGACAGCTGACAATAAACTGGCAGCTCAATATTAACCAACATTAGTCCAACTAATGTTAGGCTTGAGTTGACCGAGAAACAGTTTGATTACATTCTTACAATAGAATAGAATAGAATTCAACTTTACTGTCATTGCACATGCACAGGTACAGGGCAACGAAATGCAGTTTGCATCCATCCAGAAGTGCTTTAGTGATATAGATATATTACAATATATATTAGCAATAATATAGATATGTAAGTATATTAAAGAAGTGGGTCTATTATGGTATGTTATAATGTACACGGTATGAAGTATGTTGTGAATATTCTATAACTATAAGTATGTACAGGCTGTAGTGAGTACAAGCTATGTACAGGCTATGAACAGGATATAAATGTGAAATAAATAACTTTACAGAAAACTGAGATATACAGCTATACAGAAATGGGAACTGTGCAAGTTGTAAACAGTTGTAGGATTAAAGATTATCGAATGTACAGAATGATTATTTACACAGAGCTATACAGTAGTGCAGTTAAGATAAGTGAGATATGTGGATAATTTCTATCATTCTTGAATGATATGAGACTTTATTTCCTAAAAGACGAAGACTTTAAGCTTCTTCAGGGCCACTTCCCTCATTTACAAACCAGCCTAAGCAAAACTGACTATTTGACGACCAACCTGGAGCCCCAAACAGGAGAGGCCTGGTGTATGTTGGATTTTTAAAAATATTAAATATAGTAATATTTGCTATTATGCTATTTATTTCGTCATTTATATTCATAAATATTAGAATTCTGCTACAATTTCTTTCAGCTGGAAAACATGCTACATGAGTTTGCTATGTTTTATCGAATCTAAGGCCCCAGAGAATACAGTCTGACACTGCCTATGTTGACATATTTAAATACGTTACAGTATCCTTTTTAGCTTTAGACAAAGCAACTGGAACCTAAAGCACTTTTATTTACTTTCTCCTCAGTCGACTTTTATTTGGATGAAGATATTAAATCTCGTATTAAATCTTGGGGGGTTGCACTCTCTGAGTGCTCTTGTTTGTATTTCTGTCTTTTTTAAAAGCTCCTTTTATCCCTTGCCATTGTTTAATAGAGAGCCAACAAATAAATTTTCGTTGTATCCTACTACAGTGACAAATAGGGTATCTTAATCTTAAACTTCATGTTTGACTTTCACACTGTAACACTGTCTTTCTTTTCATTTCTCAGGTGTCATCAGTTTAGCGAGCAACATTGTGGTGCTATTGATGTTTGTAAAATTTAAGGAACTTCGCACACCTACCAACTTCATAATAATCAACTTGGCTTTTACTGACATTGGAGTGGCTGGTATTGGCTATCCCATGTCCGCTGCTTCAGACATCCACGGCAGCTGGAAATTTGGCTATGCTGGTTGTCAGGTGTGTAGAATACGACTGCCTCTAATTCCACTACATGCACATCTAGTTTTGTCATTTTATGCTGTTTGTTGTTTAGGTTATGTTCAACCAACTGCAGCTATAGAAAAATCTAGCACTTGTTAACATTGTTAGTGAACCCAGTCGCAAATAAACTAGGCAGTTTTTACCCATGTCTGTGTCAATATGTGGAGAGTATTTATGAGCAGTGTTGGGGAGTAACGGAGTACATGTACCGCTGTTACGTATTTAAAATACAAAATATGAGTAACTGTATTCCGTTACAGTTACCGTTTAAAAGGTGGTATTCAGAATACAGTTACTTTGTTGAAGTAAATGGATTACATGGCAGTCTTTTCCTGTTTCATATATTGGCCTATGCCCTCTCGATTTTTGCTAATTCGGTGCCGGTGGAAAACAAAACACACAATAAGAGGCTCTAATGCCTGTCTCAATCTCGCAACCCATGTCACCTCTATTTGAGGTCCGCATAATTACGTGAAGAAATATTTTTAAAAATTAATATTCAAAAAATGATTTAATATGATGCAATAGGCAGAGTGTTACAGGCATCGCCCTAAAGAATGTAGCCTGTAGTCCGTGCTGCAGGGAGAATGGACTGCTGTACCCGTTATGTGTCTGTGAGCGAGGAGGGAGAAAAAGGAAAAGTAGGAGCTATCACCGAGCAGAAACAGGAGCTGGAAGCATGTAAATATAATAATAACCACTGCAGCCAAGAATGAATGAATGAATGAATGAATGCTTTATTGGCCATATGCAGGTTGCCCCACAGAGGAATAGGACCCCCCCCCCCCCCCCGACTTACACACACAACAACAAGACAACACAAGGGAATACAGTCGGAGATCGGCAGCGTTAGGAGAATAACACCGAAAAAATTACACAACATTGGGAAAAGTACAAGAGGAAAAAAAGAGACCTCTTCACACGCTGGGCAACCTATGGGAGGACAGCATGAGAACAGGAAACAAAAAAAACTCCTCTGCACAGAGAGCACATTTATGTCCACATCACAACATCAGAGCACATGACAAGCCACAGGGGATGGATAGGGGGGTGGGGGGTGATTCGAAGGAACACATCAGTCGTCCTGCACCATGCTATCATTTCAGCGCGGCACACAGACCCGCTGCCTTCCCCCGCAGGAACAAGCATCGAAGGCGTTTGGAAGGGAGGGGGACGAGTGCGTGCTTATCAGTGTAAGTGTGTGTGTGTGCGTGTCCATAGTTCAGCTGAGACAGTGTCCTTCGGCCTATCAGGCTAAGTAAACAGTCCTCCAGCCAATCCAGGTGTCCTTCATGGGATGGGAAGAATAGTCATCACACAGTCGTTATCGGGGAGTTGTTTTGGTGGGCTCCAGCCTTGGGCCTGGGCAGCTGGCGCCGTGGTGTCCAAATGTAGAATATTGTTGATTTCTCCTTTATGCGAGTAGCGAATTTAGCACTCCGACACTGGGGCCTCGATTTCCCGTTGGAGCGCTGCGAGCCTCCCCATGATGGTATCAAGCTTCTGTTCCGTGGTGTTGTCATTCTTTTGGTTCCGAGACCCCACAGCTGCAGTGAGCCGTTCTGCGATGTTATCCAACTTTCGCTCAAGGGTGTTATTGTGAGCAGGCCCCTCTCTGATGTATCCCATCATACGCTCAATGGTGTTAGTCTGAGTCTTCACGGCAGCTGTAAGCGTCTCCAAGGTGTTAACCATGCTGCGTTCGGTGTGGGAGGCCGCGCCTCGTCCCATCGCTTCAATTCCAGCGGTCAGCTTAGGGGGGGGTGTGAACAGCTGGTTCCGCTCTCTTATTTCTCCGATAAGTCAGGGCCAAGCCAGCTCCGATCAGCAAGAACCCTGTTATCATGGTTCCGAATAGGTAAATATCCTCAGCGTCCTCGATAGACAGTCCCGCCAGGCACAAGATCCTCCAGGTCTGCCACCCATCCATCGTGTATCCGGCAGGGAAAGTCCCTCCAGGGCACTCGGGCTCTCCCGAGCCCAGACTTCTCGTTGAGAAAAGGGTGTCAATAGCATTCAGAGACCAGTTGATCAAATCCATAATTCTCTGTTAGGTTTTAGAGAACGACAGTGAGAGACTGTTCAAGGGAAAAGTAGTGCACGCGAGACAAGACAAGGACACAAGAGGCTAAGCAGGGAAGATAAGGGGAAGGAGGAGAGGAGAAAAGTGCGACCGCCTTCACCGAGAGCCAAGTAAGAAAGAGTGCCTGACGAGACCAGCTGTAAGTAAGCTATTAAGACTCGACTGTATGCTGTGTTCGTGTTTTCCTCCGAAACAATAAGCAGCCTTTCAACGCCTCTCTCTGTCTCTCGCTAGCAGAGTTGACCCAGACAACAAAGTAAAGCTAGTTTTCAGCTATGAGCCGACACGAACCCGACGTATCAGCCAGAGGTCCCTTTACTACGGTTCGGAGCCGCGGACCTGTTTTATATACGCGAGGAATAGTTTTCTATACGAGATCGCTGCAAAAAGTGCAGCCTTACCTAATGTCCACCTACTGTTACTCATTTATATTAAGATTTAAACATCTAGTTGGTGTTGGTGTTGGTATGGCGAGTAACCTTCAGTAATAGTAATAAATCACACAGCAATAATACATTTTATGTAGTTGTAAAAAGCATGATAATAGATTAAGTAATCCAAAGTATTCAGAATATGTTACTAGGGCTGCCACAAACGATTATTCTGATAGTCGACTAGTCACCGATTATTTTTGCGATTAGTCGACTAATCAGATCATCATCCATTAGACGTAAAACGTACAGCTTATTGCACCAGCAGCATCTGCTCTTATATAACTATCATTAGCTTACAGCTGTAAGTGTTTCAGGTCTGTGCTAACTAAAAATAAAGACAAGATGATAGTTTATCAAATTTTAATGAAATTTGCAGATTGTTTCGGTGAAGTTTAATAAACTCCTTGCTATCTAAAATATAACAGGACACCGGAGTAAATTCTTGAGCATCTCACACTTCTGATAATCAGCTGTCTGCTTGATGTTTATTCAGCTGTGTAAAAACTATAACTTTAATCTCAGACAAACTGATTTACTCAGGAACAAATAAAATACTAAAAAAAAAGCCAAACAATAACATTTTTAAGTTATCTAAGTGACTCATATATGTTTAACCCGAGTAGCGAAAGACGGCGGTGGGTTTGAAAACGATCTGCGGGGAGTCCGGTGTTCTCACGGCGCTAGTGACCTAGCCCCCGGCTAGCTATCGAGCTAGTGGGTAACAGACGTCTCCGAAAACGTCGGAGCGCTTTTGAAAATATGTGGTGTCCTGATAAACTGAGCAGATATTTGAGGTTTACACAGCTACATTCTCGCCTGAAAATATGTTAAACGTTTATTTTGTGACCCAGAAAGAATAATAAGAGTAAAGTTAAAACTAACTAGCTGCCGCCATTGTTGGAAACTGAGCTGGGCTGCGCTATGAATTCTGGGACACAGCTTCTTCTTCGGGGTTTAACGGCAGCTGGCATCCTTGTACATGCAGTGCTGCCATCTTCTGTTTCAGTCCGTTATTACACTCTTAAATCCTGCTACTTATTCCTGCGTCTTTTGTGAGCTTACAAAGCTTCAAACGACGTGTTGACTATTAAATTAGTCGTCGACGTAATCGTGACTAGTCGACTAATCTTGGCAGCCCTACATGTTACTCTCATTTGGTAATGTAACAGAATACATTACAAAATACATTTTGGGGCATGTAATCTGTAATCTGTAGTGGAATACATTTTAAAAGTAACCTTCCCAACACTGTTTATAAGATAAAATCTGAAATAGCCTCTTTGTTACATAATGTCTTTTAAAGTTATAAAATGTGTTCCACAATCTCACTGTCATGAAACGCAGTGTGTGGCAGGCAGGTTAGGACCCAAATGCAGGCCTCTCAGGTTGGACTGAACTTAACTTTATTGCTGGAAAGTACAAATAATTAAATCCAAAATGGACAGATACTTATGCATCCAAACACTGGACGCCCTGAACAAATGTGACACACACCAAGAAGGAGATCATGACTAGGGATGGGTACCGGTGTCCGGTGCCATTATGGCACCGGTTCTGACATAAACGGTAGTAACCAGACCGAAAAGCAGCGCACATTTCGGTGCTTTATTTCCTGAGATGTCACACACTTTGGATTCTAGCCAATCATTTTACCTTACCAAGGATAGTAGGCGGGCCCAGGTACGTACGTTCTTTTAGAGCAGAGCTACAGAATAAAAAGTCTGGCTGTACTTCACAGCAAAAGATGCAGACTCAGCAGCCTGCAACAAGTGCTTTAAGGTGATACTGTGCAAAGGAGGTAACACCTCGAATCTGATGAAACACCTGGCAACGCATAGCGTTTTTTTAAAAGCTGAGAAATGCACAATATTTGATAGCTTGCTGCGAGACCTCACACCGTGCACATCTACAGCGGGTGTGGTGCCTGTTATCGGACCCGGAGTTAGCAACATCTTCCAAAAACCCAAAGAGGAGAGTCCTGGCCCCTAGCCCTGCCAGTGTAGCAGAAATGATGAGGATGATGATGCAGCAGCAGCCGTTCTTCTCTGCGTGAGTAGCTTAATGTTGTTCGTGTGTAATTTACGTTGAGTAGGCTAACCACGTTATTACATTAATGCATGTAAGGTGAACTAGCAAACATCATCATAGCTACATGCGGCTGTCTTCTTGTTTGATGGCAGGTACTCCCTTCACCCTGGCCAAAAAGGCTAAAATGACCAAAGAAAAAGTGGAAAACGGCTAAACATGAGAGGTTTTTAGACAAAATTGGTGTTTTCTCCAATGATTAAGCACTGCTTCCAGCCAAGAGTGATACCATATATGCTCTATAGCTGCAGAAAAGGCTAACATTGTTATCTTTTTACCAAAAAAACAGCTAAACATGAGAGGTTTTTGGACAAAGTGTGTGTTCTCCATTCTTTAAGCACCGGTTCGAGCACTGTTTAAGCACCGGCACCGTTTCAAAAGTACCGGTTTGGTACTGGTATCGGATAAAACCTAAACGATAACCATCCCTAATTATGACAACGGACAGAGGGAGATACAGACAATATATACATAAGAGGGAATTGGGGCAGAGAGGAAACAACTGGGGGACACAGCTGAACATAATCTCACTGACGAGACCTGGGAAGCAAAACCAAACACGAGAGGCTGTCAAAATAAAACAGGAAGTACGAGAAATGCACACCAAGACTCAGACTGACTAATTAAAGATAGAGTGAGAGCGAGCGACACATAGAGAAAGACAGGGGAAACAGATAGTCTTGACTCCATGTTTATTTGCCTGGCTTAATACAGAAAACAGATTCTGGCTGCCCTCACCCTAGGATCAGCGATGGGTGCAGGAACCTGCCAGAAGCCAGCTCCTCTCACCTGAGGAACTATTACAGGTGCAGAGGTGGTCTATTCAATTCAATTCAAGGTGCTTTATATTATAAGGTAGACCCTACAATAATACATCTGGTCTTTGCTGGCATCACCCTGGGAGCCAGGACTGGTGCAGGTGATGGGTGGACACCAGCTGTCACCAGCTGTAAACCAGAACATGGATCGGCTGGGCCTCAGTCACCAACACCCAGGTGCATGAATGGGTGCAGATGAAGGCTGAAAGCAGAACCGCCTTGGGAGCAGGGACAGGGACTGGTCGAGCTCTACCTATCTTAATACCGGGAACTGAGATGGGTGCAGGGAAAAGCTGGGTCCAAGCCACACTGGGAGCAGGCAGAGCATATGGCTTACGCGAGGTCACAGGTGGAAGAACAGTCTTAGAAACAAGCAAAGATGAGGTACCACAGTCTTTAGAGGGAGCCCCAGAGGGTGCAACAGAACCAGTTCTGCACAGGTTCACAGCAAACAGTCTTCAAAGAGGTCCCCTTCAGGGTCCTCAGAAGTGACACTAACTCTAGAGTTGCTACCCCGCCACTTTGCAAACAGTTTCAAAACAAGGCAAATCATGAGCAGACCCAGATACACATTGTACTGGTTCAGGGATTGGTTTAAAAACATGTATAGTTTGATTAACAGTAGATGAGATTTCATTATCCACCAGCGCAGTAACATCACATGAAGTTATGGTTGACCCTTGCAAGAACCCAAAAATTCTGTTTTGTTTTACTTTGTTTTCTGGGTCAACTACAAGATACACATCTTTTATGCTGGCTGACTCTGAAGCAAAACAAACAGTCTTCGATTTTGCTGGGTTAGTGGTACACCTGGGAAACACAACTGGACTTAAACTAAGAAAGGCCAAGAGCAAGAGACACAGAGAGAGTGCGAGAGACACAGGGAGCGACATGACTGGAGAAACAGGCAAATGAACATGGAGACAAGGCTGACTTGATACAGAAAACGAGGGAGAGAATGAGAGAGGAGGAGTGAGCACCAAGGGAAACTAACAACAAGGCAAGAACTCAGCAGCATAACCAACTAAATCCAAGACTGCTAATAGGAAATTTCAAAGAAATAAACAAGTTGATAATCCAACTCAAAACACTGATGAAAAGACCCGGGACCTTGACACTTAAATTACTTATTACAAAATCTGTGGCCAGGCTGATTCACGGTCTTTTAGCAGATTTTTTTCACAGCATTGTCATGGCATAATATTGTTGAGCCATGTAATCCTTCTTATGAACGTATTAACAGAAGCGAGGAAACTAACAGCCATCATCTGCATTTGTGTGGCCTTTTTCTTTGAACCAAGACAATAACTTTCCCCGACATGGCTGTAATACACCACTGCAGACAACATACCTCACTGCTATGTTTAACAAACACAGATAACTAGACCAGGACTGAGAAAGGACATTTGGTCAGAGCAGTGTAAAAATCTGAATTTTATAACTTTTCCAAGTTTCTACAAGTTTCTGTTAAATCATAGTAACAGAATTCCAAAAGCCATTGTACCACAACATGTTAGCACCGTGGTTCTTGCTTTAATCTTTTGGATGCTAACAATTCTTGCCTCAAGCACAGGGCCATGATCATAGCCTTCTCGTTAAGAAGGAATCTAAGTACCTGTCTTTTTCTTTGTTTCTGTGTCTCCAGATCTATGCAGCTCTCAACATATTCTTTGGCATGGCTAGTATTGGCCTGCTGACCGTGGTGGCCATTGATCGTTACCTTTCCATCTGCAGACCAGATATAGGTATCCCACTTAGAGAGCCTAATATTTGCATATATAATTTACCCGACCACATTGTTATACTCCTTTTTATCTGTTACAAAATTGACAAAGATATTCATGATCAAGGGTTACCATGTCATCTAATTCCATCATTCATCACACAACCAGTTATACTGGTCACAAAGTGATGTGCGATTAATCTCATGTTCCTTCTGTTGTCTTTTAACCACTGCTTAAATTGTTCTATTTTATTCATAAATCGTTTGTAAGTTCACCAAAATACAGACTCATTGAAGATGTTTTGAGGAAGTACAACCCAAATTTCAAAAAAGGTGGGACCTCTTATAAAATGTAGCAGGGAAAACAAAAACAAAGCGTTTCAAACACACACACACACACACACACACACACACACACACACACACACACACACATATATGTATATTCAAGGGAGAATCTCAGACCAGTTGACTGAGTTACCAGAAAACTTATCAAAGATGTGATCAGAATGTGTAATGGCAAAAGTGAGTTTTTAGGATTAGAAGAATGTCATCAGCATACAAACTGATTTTGTGATTATGTAATTTTTTTTTTTGCTGTACCGCTAATCAGTTATTGTTCACTGGTGGCAACAATAGGGCAGATGGCAATAGTGGCATCCTGGTCTAATGTCTCTGTTTAAATTGAATGAGTTAGCTATTTGCTCTTTAGTGATTATGGATGCTGTTGGAGTGTTATATAGGATTTGGAACCAGAAGCCAAAATGTTTCTCTTTTCTAAATTCAAAATTGTTTGTGGTATACACAATGAAAAAAAATCAAACTTTTTCTACTCAGATTTGATGGTTTCTTTTGTTTTGTGTGCTTGTAGGTCAATTGTGTTAATTTATTATGTCTGAATTTTAAAATAACTGTAGGTCACAAAAGAAGAATGGAAAGAATGATGCCATACCAGACAAGATAAATATTTTTACTGATTAAATATAAGGGTAAAATGAAAAGTAATTTAAAAAATGGCCAATTATACCCTAAACCAAAGAGGGTTTAATTCAGTATTTGGGTCAAGGTCAAGTTTATTTATATAGCACTTTTCCAAACAGTCTTAACAATGTAAACAGGGAGCCAATGAAGAGAAGGCAGTATGGGAAAGATATGCTCCATCTTTGTAGTCCCTGTCAGTACTGTTGCTGCAGCATTTTAGGTTAACTGGAGGCTTTTAAAGGAGTTTTTAAGACAGTCTGATAAAAATGAATTACAATCGTCCAGCCTGTAAGAAATAAATGCATGAACTAGTTTTTCAGCAGAGCCCTGGCTTTTTGTCAGCCTGGCTACAGGCTGCTGACAAGAAACCTAGAGTTGTTTTTATTTTTTCAATAAGTGAGGAAAAGTGAGATGCTCTTGCTTTGCGAAAAGCTCTGTCTTTTTTCTTTCTTTTTTTTTTTACTTTTTTTCCTATAAAACAAACTATTCTTACAGGCTAAAAAATGATCTTCTAAATTAGTGAATTGTTTCATCTTATAACTTCAGCTTATGAACTGGTGCACGTTTAAGAGTTATACCACAGAGTCAAGTAATTCTGATTTGAGGTTTTCGTTTTCAGTTTGGGTATCCAGAGTTGTATGCAGTGAAGATGTAATTAGGGATGGGTATTGATAAGATTTTAACGATTCCGATTCCATTTTCGATTCTGTTTAACGATTCGATTCCTTATCGATTCTCTTATCGATTCTTTTTTTTTTTTTTTAAAGGAGAACACTAAGGTCGATTAGCTTAGAACTGTGTTTTATATCTTCTCTTTGAACAAGATAGAAATTTAGGAGTAACATGGCCTTACAAACCCAACAGTGAGATCTTAAGAGATCCACAGCCTACGGCTCTTCAATGGGGTGTCACAGGGTCCCCAGGAAAAAAAATGTATATGTAAAATAATAAAATAAATATTCTCCTGTAGCAATAACAAAGTATAACATAAATTATTCTGTAGCAATTACACAAGAATATCCAGTAATGTCCCTGCCTACAATTAAACACATTCACTTACCAAAGTGAAATCGGGGGCATGTGCTGTGGCAAATGGGTGCAAGCCTTTGACCACAAACTTAGACACTGCTCGGTGACATTAGTCTATCCTGGCCTGAAAGGAGACGCTACCGGTAGACTGCAGCGACAACTGCCAGCATCTGAGCCAGCCAGACTCTGTCTCTCTCATCATGGTTATCTAAATGCAACGCACAGTAATAGCAGGTTTTGTAATAAGGTAAATCGCGCTAACATAATATGCAATGCTAATTGATTAGTTACCTGCAGTATTAACGGGAGAGGACGTGGAAACGCTACCGCTGCTGCTGGGTTGAGCTTCGCTAGTCCGGAGCGGATCAAAAACACGACATTCGTTGAACGCAATCGCGTGTTTTTTGAGCAAATGCTTTTGCATGTTCGTAGTGTTTCCTCCCTTTGATGAAATCTCTACTTTGCAAGTATTGCACGTTGCCCTGTTGTCATCCTTTCTCATAAAGTGTAACCAAACTTTTGAGCGTTTGTGCCGCTCAGGCGCCGTGTTTCCTACTGGGTAAAAGACGCTACTCAACGTGATGACGTCATTCGGGGCGACTGGAATCGATAAGGGAATCGTTTTTAAAAGTGGCAAACGATTCCAAGGAATTGAAACAGTGGGAACCGGTTCTCAACAAGAACCGGTTTTCGATACCCATCCCTAGATGTAATACTATTAACAAGATAATCGACCTCTATGTGACTAGAATGGCTTAGTTACAGCACTTTCAGAAAGACATGTACTCTAATAATCGTGTTAACCACTGCTTTGTAATCTGTTGTGGTATATTTAAATGTTAATAAGAAATGATCTGAAAAAGAGGGTTTTTTGTTTTAGGAAATACTGTTAGTTCAGTTTCTATGCCAATATGTCAGAACGAGATCTAAAGTGCGATTAAAGTGGTGGGTGGGTTTGACGGCGTTGTAACGATAGAAATGGTAATTAGTTAGATTAGTCGTTACTGAAAAGTAACGCCGTTAGTAACGCCGTTACTTGTAATGCTAACTGAAGTCTGCAGTGTACAGGGTGATGAGGAAAGGGGCGAGCACTGTTCCTTGTGGGGCCCCCTTGCTACAGACTACCACCTCAGACACACAGGCCCACAGCCTCAGGTAGTCAATAATCCACTAGGATAGCTGATGGTCTACTCTCCCTGCAGCTTCCCCATTAGCACTGAGGGCTGGATTGTGTTGAAGGCACTGGAGAAATCAAAAAACATGACTCTCACAGTGCACCTAGTGCCCTCCAGATGAGAGAAGGCCCGATGCAGCAGCATCATCCACCCTGATGTTCAGCTGGTAGGCAAACTGCAGTGGGTCTAGGTCTCTCCTGACTAGTGGGTGAAGGTGGTGAAGTATGATCCTCTCCATGGTCTTCATCAGGCGTGAAGTCAGTGCAACAGGTCTGAATTGTTTTGGCTCTTATTTCTTAAACCCAGCTTCAGAGACAGTGTTGCATCTATGTCAGTTCTTGAGAGCAGGGCTCATGATGTAAATTAGCTTTTATATGTTTAGTGTTTCATGTCCTCTTTAAAGGATATACAGGGAGTTGGGCGGGTGTCCCCCACCTCTTGGGAAAGAAACTGTGTTTGGCACAACCAAGCATTCAGACCATAATTCAGTTTGCTACAACTTCTGGACGGGTTTTTGTTTTTGTTTTTGTTGTTGTTGTTGTTTAAAACAATATCAGCAGTATGCAGTTTAGCAGACTGCTGATATATTCTATAAAGAGTATATGCATGTAGGCGCAGATAGTGACGTTTCAGTTCCAGTGTTTCCCTTAGTGTGTGTAGGTGTATATCTAACGTTTGTATTAGTTGTTTTATTTTGGTACTTTGGTGTCTGTGGTGCTTTGCATTTCATTATAGCTCCTCCTAGTCTCATTACCTAGTTTCTGTTCACCTGTTCACCCCAGTTGTGTTCATGTTCTCTAATTGCCTTCAAGTGTCTGTTTTTGCTCCCTGTGTCTTCCCTGCCCACATTATTAGATTCCTGTATGGACCGTGTTATTAGGATTTTGGACTCTTCTGCCAGTTGAATAAAGGTACATGTCAGATTATTCAGTTGCCTTAAGAATCTGCATTTGGCTACTCCTTATGCAGAGCTATGATTGGTGCCTTGTGAAATGACAAATGTAACAAAGAGCCAGGATACTTGAGCAGCTAGAATTCTACATTGGACCACCACATTGGACTATTAGAAATGACATTATGACCACTCACAGGTAAAGTTAATAATACAAATTATCTGTTCATCATGGCTCCTGTTAGTGGGTGGGACATATTAGGGAAAATGTTTTTCTTCAAACGTCATGTGTGAGAACTAGGGAAAATGGACAACTGCAAGGTTTTGTTTATTTATTTATATTTATCACCATCACCTCCGTCATCAAGAAAGCCCAGCAGAGGATGTACTTTCTGAGGCAGCTGAAGAAATTCAACCTGCCAACACGGACGATGATGCAGTTCTACACTGCAATCATCGAGTCCATCCTCACCTCCTCCATCACCGTGTGGTACGCTGGAGCCACTATCAGGGACAAACAGAGACTGCAGCGTGTTGTGCGCTCTGCTGAGAAGGTGATTGGCTGCAGACTCCCATCTCTGCAGGACCTGTACACCTCCAGGACATTGCGGTGTGCAGCTCGGATCTCAGCTGACCCTTCTCACCCTGGACACAGTCTGTTTGACCTGCTCCCCTCAGGCAGGAGGCTCCGGTCCATTCGCACCAGAACCTCTCGCCATAAGAACAGTTTCTTCCCCTCTGCTGTCGGACACATGAACAATAACCGTATGACTGTTCCCACCACTAACACATGACCCTACGCTGTGTTCACTGCATCATTCCATGTTTGGCACTGATCACCACCTGCACTCATGTATATATCATGTATATATCTATCTATCTACTTAGCACTTTTAATTCTTATTCTCATTTTTATTTTCATGTCTATTTAAGCTTAATTTATAACAGTATGTTTGCACTGAAGCATCGCAGCGATTTCCTAATGTTGTAAACCTGCTCAACATTTGGCAATAAAACCCTTTCTGATTCTGATTCTGATATTTATGCACTATCCCAGCTTTTGTGGAATTGTGGTTGTACTTAAAAATCAACAGTTTGCTAATCTCTATTAAACATTTATTCAACTATCTGCAGCCTAAAAAAGTGCTTACTTTCTTAGTTATGGAGCGATTGTAGCGCTAACTACAATCGCTCATTAAATTCAAAATGACTTTATTGTCGCACTTTCCTGACCTTCATTTTTTCTATACATCATTTCTCTCTCCAGGTGAGAAAATGACGGTACGATCATACAGTCTTCTTATTCTGGCAGCATGGCTGAATGCTGTGTTCTGGTGCTCCATGCCAATTGTTGGCTGGGCTGGCTATGCCCCTGACCCCACTGGAGCTACATGTACCATCAACTGGAGACAGAATGATGCGTGAGTCTTTAAGGGATAATGTACTTGATATTTTGGATTAAAAGCTACTAAAAAAAGAGTTTGAACAGATATTTGCCTCTCCATTAGCTCAGGTTTTTTTTCAATAGCCCAAACAGTCCACCCAATTAAAGCCATTGGTGTTTCTACTATCACAAGATGCAAAGGTAATGTTTTGGTGATTTGACACTATATAGCGGTTTTGCACATAACATCATGCACACGTTGCTCAACAACTGTCTGCCATATTGGATAAGTGGTAGCGGTCACGTAAATTCACTGATACATAGTATACATAGAAATTATCACTATTTCCCCCCTCATAATGCCTATATTCTGCTGCATGATTGGGTGCAGCAATGATCAAGGACAGAAATCCCAGGTCAGGCTTGCAGGCAGGTGCATCATCTTTAGCCTCAAATTCTGGAGGCTTAAACTGCACTCTGTTGGGTCAAGCATTGTCATCTTGTAGACTACAGTTTTGTCCTAGACTGTGGAGATATGGGAATGTCACTGGTTGCAGAATCTTATTTTAAGATCTCACTCCACTGAAATGGCCTCCAGTAACGACAAAAGCTTTCAGCCTTTTGGTTAAGCAATTACCATAGCATTTTCTGTGTCCTCTCCACAATTTGACCCTACAGTCCAGACGCAGTAGGCCAAAACTGTACCACTGAACATGATGTTTCTCCACATGTTCAGCTTACAGTACACATGTTGTCAGCACCAGCATAAACAGGTCTGATTGTGAAGGGCCTCCTGGGCGTCACATGAGACTGGAGATTGACTGTATGCTGTCTTTTAAGTGGTGACAGGTTAAGGAAACTGTCTTTTTTGGTCTCATCTTCTTGGGATGCCCACTTTGTGGCCTGTCTGACATTTCCCTTTAAATGGAACTTGACCTTTAATTTGGAGATGGTGCTAGGGCTCACTCCTAAATAATGCTCCAGCTTGGTTTTCCGGCATTCCAACTTGGCCTGGCACATGGCCTATCCAGATCAGTCAAATATGGTTATGTTTGGAACAGACACTAACTATATGCTGACAGCGAAACAACTAGTAACTCAGTGTTCCAACATTCGGAAGAAGGGACTACTCTCACGAGGTACAACACACATGCTATGGCAAGGGGGAGCCAGGACGACAGGTCAGGGAGGAGATGTCATCATCATCACCCACACCAGAGATTGGGTACCAAGAGGAAGGATCTTTGAGTGCGAGAAGAACTGACCTGAAAGATAGGATCATGGTAAAGCTTGAAACCTGGATCCTCCGTAGCCGGTTACCAAGATTAAGTGAAGTACCCTCAGAAGAGCTACTAGATGATGCAAATGCAGCACTACGGAAGATACTTACCGACACCATTACCAAGAGTAACCAGATGATCTATACTATGGCAGCAGTGCTCAGTGAGAAGCTTGGCTACAAGTTAAAAGTACCCTTCATGGGGAAGGAGACTAGAGGCCAAGATCAAAGCTGCAGAAAGGTGCAACAAAGAAGGTGCCGAAGAAGTACAGCAAGCTGTACATACCTGAGGCCTTGGAAAATGCCAGCGAAAAAACTCACAGCCTTGGCCAGCTACTTGAAGAGATACTCCAGGGAGATCGAAGGCAGGAGAATAAACCTGCTGTTCTCCACAGAACCAGCCAAGGTGTACTCACAGTGGCAGAGGAACAATATGAGAACATCACCACCAAGACTGGAGATGGAGCAATACTGCAAGAGCATATGGGAGAAGGACACAACCCATAACGGCAATGCTCAGTAGCTAGTGGATCTGAGGGCAGACTACAGCTACCTCCGGTGAATAGGGTCCAGTAACCATCACAGTAGCAGACATCCAAGACAGGGTCTCCAGTATGAAGAGTTGGACAGCACCAGGCCCCGACATGGTTCACGCCTACTGGCTGAAGAAACTGACTGCACTCCACAAGCGCCTGGCAGCACAAATGAACCAGCTGCTAGTTGACGAAAGACACCCAGAATGGCTAACAGAAGGCCTGACAGTCCTGATCCTCAAGGACCCCCGGAAGGGACCGGTTCCGTCCAACCACCGGCCAATAACCGCAAGACAGCTCGTGTCAGGTGTCATAGTGGCTAAGATGAATAAGTACATGGCTCAATACACGAGTGGGGCACAGAAAGGCGTTGGAAACAATACCAGAGGAGCGAAACCCCAGCCACTGGTAGACAGAGCAGTCGCCTGAGAGTGCAAGACTAGGCTGACCAACCTGGATTGATTACAAGAAGGCCTTTGACTGGATGCCCCACACCTGGATCCTTAAGTGCCCAGAATTGTACAAGATCACCAGGACCCTAAGAGCCTTGATCAGCAACTCAATGGGGATGTGACACACAACACTAGAGGCCAACTACAAGTCCATAGCACAGGTCGCCATCAAGTGCGGGATGTACCAAGGAGATGCTCTGTCCTGTTAAATATCGACACTTCACCAAGTTCTTGTGATTCCTCAAAGCCATCTGATGGAAGACAACACACTGCTCAATAGACCATTTTACACTTCCGGAAGGGAGATGCGTCCTGCATGACATGCTGCTGCGAATCTCGAAATGCCTAACAATTTTATTACAGGCTGTCCCACTCTAGTCTAAACAACAGTGTTACACAAGCATTAAGTAGTCACGTTGCATAGCGTACTCAGAGGTTTTTGTCCATTAGCTGCAAAACATCTTTTCTCAGCTCCGGCGAGGCTGTGACCTTGCCTTACTCCCTTCTAGTAAATTTCCACTGGCAGATGGTTCCATGTTATCAGCTTCTGCAGACAAACGTGGGTGAGAGTCTCCAACATTCTACCACTAAAGGACATGTAGTCTAATGCCTTTATTACCAGGGCCATGCCCATTCAATACTACACTATATAATTATATGACACTTATTAATATAAGCATTGAGACACTTCAGATATTTTCATCTTAACAGTCCCCACTGCTGTTCTACCTAGGCCTGAATCTTCTCAGTGAAATCAGTGACAGGACTGACTATGGATACCAACTACAGAATGGAGCAATTGTCAGCCACCTCCTCTACATGCATGACATCAAGCTGTATGCCAAGAGTGAACTAGACATTGATTCACTGATCCACACCACCAGGATATACAGCAATGATATCGGAATGTCATTCGGACTGGAGAAGTATAGTCGGATGATAACAAAGAGAGGAAAGGTACCTGATCAAGTACCTTGCTGGGATAATAAGCCAGCCAAAGAAGGAGATAGTAGCCCCTGACATCAAGACCAGGAAGCCCTGACCATGAATGGTTCCAGTCCAGCACCCTGAGGCTGTACACTAAGCGGAAAGAAGGAAGCCAGAGACTGTGAGTGTCAGCACCACAGTCCAGGATGAGATAACAAACATCCATGAATCCAGTAAGATGGCCCCAACCAACCGCATGTTCAGTGAATACCTCAGGCAGCAGAAACCCAAGAAAGAGGAGGAAGAGGAGGAATGATCATGGAAGAATAGGCCCCTGCACGGTATGTACCGCCGGCAGATAGAGGAGACATTGAGAAGTTGACAAAGCTGGATTGAAAGACAGTGCAGTGGCACTAATCATGGAAGCACAGGAACAAGTTCTGAGCACAAGATCTATAGAGGCTGGGGTCTACCACACCAGGCAAGACTCCAGGTGCAGGCTGTGTAAAGATGCCCCTGAGACATAACAGCAGGGTACAAGATGCCAGCAGGCAGGGCATACATGGAACGCCATAACCAAGTGGCCAACATAGTGTACAGAAACATCTGTGTTGAGTATGGCCTGGAAGTCCCGAGGTCTAAATGGCAGATGCCCCCTAGAGTGGTTGAGAATGACCGAGCTAAAATCCTGTGGGACTTCTTGATACAGATGGGCAAAATGGTGATGGCTAACCAACCAGACATAGTAGTGGTGGACAAGCAGAGGAAGACGGCGTAGTGATAGAAGTAGCAATACCGAATGACACCAACATCAGGAAGAAGAAACACGAGAAGCTGGAGAAGCACCAAGGGCTCAGAGAAGAGCTCGTGAAGATGCGGAAGGTGAAGGGGACAGTGGTCCCAGTGGTAATCAGTGTGCTCGGTGCAGTGACCCCCAAGCTAGGCAAGTGGCTCCAGCAGATCCTAGAAACAACTACCAACATCTCCCTCCAGAAGAGCGCAGTTCTAGGAACAGCAACACTGCGCAAGACCCTCAAGCTCCAGGCCTCTGGTAGAGGACGTGAGCTTGAATGATAGACAGCCCAACACAGACAGAATTTAAATGCATTTCACAGCTCTGTTGAAGAAGCTGTCTCTCAGTCTGGTGGTGCATGTTTGTATGTTTCTGTACTGCTTTCCAGAGAAGAAAGCAGTATACATAGTCCTTTGCCAAGGTGGCAAGAAGGCCAGATGTATCGCTGCAGACACCACCGTCTGCAGCGATACATCTGGCCTTCTTCTGGATTCATCCAGCATATACCAAGTCCAGATGTGGGAGTGGACTTTCCACAATCCCCTGTGCTGTTTTCACCTCCCAGGCCAGTTTTTCTGTCTTGTGCTGTGCTACTGCCATACCATACAGTTATACTAAGATAGAAGGTGCTTTCTATTGTGGCTCTGTAGAAATTCACAAGCAGCCAAGAAGAGCGTGTGATCCATTTTAGCTCCCCGAGGAAGAAGTACCTTTGTTGGGCTTTCTTCACCAGGTGTGATGTGTTCAGCGACCAGCTCAGGTTAGATGTTATGTGGAGACCCAGGACCTTGATGCTGTTGTTATCTAAGAACCACTGTGTCAGGTGTTGGATCTCCTCTCTATAGTGAGTCTCATCATTGTCTGATATGAGACCCACCACAGTGGTATCATCCAAAAAGTTAATGACTATGTTAGTGAAATTAATGGCAGAACAATCGTGAGTGAACAGAATGAATAAGGCTGGACTGAGCACACAACCCTGTGGTGTGCCTCTGTTCAAGACCAGTGTGGAAGATGTCCAGCTCTCTATTCTCATCATCTGAGGCCTGTTCGAGAGGAAGTCCCTGATCCAGTGGCACAGCGATGTTGGCACACCCAGGTTATAAGGCTTCAGAACCAACATCGTAGTATAAGAGCTGGAATGTTCGAAGTGGGTCAGGGCTCAGTACAGTGCTAATGCGACGGCATCCTCTGATGCATCCTTTTCAGGAAAATCCTGTCAGTTGGTCAGTGCATGCTTTCAAAGTCCTGCCTTCCTCCTTATCTGGTCCTGTAGCTCTGTTGGTGTTAATCCTCCTCAGGGTGGAACTCACTTGGTTTAGATGAGGGATGATGCTCGTTAGCTCCCTTATATAGCAAAAAGTTCTTTACACCGTGCATCATGATCATCATGCAGCCTGCTGTACCATTTGCTCTCGTCACCTGTAGGCTGCCCTACCTTTTTCACCTTTTGCATCAACAGGTGACCTTACTGAACTGAACCATGACACAAAAAATAATCAGGAAGGGGGCAAATAGTTTTTCTCTGAACTGTTTATTTTTTTCACTTACATTGTAAGCATGTTTGCATTCAATATAACGGAATTTGAATATTATGATTTAAAACCCTGTTTAAAATGTTAATATGTCATTGCTTAGCTGAGATAAAACAAATCTAGCATGTCTTGGTATGAGAATGCTTTATAACTATCTGTGTTTTTCTTTCCCAGGTCTTTTATTTCTTATACTATGGCAGTGATTGCTGTGAACTTTGTGGTTCCTCTGTGTGTCATGTTTTACTGCTACTACAGTGTGACAGTCACTGTCAGGAGATACAAAGCAAGCAACTGCCTGGACTGCATTAACATGGATTGGTCTGATCAAATGGATGTCACCAAGGTGAAACTGGGCCACAGTTTTAGGCTTTGTTTGTTAATGCCACATGCATCTGTATTTATCAAATGCATGTTTAAACAGAGAAGAATACTTCTGGTCGAAATTAGTTTTTTTTTTTAAACAAATATCCAATCTATGTTGTTCAATATGACAACATTACCGTTGACACTTTTTCCGAGTTTGGTAGGCTAACCATTTTGTTTTACCATGGTTATTTATAGCTTTAGTTCAGACCACAGTGTTCTACAAAATTGGAAAGTAATTTAGTTCTATATAATAAACATGAAATTCAGGAAAAATATAGACTCCCGTGTGGTTTGTGGTCCACATGGGATACATAATTTATACTACATGGAGTAAATTTGCATGTTTTATATAATGTTGTTGTTGTTTGTTGCTGACAGATGTCAATTGTAATGATTGTCATGTTCCTGGTTGCCTGGTCTCCATACTCCATGGTGTGTCTGTGGGCATCGTTTAGTGACCCAAAGACTATCCCTGCCCCAATGGCTATTATTGCTCCACTCTTTGCCAAGTCCTCCACCTTTTATAATCCCTGTATTTACGTCATTGCCAACAAAAAGTGAGTGTTCTCTCTTAAGTATGCTATGACAATAGTTAATATTTCTGTGCCAATAAACTTTTGCATAAGAAACCAATATGTGGGATAAAGTGGGATATTTCTGTGTCACATTAACATTTTTATATACTGTGTACTTCTGTCTGTAGTGTGTAGTGATGGTGGTGTGTAGAAGGACTTAAATCGCCTTTTCTTGCAGGTTCAGAAGAGCCATTACAGGCATGATTCGGTGTCAAACAAGACAGCGAGTCACCATCAATACCCAAGTTCCCATGACAATTTCCCAACAACCTCTGACCCAGTGAGATGATATTGCATTCAGCATGATGTCACATTAATATTAAAATAACTTGGCATTAAAACGCTGTGTAGAAAAATGCAATAATGACACCAATGAGTGACGGTGCTTCCACTGTCACCTCAGCAAATATTTTGTCTCCCTTAGTTTCACAAAATGTAACCTACAAAGTCTTTAGAAGGGTGAGAGCCATAGATGAGCTGCTTAGGCTGGGCCCTTAAAAGCACATGGGTCTAATGGGCTAAGCCATTTTTTTTAAAGATTGCAGCTTCCACTATCAAACACCCATGCTGATGTTTTTCTGATAGCTTGATTGAAAAGCAGCTGTAGTGTTTCCTTCTTCTCCTTTATTGGGACTGTTATAGGGCCATCGGTCTCTACTGTCCCTTCTATCAAAAGTCTTAAGAAACCTGTGAATAAACACTTAAAAAATAAAGAAAAAACAACGTTTGTATTGTATTCATGCCTTTTTTTTTTGTCTGGTCTCTCATATGTTTGCAGGTACACTTAGCTTGACTACATGGCCCATATTATTTTTTATGCTATATATAAATTACATGAATATGAAAAAAAATCATGTTTTTCTTAACAATGTAGGTCTTTATTCTTATGATGAAGTACTTCTTGGGTGCATCTCTGGAGTACACCAAGCCTTTTCTACTCTTTCATATACATGACGATGCCCCCCTCCCCATTTCTCCCACATTCTTACTCTGTCCTGGTGTGAATATGTGTGATGGGGTACAACCTACCATCCTGTGGATGGTGTGACTTAATGTAAACATAATGTGCACTTTATTAATCCCCATAGGAAAATTAAAATGGCCTTTACTAGTCCCTAAGGACCCCAAAGCGCTTTACACTACATCCAGTCATCCACCCATTCACACACACACTGGTGATGGCAGCTACATTGTAGCCACAGCCACCCTGGGGCGCACTGACAGAGGCGAGGCCACCGGGCCCTCTGACCACCACCAGTAGGCAACGGGTGAAGTGTCTTGCCCAAGGATACAACAACCGAGACTGTCCAAGCCGGGGATCGAACCGGCAACCTTCCGATTACAAGGCAAACTCCCAACTCTTGAGCCACGATCACTTTGATTACTCCTCTGCATTTAACCCATTCACTCAGAGGGCAGGCAGGCAGCCACCAATCCAGTGCCCGGGGTGCAGGACCTTACTCAGGGTGGGCGTTCAGTGGATTCGAACCACAGACTTTCCAATCATGGTTTGGCCACTATACCTACTGAGCTTGGGGCAGGGATACCTTGTAATTAAACCCAGTGGTATTCCAGCAGATCCCTCAGGTCAGATTCAGGTCACCTGAAAAAGAGGATTGTTGTTCCTTCAGCGGTCGATTACCAAGACCATGTGAAGTACCCTCTGAAAGTGAATACAGCATTATTGTCCCTGCAACACCACAGCAACAGTTATCCTTGAGACGCTTGGCAACAAGTTAAAATGCCACAGGGAGATGTACCCTCCATGGGGAACGACGTTACAGGCCAAGATCAAGGCACCATGGAGTTTGCTCCTTATTGGAACTGCAGAAAGGTATGAAAATGGAGAAAGGGGTTCAAGTAACAAGTAACAAAAAGATTCCTTAGAAACTGCCACGCAAAGACTCACAGCCTTCGCTAACCGCTTGAGGAGGTATACCAGAGAGATAAAGCCCAGAGAACAAACCAGTTGTTTTTTCACTGAGCCATTCAAGATATACTCTCAGTAGTAGGTGAGCAATATGAGAAGAGGCCTAGAGGAACTGAAGAAGCTTCTCGGATGAGAGGTGAAACGTCTTCAAGCAACTTAAAGAAGTCCAGACGCTTTTCTTTGCAAGCTCCTTTGACTACGATGACCTGGATGACTGAGAACCTTCACAGACGTATTGTTCTACAGTAGTGTAAAGTCTACAGTGACTGTAGACAGTTACGTCTTTTCACGATGGCCTATGGGCCAATAGGAGCGCTGAATCCCACTGTAGACCAAGAGCACCTGGCTGCAGACACTGTGGAGCTCCACAGAAACCGGAAACACTCCACCTCCACACTAGGTGGAAACACATGACTTCAAATTTGAACAGAGTTACATTGCACCAGCTGTGCCTCAATACACAGTGTACACAGTGCATATAAAAAGTTTGAAATATAACTCTTTTTGGGTCACAAAATACACTTTTAAGATATTTTCAGGCGAGAATGTTGCTGCAGCCACTGTGGAGCTCCACAGTGGGCAGAAACACTTGACCTGCACAGTAACCAGAAACATGTGACTTCAAACTGGAACACGGTTATGTTGCACGACCCATTTCTCAATATGCGTGCTTTTTGTTTTCAAACCCCCGCGGTCTTACACTACTCAGGTTAAACATGATATATAAGACATTTAGATAACTTAAAAATGTTTGTTTTATTTGTTCCTTAGCAAATCGGTTTGGCTGAGATCAGTGGCGGAGCGGGGGGGGTTGGCTTACTGGGCTTAAGCCTGGGTTGTTTTGTCAGAGGCCCGAGGTCTTTTGGAGTGTAATTTTTTCATAGTTAGATGCCTGGCTGACAAGTGTATAAAACAAAAACTACACACAATATTCGAAGCACATAGTGCACACTGTGGGAATTTACGACTGTGCGTGAATCCCCCCTAATATTGGTATGATCCGAGCTCAGGCACTAAGTGACCGAGCGAGGGGGCGGGGCAGCTGCTGCCTGCGAGTGCGCTGTTGGAGAAACGCAGCCAGGCAGACAGAGGAGAACTGAAGTTCGACCAGGTACCAAAGCAAATCATTCGTACTGTACAAATAATGTAAATATGACGGTGAATCATGAAAGATATCAAAGTGATCACTTGACCCATGTTACGTTACTTGCTCTTCAAGTGAATCAACAAATGAAAAGCCGAACAACAACAATGCTGTTTCTTTAGAGAGTCTTAGCTTACACGTGTGTTTATTTCATATTTTCAGTTGTTTCCCTCCACGGCTAAATAAATCGGTTTCAGTAATGCACTGATATACAAGAATGGACATAAGGAGCTTCTTTCAAAGAAAAAACTCTGGTAGATGTTATTTTATATATTATGCTTTGTATGTTGTTCAGTATATTTCTATGCAAAACAAGAGGAACTTCAATACACAGCAGTATATTCACAGCTGAAACCAGATATTTACACTTTATGGAAAACACAAGAACATTTTTTTACTGCACAACATCAATTTAGAGTAAACTTGTTTTGTTTTGGATAAATAAATATTGAAATATCTTTTGAATTAGTTAAATGTCAGAATAAAAAGAGACAGAGCTTCTATTTTATCACTTTCATCAAATGTAGGAGTACATGTACACTAAATTTATTGTTAATTAATAAGAAAACTGCAGACGATTCCATTCTGAGCTGAAGAAGCTTCTGATAGGTTAGTAGAGTCCATGTGAGTAAACTGGTGGCACAGCTGTGGATGCATATAAGGCAAAACACAGAGGCTGTTTCTGTGACATGGGAACATCAAGAGATGTCAACCAAAACACCAGGAACAGAACTGTGGAGCTCCATAAGTGTGGCTCAAGTTTGAATACAATTTGGTGCCATTTGCAATTAAGAAATACAGATAGTTTCTCTCTTTACTCTTAAAGTTAACAAATGTGTTTTTTATATTTATCTAAAAAATAAACATTTAGTCTGATTTGATGTTACAATTAAAAAAGTGTTTTTATCTGAAGAGTTTGTAAATATCTGTATATTTGATGATTGTCAGCACAGAGAGAGAGATGAACAAGAGCAGGTGAGACACACATGTTAGTCACATGGTTGTTTACCAAAAGTATCAGCGTATCATAGGTCCTCATGTATCTCGTACCTAGTGTTTCTTTTTAGGTTTGTTAGTTTTCAACTTCTACATTTATTAAGTTTTGCAGCTTGTTTGCACAACAAGGATAAATAATTATATAAACCTTTCTCAATCTAAATATTGTACTTTGGTAGAATTAAAAAATAAGTGTAGTGCAGGTCTATGATGATTTTTAGTGCTACTATCATCTAGTTCTGATTCTGGTTATGTCTTGGTTAAGTCCTCAGTAGTCCTGATTTTGAACTGTTGTAGTCCTGTTTTAATTCCGGATCAGTTCTGGGTCTGGTTGAACTGGGGTTTAGTCCTTGTGTCTTGATGCAGCCCCGACTTTGTTCTGCCTTGCTGCTTAATTAAAATAACTAGTTTAAGGTGTCCTGCAGATGTGATATATATTTTTCCCTATATGAAGTCATTCTTTTTTGAACAAAACTCAAAACAGAGCCAATTAATCTTCAGTCATTTCTACCCTAACCCCCCACCCCCCCAAACATGATCCAATTATATTTTAAATATTTGTTCAATTCTCTTCCAAACCCAAGCAGCTGTCTATTGTAAGTTTTCAGTGTCTACTAAAATAAAAATAAAAGCATTCTAACATCTCACTTGTTTGTTATTATTCAGGCATACATATGTACATGTTTTCATACATGTAGTGATTGTGTTTAACTGTATGAAGCTTATTAGACATGGAACAGATCATACATAAAAGAGAATTTTGCCAGAGTGTTTAAGATACTTTTTTAAATGATCTTTTTTTCTTTTTAAAGGAAACAAAAGAAAATCTACAACATGATGTGTAATTTCTATTGTAAATATTAATCACAGTTAAATTAAGAGGGGATAGCAGTAAAAACTCCGGATTGGTGATGTCATCAAGTGCGCTGCTGTTCCAATTGTAGAACGAAGTCCGGCCTCACATGTGTGCTTAAGAAGTCCGGACTCGCGTACTTGAGAATTGAGAAACAGCTTCTGTTTTTGTGTTGTATCCCATATTGCAATACATTGGACGTGGTTCTACCTACTGTGGAGGTCATGTGTTCCCTTTTAATGTGGCGCTCCACAGTGGCTGCAGCCAGACCCTTCTCCTGTAGACTATCGTCTGTCGACGGAAGTTGCATCACCAAAACAACAACACTTTTTTTTCTATTAACAATTTAACAATACAATCAAGAATAATATAACACAATACAATACAATACAAAGTAACTCTCGCAGAAGCTAAAAAATACAACAAAAATAACAGCAAGGATATAAGGGGGTGCTAGAGTACTAAAGGAACAGAATAACAAAGGAAGAGCAGAGGTTGACACACAATGGAGGTAATAATCAAAACAGTAGCAGACGGGAAATGTCATCATAGATCTTAACAAATCTGCTGGACTTCAGTTTTTTAAGTGACATGCATGAAGTAGTGTTTAAAATCACTGATGAACTATGGAAAGGATGGTTTACTGTCACGGCTGGCGGAGGGAGCCGTGTGGTGTGGAGGAAAAGGAGGACCCAAGATGCAGCGAACTGATGACAGAGTGATGTTTATTTACAAGGTGGTGGTGGTGGCAAAAACAGGCAACTCAACATGAGCAATTACAAACCTAAACTGGGAGAAACTAAAGACAAACCTGAGACCATACAAAAGGGGTGCGGGGCAGAGAGACGCAGAGACAGGAACGAAACACCATAGAATGCAGAGCTACACGGAGGAACGCAGTGATACATGGATGAACGCAGACCAGCCGACGAGGAGCACAGGCAGACACCAACTATAAATACACACACCAGGTAATGAGGAAATGGCACACAGGAGGGGACACAGCTGGAACTTAATGGGCATAACGAGACACAGACCTACAAAGTAAAACAGGAAATCTAGAACCCGAACCGGACACAAGGGGGGAGGACACAGAATAACTAGAACAGAGGGAAATAGTCACAAAACACAAAACGCTGGGTCAACGACCCAGGACCATGACAGTTTACTATTACTCCATTTACAACAATGATTATGGTGTTTCCCTAACAGGATGATAATGTTAATCACAGTAGAGACAGGTAGATGTAGTTCAGCTATATAGAAAATAATATCAGAAATATTAAACTGCGGGATATCGTTGATCTTGAGGGATAACCAGCTGTGTAGTTCTAACCAAAAAGCATCTGATGCAGGACATGAGAAAAACAAATGGTGTAATGTTTCACAGTCTGAATCACAGGAAGAACACAGGTTAACCTCAAACTTAAACCTCCTCTTTAGAAATTCAGACACAGGGTATATATTATTAATTAAATTAAATAAGTTTCTTTAACTTTAGGGAAAACAGGCCACTTAATAAATTCAGAAAACACTTTTTCCATGAGTGACTGATCCCTGTGAAAAGCTTGCAGATGTCTACCCGAGTCAAACCCATGGAAAATAATTGATTTGAAGTTCATACTGATAAATGTGTTATTACATTTACTATCATTTAGATGGCAGTTTCCAATTTTTAAGCTTGGCAGCGTTGGATTGACGTCAGAATATAACATTGTGTTGCGTATTAGTTGCCTTAGAGCCAATGGGATAACACGACAAACCTTTCTGTATTCTTTTATTGGACGATCTGGGTTGTGTATCTTGGCGAAAGATACATAATCCAATAAAGCACCACTCGAATCAGCAGGTCAGTTACAAACAAGATACCACTCTCAAACCAGTTCCTGATAAACAATGACTTTTTGTTTGGTCCATAGGGTCGACATATGTAGGAGCCATAATTGAATGTATTGAATTCTGATGATCACTGGGTTTTTATTTGTTTGGTTGTTATGGGAGTCACGTGGGTGCTAGCGGTGACATAAATGGGCGTTGTCAGTCTGTCATTTACTGGTTTTGATTTTGACAGAGAGGAGGGCTGGGTAGCCGTAGTTTTTGTTGACCGCTGCACTACATGTTTGCTTCGTTATATTAGAGCCTGTGATGTTGTAAGAGTTTGAATCAGGAGCCGATGATACTACTCTGTAAAAATCGCAAAGCACTTTAATAAACAAGCAAACAATTCCACCTCTCGCATTATTGCGTAAAGTTGACAGCGCGTCAGGCAAATAGGCAGGCTTCATCCCCGGCCTCTAGCGACTGTGGAAGTCGTTACATCTTTAGTCAACAAAAAACGGCATTCTGGAGAAGCCAGCCGCAAGCAGGATCAAAGAAATCAGATCAAGGAACCTGAAAGACGCCAAGTAAGTGCAGCGCATCTGAATGAGTGAGCCCAGCAGCACCGACACACCTGACGCAATTCTGAGGAGCGCAGGTAAGAATACCTGTGCATGTCTGGTTGTGGAAAAGGAAGCCACGTTGCATTAGCGCTGAGATGTTCAAGAGGAGACACTGAATGGAATGAATGTTGGTTAAATGTGCAACGTTTTTGGCTGCGCCCTTGGAATGATGTCTGCGCTGCGTCTTATTAATTATGCTGCTTGGATGATGTTCAAATGGACAATTAAAGTGCCGTTACGTTGAAAGGATTTTATGGTCAAAGTCTATTGTGGCTTCCAGTGGATATATGTTTTAATGGATGATCACTGAAGATTAAAATAAATAAATAAAAAAATCGAACAAACAAACGGGAAAATCATGAGTCAAACAGGTGGTGATGATTGTTCCTCTAATCATTTGAGGGGAAAGAGAGAAAATTGACTGGAAAGGTATTGTTGAATAAAATCGAAAAATTACAAAATGAATGCAAAATTTATGTCAATAAAATGAAAGGACTAATACAAAAAATGAAAGCGCTCATGCAACACAATGAAAATCTTTCTCAAATTAAGCAGTATTTGGTGGATTTAAAGGCACTGTGTGAAAAGGCTTCAAGTTCACATGTTGAGGTGTTGTCTTTGGTGCCAGAGGAAGAAGTAATAAAACAAGAGGAATGGTTTTCAAGCATCATGAAATACACCAATGTGTTTTTAAGTGAAATTCAGAACTGGATAAATCAAAGAGAACAAAATCCTGCTGTTCGTCCAAAGCAAATCAATTTATTGGAAAACAATGTTGCATCAAATACTGAGACAGAAGTGGAGGATGATATTAAGCCAAGTGATAGTGTTTCAAATGTTGAAAGCGACAAAACTTCTTCATCAGGATCTTCAACTTCA
Organism: Rhamphochromis longiceps; assembly: GCF_057381845.1. Taxonomy (NCBI): domain Eukaryota; kingdom Metazoa; phylum Chordata; class Actinopteri; order Cichliformes; family Cichlidae; genus Rhamphochromis; species Rhamphochromis longiceps. The sequence goes on along the minus strand of NC_140575.1, from coordinate 3,080,942 downwards.
TCTGTTCGTATGAAAGCTGAGGCAGAGTTGGCAGCTTTAATGATAAAGCAGAAATCATTGGATGAGAAACATGTACTGGAAGAAGAGGAGGAACGTCTTCGTAAAAGAAAGGAAAGGCTAAAATTGGACACTGAAATTGCTGAAAAAATGGCTACAATAAATGTCCTTAAAGCTCAAAGTATAACAAGCAAAAAAGGATCTTTAAAAGTTTCAGATGGAATGAATTCATACATTTCCCATGAAAGATCTAAACAAACCCTTAATGTTGATGCATTGGAATTTATACCTCACATTTCTGCAAAACAAAATTCATTGACTAATGCTGAAACTCAAAACAGGAGAAAAGATAAAACCCAGGAATGTGTCATGCAACAAGCCGTGCTGACTGAATCTTCTCAAAATAAGCATCCTCGACAATATTCAGTTATTCCTTCAAACCCATCTGATGCAAATGGACAAAATGACTGTCATACAAATGGTATGGTGGAACTGGAACCACAAAATGATGTTATTGGAGTAATGACTAAACAAAATGAAATAACAACACTCTTAATCCAACAACAAAGACTCTTTTCTTTACCAAAGAGAGAAATACCTCATTTTGATGGAGATCCACTTCAATATTATTCATTTATTAAAGCATTTGAGAATGCAGTTGAGTGCAATACGAAGAATAACAGCGATCGTTTATATTTTTTGGAACAGTACACAAGAGGCCATGCAAAGGAATTGGTGAGAAGCGGTCAACAAATGAACTCAGATCATGGTTATCGCAAGGCAAAATCACTGTTAAAGGAGCACTATGGTGATGAACAGAAGGTCGCAGCTGCATATCTGGACAAGGCACTTTCATGGCCATCAATTAAAACAGAGGAAGTAAAAGCTCTTCAGAACTACAGTTTGTTCCTCAGGGGATGCTGTAATGCAATGGAGGAGGTGCAGCATCTGAGTGATTTGGACATGCCTTCTAATATGGTGAACATTATTAAAAAATTGCCGTATAAATTTAGGGACAAATGGAGAAGCCATGTTTGTGACCTGCAAGAAAGGCATAGAAGAAGAGCCAAATTTATGGATATTGCAGACTTTTTGGAGAAGCAAATAAGAATATTAACTGATCCTGTATTCGGTAATATTCAAGATTCTCCGCTTTCTTTACCAACAAAAGGAATGAGTAAAGCCAAGTATCAAGGCAGACCTGGAAATAAAGGAACAAGCTTTGCCACCACTATGCAAGTTGTGGAGAGTACACCTAAGCCTGCGGAAATGAAAAATAATCAGGTTGGAAGGAACGTCTGTATTTGTTGTGGAGGAAGACACATGTTGGACGTCTGTGCACAGTTGGGAAAAATGGCTCATGAGAAGAAGATAACCTTCTTAAAGGAAAATGGCATCTGTTTTGGCTGCTTGTGTATAGGACACATCAGTAAAGACTGCCGTAAGAGGATTTCCTGTTCAAAATGCAGCCGGAAACATCCCACCATCCTGCACAAAGAAAGTTCACCTTCTGAAAAGACTGACAGGAACATGCAGCCGCATGTGAGCACACTGGTGTCGAGTGGTCTTACAGGGGCTGGAGACCAGGACTGTAAACTGCCCATTGTGCCTGTCCAAGTAAAGTCAAAGAAAGGAAGCAACATTATTACAACATATGCTTTTTTGGACCAAGGGAGCACAGCAGTTTTCTGCACTGAGAGTCTGATGCGCAGACTTCACCTTGAGGGAAGGAAAGGAAACATCCTCCTCAGAACCATGGGCCAGGAAAGAGTTGTGAGCAGCAACACTTTATCTGGACTGGAGGTTGCCGCTCTTTGTGGTGACGAATTTCTGGAACTGCCAAAAGTGTACACACAGGAGTCCATGCCTGTACATAAAGGAAATATTACAACGCCAGGAGATATTGAAGGATGGGCACATTTAAAACACATAACCCTGCCTCAAATCAATGCAGGAATCGAACTTCTGATTGGAACAAACATTCCCAAAGCCTTGGAACCTCTGGAAGTGGTGTGTAGTGTTGATGGAGGACCGTATGCCGTAAGGACAAGGCTTGGCTGGACCATCAATGGACCACTTTCAGGAAACTGTGAAGCTACAGGTGATCAGAAGCATCCACAAGTTACAGTCAACAGAATTTCTGTTGTCACGCTGGAGGAGCTTTGGCAGCAACGGTTCAAGAATGACTTTCCTGAGAGCAAAGTTGATGAGCAGGTTGGATTGTCAAGAGAGGATCAGAGATTTCTGGAAATAGTGACTAACTCTGCCAAATATGTGGGTGGTCATATCCAGATAGCATTACCTTTTCGGAATGCCAGTATCAGTATGCCAAACAATAAGAAAGTTGTTCAACAACGTCTGCGCTTTCTACAAAAGAGATTTGAGAGAGACACAGTGTTTCATACTGAGTACAAAGTCTTCATGAATGAGCTTCTGGCTAAAGGTTATGCTGAAAAGGTCCCGGAAGAGGAGATCAATCGCAATGATGGCAAGCTGTGGTATATACCACACCATGGTGTTTACCATCCGACCAAGAAGAAACTCAGAGTTGTGTTTGACTGTGGAGTGAGTTATCATGGAACATCTTTAAACTCCCAACTCTTACAAGGACCTGATCTTACAAGCTCTTTAATAGGAGTGATCACAAGATTCAGGAAGGAGCCAGTTGTAATTATGGGAGATATTGAATCCATGTTCCATCAAGTCATGGTTCCAGCTGAAGATAAAGATCTATTGAGATTTCTCTGGTGGCCTAAAGGTGATCTGGAACGACCAACATCTGAATACAGGATGAATGTACATCTCTTCGGGGCAACTTCGTCACCAAGTTGTGCCAACTTTGCACTCAGAAAGTGTGCGGATGACTTTGGACATCTCTACAGTGAGGAAGCTGTGAAGAAGTTGTTGCACTGTTTTTATGTGGACGATTGTCTTGTGTCCGTTGAAACTGATGAGGAAGCAGTGTTAATGTACCACGAGTTGGTTTCTTTGTGTGCCAAAGGAGGATTTCTGCTCAAAAAGTGGATCACCAACAAGCCTGCAGTGCTGGAATCAATTCCTGAAAGTCATAGAGCCACAGGAATGAAAGAGTTGAACATGGAATTGGATTCCTCAATGATCAAGCGAGTTTTGGGCGTGGAGTGGTGCATAAAATCAGACTCTTTTAAGTTCAAGATTGTGCTCAAGGACAGACCGCTCACCAGAAGAGGAATCCTTTCAATTGTCAGTTCTATCTATGATCCTCTTGGAATGCTATGTCCTGTGGTCTTAACTGCTAAGAAAATCCTAAGAGATCTATGCCAGGAAGGAATCGGCTGGGACGATAACGTACCAGAGCTGTTTTCCAAAAGATGGTTAACATGGCTCCAGCAGCTCCAGCTATTGAGCAAGTTTGAAGTGAGTCGTTGTCTGAAACCTGATGGATTTGGAGAAATCACGAGTGCTCAGTTGCACCATTTCTGTGATGCCAGTGAGGATGGGTATGGAACAGTGACCTACCTGCTGATTGAAAACATCTGTTCAGAACGACACTGTGCGTTTGTTATGGGAAAGGCTCGTGTTGCTCCTCTTAAATCCTTTACCATCCCGAGGATGGAGCTCATTGCAGCAACCATGGCCAGTCGATTGGATGTACTCTGGAGGAAAGAGCTGCAGATGGAACTTCTGGATTCTGTGTTTTGGACAGATAGTGCTTCTGTTCTTAAATACATCAGGAGTGAGACTTCAAGATTCAAGGTTTTTGTGGCCAACCGAGTTTCACAAATCTTAAGAGTTTCATCTTCCTCGCAATGGAGATATGTGGACACTGCCAGTAATCCAGCAGATATGGCCTCAAGAGGAGTGAAAGTCGATGTTTTTATGAAGAATACAAAATGGTTGTCTGGGCCTCAGTATCTTCTACAATCTAGGAGTGAATGGCCTGTCTACCCAGATGACATCAGTCTGCTTGCATCTGATGATCCTGAGGTAAAAACAGTTGCCATAGTGAGTGTTGAGCAAGCTGGAGAAAATTCTGTTACTCGCTTGTTTAAACATTTATCCATCACGGAGGAACCTGGGAGCGACTGATAAGACTGGTTCGCAAAGTACTTAATTCCATAATGAAAGTACAAAACCTGGATGAAGAAGGTCTTCATACTGTACTTTGTGAGGTTGAAGCCATCATTAACAGCCGCCCAATTACCAAAGCCTCAATGGATCCTAACGACCTGGAAGCTTTGACCCCTAATCATCTTCTTCTGTTAAAGACCTCACCGATATTACCACCAGGAGTATTCCATTCCACTGATATGTACACACACAGAAGATGGAAACAAGTCCAATACATGTCTGACTTGTTTTGGAAAAGATGGGTGAAGGAATACCTACTACAGCAACAGGAACGTCAGCGATGGATTGGAGTAAAAAGGAACCTCATCGTGGGAGATCTGGTTCTTATCATGGACAGTTCGGCACCTCGAAACTCTTGGCCAATGGGATGTGTGATAAAGACTTTTCCTGACCGAAGAGGATTCGTTCGTCAAGTTCGGATTAAAACTCAGACTAGTTGCCTGGATCGACCTATTACCAAACTGTGTCTACTGCTGGAGGCAGATCACAGTTAAAGACTTCTGGGTCCAATTATCAGACTTTGATTGTATTTGGACATAAAATGTCTCTCATTCTCTCATCAAGATAGACTTTAAGATTACCTATATGATTCCTGCGGGTAATATTGAAATACAGTAAATGCTTGACTTTTCTCTGCATGTTTTATGTCTCCTACTTGGTTAATTATGGGTAATTATTAGAAGGGATCCTAATAATTAGGGGCTGGTGTGTAGGAGCCATAATTGAATGTATTGAATTCTGATGATCACTGGGTTTTTATTTGTTTGGTTGTTATGGGAGTCACGTGGGTGCTAGCGGTGACATAAATGGGCGTTGTCAGTCTGTCATTCACTGGTTTTGATTTTGACAGAGAGGAGGGCTGGGTAGCCGTAGTTTTTGTTGACCGCTGCACTACATGTTTGCTTCGTTATATTAGAGCCTGTGATGTTGTAAGAGTTTGAATCAGGAGCCGATGATACTACTCTGTAAAAATCGCAAAGCACTTTAATAAACAAGCAAACAATTCCACCTCTCGCATTATTGCGTAAAGTTGACAGCGCGTCAGGCAAATAGGCAGGCTTCATCCCCGGCCTCTAGCGACTGTGGAAGTCGTTACAACATAGGTTCCATAGGTGTGAGGAGAGAAGTTGTGTGTAAACATCATTTTCCAAAAAGAAAGTATCTGTTTGTGAAAACTAGATATTTTACTAATCTCAAAGTCACATCTTAATAAAAAAATAAATTCCTTCTAATTCCTTAAATAAGGATCTGGGTATATGAAACCACATGGAATCAGACTGAGATAGACAAGCTCTGAGCCAGTTAATCTTAAAAGTTCCCACCATTGACTCGAAGTCTAAGGCTCTAACACCACCCTTCTCATAATCTTTAACCAGAAATATGACAGAGAATGACATGGGTAAATTAATTTAGAAAGACCTTCAGCCAAATATAGTGATATCCCTGGTCAACCAACGACTAACGGATTTCTTCATGTCGACGATACGACTGCAGATGTTGGTGTCTTCTCTTCTGGTCATATTTTTAAAAATCACTATACCTAAATATTTAATTTCTGATTCTGCCCTTATAGAAGCTATATTAGAATCAGAACACGTGTGACTAGGTAATAATTCAAATTTGTTAATATTCAGACAGTCCTGAAGCCTGAGAGAGTAATGAGATAGTGTTGTGAGCTTTAGCTATCATGGACTTATCTCTTAAAAACATCTGCAAACTGGCTTATTTTGAATCCTTTGTCAAAAATGTTTACACCATGTAAATCGGGGTTCTTTTGGATGATGAATGCCAGCAACTGAGTGGTTAGTATGAACAATTTGGGGGAAATAGAGGATCCCTGATGGATACCTCGTTGCATTTCAAACCTAGGCGTCATTCCAGGGTTTAGTGAAACAGAGCTACAGATGTTACTGTAAAACATTTTGATTACTGTTATAGCAGATGCCCTGGACCACTATCTCTGAAACGTGATTTGGTACTGTTCCCTGGTAATAACGTCCGGTCAGAGACGGGGAATGATGTCAGAGTGGAAGAACTTTATTTACCACGAGCCCACATCTAACACACGCTCTCGTAAGGATGTGGTTCTGTAATTAATACAAATAAGAAATAACATAATACTTCATTATTACAGAGAACACCATACCAGATTATAAATGGACAGATCCAGATACCAGAAAAAGAGCTTAGAGTAATAACAAACACAGAATCATAATGAATTTAGGCCAATTCTCTCATTTGTGAGTCAACACCACCCTCTAGTGGACACAATTGCTCACTCAAAAGCCGCAATGCAGACTTTATAGACAAGAACAGATTTGTATGCTAGCTTAGTAACTCCATCAGGTAAAATCTTTGTGAACATTAACTCTCCACAATAACTGAAACAACTTAGAAATGAGGAATATCCTGTGGAGCCAGGCTACTACTTACTTTATTCCTACAGCATAGCTGCTAACACACAAGGCAATAGCAACAGATGTCTACATTGGTACATTAACAGCAACAGAAATAAAATACGTTCCCAATGTGACTTACTGGGTCTACGAACGCACACTTGCCCGCCTTAGTCCGATTCAATCCAAGTCTATAACTTGCCTGCAGCAGCGTTACTCTCCACCTTCACTGTTAATTGCCACAGCAATGAGAGGACGGCACTCTGAGTGGCTATTGGCCCCTGGGGGAATCATGCTCTGCCCTGGCAGGAGGACTTTTTAACAGCTGCCCCCAGATTTCCTGTGGAAATCTGTTGAGCTCCGGTGGCCATCAGGCAGTAATCATCCATTAGTCTGGTAACGCTCTCGAATTGCCACTTCTGTCTGGTCTGCAGGCTTGGAAGATAATATTTAATGAAATGCTTCCAGAAGTGATCGGCTAAGACCTGGCTGTGGCACCATCTCCATTTATTCAATATCTACGATTCAGGGTAGACAACCTGGTGGAGAGATGCAACTGGCCGCCCCATCAACAGGGTATTTGGAGTAACAGGATCTACATCAGCCACATCTGAGGAAACATAGCCCAGGGGCTTTGAATTCAGAATACCCTCAACTTCTGCAGGGAGGGTCTGCAGAACCTCCTCAGTTACAGTCTGTGCCCCTGAAGTTGTCTGTAGAGCCTGCTTCAAGGAGCAAATCTCTCTCTCCCAGCAACCACCAAAGTGGGGGGAATTTGGTGGGTTGAAGTAGAATCTCACCTGCTGAGCAGCTAGGTTTGTCTGCAGTTCAGGCTGTAGAGCATCAAAACCCTGCTTCAGCTCTCTCTCCCCACCTCTAAAGTTCGTTCCTTGGTCAGAAAGCAGTTCAAACGGCTTCCCCTTGCGTGCTACGAATCGCCGGAATGCCATTAGGAATGAATCTGTGCCAGTGGTGGGCAGGAGGTCAAGGTGGACAGCTCTAGTGGTGAAGCATTTAAAGGTGGTGCCCCATTGTTTCTCATGTCTTCAGCCCACTTGAATAGAATATGGGCCAAAACAGTCCACACCTGTTGAATAGAAGGGGGGCTGATGACGCTAAAGCCTTGAAGGGGGCAAGTCCGCCATCTTAGGTGCCTCTGGCTTGCCTCTCCATTTCCTGCAATCAAGACAGCCTTGCTGGTGCCGCTTTACTGCTTCTGTCCCTCGTAGTGTCCAGTAGCGCCTCCTAGTTTCCGCAAAAACTCTCTCTGCTCCAGGATGGCATAAGGCTTCATCCGTATCTTCGATAATTAACTGGGTGATCCTATGTTTAGGATCAAGCACGATAGGGTGGGTGATGAATTGGTCCTGGTAGGGACTGTGGCGAAGACGTCCCCCTATGCAAATGAGTCCTTTATTTGTATCAAACTCGGGAGCCAGAGCGACGGCTGGATCTTGGGAGTTGCTTGCCCTCTTGTAAGTGGACCGACTCAGAGAGGAAACACTCTTGCTGCACTTGTTGCAGCAGCTTGGTTTCTGCTCTTTGGTAGTCCTACGCTGTCAGAGGGGCATCTGCTGGCTCACGCAAAACTTGTGCTGTAGCCTTAAGGAGGTCCTTGAATGTCTGAAATTGATCGGCTTCGGGTAAAGGTGGGCTGCATGGCGTGATGACGTGTAGACAGGTGAATGGCTTCCGTAGTTCCTCATCATTCAGGAGTAGGAGGTGTGGTGTCTCGGTCCACTGATCTGGAGGCTCATGGGGGAATGGAGGACCTCGGCACCAGTGGCTCCACTCGCCTAAGTGAGAAAGATGCCTTCCCCGTGTAATGTCATCTGCCAGGTTGTTGGCTGAGTCAACATATCTCCAGGCTGCCCAGTCTGTCAGCTCCTGTATCTCCGCCACCCGAGTCCCGACGAAGACTTTAAATCGACGGGTGTCTGACTGTAGCCAGGTTAGTACCGTGGTAGAGTCGGTCCATAAAGCGACATAGCGAAGCGAGGCTGTTAGTTCAGTAGTAAGCACTTGTGCCATCTGTTAATGCTGCACTTAATTCCAAGCGGGGTATGGTCTGTTGCTTCCGGGGTGCTACTCTGGAACGTGCTGTCCGGAAGGCAACTTCCACGGTGCCACTTGCATCCTCACTCCTCAGGTAAGCCACTGATCCATAGGCCCGTTCAGAGGCATCGCAGAATATGTGGATGTCACATTGGCAGGTGCTTGAATCAATGCTGGAGCTGGTGTAGCAATGAGCTAATGAAATGGTTTGCAGCTGGGACAGTTCCTGCTCCCATTCATTCCAGGCCTGGAGAAGGTCATGAGGAAGGTTGGTATCATCTCAGTCAGTCCGTGAAGCCCACATCTGCTGAACAATGATCTTAGCTCTTGTGGTGTATGGCACAATGTAGCCAAGTGGGTCGTACTGACTCGCTAAAACCTTGTAGACTGTGCGCAGGATCACTTGAGCATGATCAACAGGGCGGAGCTAGTAGTACAGCCTGTCTAAAGAGCAGTGCCAATGGAGTCCCAGTACAGCTTCTTTCTGATCAGGTTTGCCATGTGTGATCCAGAGCTCAGCGCTGTCTGATTGAAGCTCTGGGGGGAGCTGGCTGATGATTGAGGGCTGGTTACTGGCCCATTGTCTTAACTCAAAACCTCCCTCATCCAGAAGCTTCTGCAGTTTGTCCACAAGTACTTTAGCTTCGACCACTGTCCGGAGGCAGTTGTCGACATAGAATGACTGCATCACAGTCTCACAGACGTCCTCCCCTGGGTTGCTGTGATCTAGCACATGTTTTTGTAGGGCAAAGATAGCACAGCATGGGCTACATGTGGTGCCGAAAGGGAGTACTCTCCACTCGTAGACAGAAGGGGGGTTGTCACGTTTACAGTCTCGCCAGAGGAATCGGAGGAGTGGCTGGTCTTCTTTTAGTAGTCTGACCTGATGGAACATGGAACTGGAATGAGCAATTGAACACAACTCGATTCTTGCCGTTATGCTGCACCATGTGGTGTGGGATATACAAGCTAGCAGGAGTGTTGTCAGCTCCAGGCTCAAGCTTGACAACAAAACCTTCCTGTTGTAGTCTCTGAATCTCAGTTGTGTAGGAAAGGACCTTCTCTGGTGACTTCAACAACCTCCGCTCTGTACTGTAGAGCAGAGGGAGCACCTCCTCCTTAGGCGCAGACAGGGTAGGCATGTTAGGAACTCATAGGAGTGGTGTTGCATGCCGTTGAACTCCCCTGATCTCTACTCTCTCCGTTTTAGTCTCAAGAAGCTTAATAGCTTCTTGGTCTTTTCGTGACCTGGTGCCGACTTTGGTACTGCGCCAGGGTAGCACATCCATTTGCCAAAGTCTTACAACATCTCGCAGCAGGTCTACACCTGGGGACTGACAGGTGGTGAAGTAGCACTGTTGCTCTCTCAACTGCTGCATTACATCTTGAGTCGGCCCTTGTAGGGTCCAGCCAAGGCGTGTCTTGACAGCTGCAGTCCCACCTGGGTGGGAGGCCGAGTCGGATTGGCTCCACTGGGGTGACCAAATGCAGGTGGTCTGATCCTATTAGCAACACTGGTTTAGCGTTGTCAATTTCTTGAAGCACCAGACCCCTGAGATGATGATATTTCTACTTAACGGCATTCACTGGGTCAGTGTGCTCTGCTAGCCCAAGCGTCTCGGCTGTGAAAACTTGGTTGATTTTGAAAATCTGTCTCGGCTGGGAAGTAGGAGAAATGCTGAAGGAGACAGCCTCCCCTTGGAGAACATGGAGGTCTTGTCTCACGGTTCTCAGTGGTAATTCTTTGGGTTGTCCCTTTAACCCTAACTGCTGCGCAGCGGTGCTAAGAAGGATGGTCTGCTCAGACCCATCATCCAAGACACCGTAAGACTCTAGGACTAGATCGCCATTCCTCAGTAAAACTTTGCTGATTTTCAATAGGACTTTACATCCTCCTAGTGGTGTGTCAATGTACAACACTTTCTCGCCCACTCGCGCAGTACCTGAGTCTGTTGTTGCAGAAGAGGCCTCGGAGGCTTGCACATTTTTAGCGGACCTGTCAGTGAGTTTGTGGAGGACAAGGAGATGTCGTTGGTTGCATGTCTTACAGCGCATCTTTAGACCGCATTCTGCAGCCTGGTGGGGCCTCCCACAGCACCAGCACCGGTTGTTACTCTTGATCCAGTGCTGTCTTTGTGCTTTGTGTAGCTGTCTGAAATTTGAGCAGCTGTTTAAAGAGTGGTCAACGCTGTTGCAATTAGGACAATACTTCTTCCCATTGTGTTTGGCTGCTGCCACTGTTGGAGGGGCACCAGATTCTTGGGACTCAGTGTTCAACAGTATTGTGGTTGTCTTACCAGTGAACTTCCTCTTCTCCTCTCAGAAATACTGCTTTCTTTGAGCTGGACCGTGCCGTGTCGACTTGCACCTGCAGCTTATTATATATAAGCCGGTGTGAGAAGTCAGTCAGTGTAGGAATGGGAATGGTTTGAGGATGAATATATCGACGGAAGCTGGACCTCAAATCATCATCATAGCGCAAACATTCTGAAGGTCTTGGTATCTCCTGACATAACAGGTAGCGCTTGAGTGCCAGTTGATGCGGCTGTCCATACTGGTGGTTGAGGGCATGCCAGCGTGTTGCTGTATGTTCTAAAGGGTGCACCTTAGTCCGATTCAATCCAAGTCCATAACTTGCCTGCAGCAGCGTTACTCTCCGACTACACTGTTAATTGCCACAGCAATGAGAGGACGGGTGCGCACTCTGAGTGGCTATTGATTCCCCCAGGGAACCTGCATCGCCCCGTGCGCAGGGAACCTGCATCCTCCCATGCAGGTAGCGCATGGGAGGACTTTTTAACAATCACATTAAATGGCAATGGATTGGTTCTTATATAGCGCTTTTCTACTCTTCTGAGCGCTCAAAGCGCTTTACACAACTTGTGCATTCACCCATTCAGACCAACATTTTCTTAGTACACACATATTCATACTCCGATGGATGCATCGGAGAGCAATTTGGGGTTAGTATCTTGCCCAAGGATGTATGCAGACTAGGGGAAGCCAGGAATCGAACCACCAATGTTCCGATCATTAGATGACCTGCTCTACTGCCTGAGCTACAGCCTGCCCTAAAATAGAAAAAGGTCTTCAGACACTACAGTGCAGCTCCATGTTATAAAAGCAGTATTAAATGTTACCGAGCTGGTCGATCAGGCCAGCTTTATAAAATAGACGTTTTTGCCCATACTGACGTCCAAACCTGGGGGTGCTCTGGTCACACCCAGTCTTTGGGGTTTCATAATGCGTCCAGCATCTCAACCTTCCGGGTGCCTTTGGCAGGCTCGTGCATGTACTCCCACTTTGCAGGGAGTGGGAGGTACATGAGGATGCTCTCAATTCTTGAGCCGGACGTGGCCAGGCCAAACTTCACTCCCCTGTCTTACACCAGGTTAAACTCCACATACCGGCCTTGTCGAACCTGCTGCCAGTCCCTCTCCTCATCAGTAAAAGAGTCATTGAGATGTTTGTACACAAAGGGCAGATAGCAGGGCACCACAGTGAGGGTGCAGCGCTTGACGAAGCTGAACACCTCCTCCTGATTTGGGGAGTCCAGGTCGTCAGAGAAGATTCCTCCTATACCACGGCTCTCTCCTCTGTGGCGGATGTAGAAGTACCTATCAAACCATTTATTAAAGTCGGGCTAGTACTGTGGGTGGTGCTTGTCACAGGCCTTCAGGGTTTTGTGGAATTGAAAGACATTACAAAAGTTTACCCCCAAACCCAGGTGACATAAGGCTTTAAGCAAAAAAAGGATGTTTAACCATGTCAGACGCCTTTAAAAAGTCCAAAAACAACACTAAGCTTTCTGTCTTTATTAGTTGATGATAATCAAGCATATCAAGGTTGTGTACATTTCTTCCTTTTATAAAAGCCGACTGACAATCGTCCACTAAAAAGCATTTATTCATCTCATACGTTAATCAATGTGACAGTTTACACAGTTTTGCTTCCTCTATGATGCTAACTTGTTTACTGTTTCATAAAGAGTCAAAAGGGGAATGTCTTCAATTTAGACTTTTGAATGCAGGGCTTTTTTTTTTAGCAATTTTGCAAGGGTAAGGCAACGCTTTATCAAATGGTAATAATCAGTTATGAATTTCATCCTAATCTAACTAACCTATTCTAAACTAGAGCTGATTTCTGATACCAATCTTGAGCTGAATGAGAGAAAAGAGAACAGATACACCCAGGACACAGATGCACTGATTTCCATCCCATGCCTGATAAAGTCCAAAAGGGGAAGCACTGTCTCGGTACAAAGTCCTCCAACTTCTTTGATCCTATAATCTAACACAGCAAAAATGAGCAAAGAAATAGCCAAAAATTATCATTCCAATTTGTACGTCCACAAAAATTGGGCAGTGGTTAATCCTCTGGTGCTTTTCACTGAAATTTCTACCTGTGAACTCCAAAGTGATGATGCTGCTCTTTAGTCATTTGTGTGAAACTAGAGAAAGAACCCCAAATCTTCTTAACAGCTGCTGTTATACTCATTTATGTTCGATGAGAATTATACACGATTAACTATTTACAGATATACACATAAAGAAATACTCTGATATAGCACTCTGTATTACTTTCACCATATAAACTCTTTATGTTAAGTCCTTTATTCTCCTCTTGGATGGAGATAAGCCAGTGGATTTTAATCTTCTTGGCAATGGTAATACATGTGTGTGAAACATTGCATATGTTTATTAAAAGGCCACCATCAAAGTTAAAGGTGGTTCAACGAAATTTTAGAATGTGTGTGGGTTTATTAGGAAAGAATAATGCATATTCACAGTGATAGAAGCCAGTTTCATATGGGAGCATGTTCATTTACATATTGAAATATCATATTTGTCAATTGCTGAAAGCAAATTGATTCCAATTTCTTTTCCAAGTTAATTTAGTGTGTATACAATACGCTGGTATATCCTGGTAGCAAGTGCCAGAACCTCAGAATTTGGGTGTTTTTTTAGACCGTCATGTTGTTTTTACTGATGAAAATCAGAAGAACCCTCAGATTAGTAGGTCCCTGCTAAAAACAAAGACAAATCACCGAATTGTGTCATTACAAAGTGCCAGTTTCAACAAAGTGTTGTGGGTGCTCTAGTTCTTTACAGCAACAGTATGAATGTACGCCTGTGATGTTTTCCATCAGGCAATGTTACTGTCCAGCCACTCCTTGATCTCATTTTCATTCCTCCTAATCCATTCGATATTGTTCCTCACTGTCTCAAGTGCCTGCTTCCTGGGCATCTCACCAGCACCAGCATTTGGAGTTAGGTTGAAGAAATGCTCCATCTAAAAAACCATAAAAAGGCATAAAAATGTACAATAACTCTAAACACAAGGTGTCAACCTGAAATTGTCAGTAAATAAAATCTATTAGCTACAATTAAAAAATCACAGCCTTGTTTGTATAAGGGCAAAGAGAAAGTTACATAAAAGCTCAGGCTAACCTTCCATAACTGGAGCTCTGTGTTGAATCTGGTGGTAATTCTATTGAGTAGGCGACCAAGGTTCCTGTCATCGATGGTGTACCTGGTAAAACAGTGTAATATATAATTTCCAGGAGTGAGTTTAAAGAAATTCTCTTGTCTTTCCAGTTGTGCCTGTGTGACTGGTGCTTTCATTTTTGGGAAGTGGACAAGTCCTGATAAAATGAATTAAGTCTGCATTAGATGACCTGCTAGAACACAACAAAATTCAGATTATTTCTACCAAGCATTCTCCCTCAGATACCTTAGGACTTTACAGAGGAACTCTGCACTGACAGTTTAAACCTTTGGGATGAATCCCTGTGATTAAAAAGAAAGACATGCAGTTTCCCTCATCTGGTGGAACATATACTCAAAGTGGTGACATGGTGGTGTAGTGATTAACACTGTTGCTTCACAGCAAGAAGGTTCCTGTTTTAACCCCTACTAATTAGTATTTAATTCAAAACACACTTAACTCTCTTAATGTTATAACAGAACAATAGAACTAGACCAGTCTGACCATTTACCAGCCCTACTGTTTCAACGTGGTCAAACATAAATAAACAAATGAATCTACCATCCAAAGTTATGATCATGGTATGCGTGCCTACTTTGTGTGCTGGCTTATTGTACTGACCTGTTTACCAGATAGTCCCAGTTGAGTGTACTCCACTCCCAGGCCATGCTTTGGCCAAGTGGGTTATAGGATACGTATTGGACCAAAGTAAACAAATCCTGACTCCTCACTACGCTCTCATCTTTTGTAGCCTCCAGGAGCCTGTTAGACAAGAAAATGTATTCTTCCTCAAAAAGGGGAACGTTTATCTTAGTTGCTTAAGCCTAAGTTTAAAGGCAAAAAAGCCTGTGCCAAAACCAGAAAATTACTTGCACTGTTATTAATTCTTATAGTTCACTTAGGACAGCAGTCTACAGAAACATATTTTCAGTGAGTCTGAATTACAGGCACAGACCTAATGAAATATGGGTTAGCTAAATATCACGTAATGAAACTGTAGAAGACATGATAAGTGAACCGGTCAAAATAAATTAGACAGTGTTATTACCTATAAAGAAGCTCCACATTTTCCACAGATGCCAGTCCATACAGCAGCTTGTCCTTCTCTTGGGCCAAAGACGTCTCTTTATACCTCTGGAACATTATGTTCCACTTTTCTTCACTGCCTGAATTCTTCATACCGTATTGATATACCAGCAATCTCAGGTTGACTGCTACGCTGCTGTAGATCAAAAGATAATTACATGGTGCAGTGAAATAAGTTAAATTATTGTTGTTTGGGTTTCTTTTTCAATTTAACCTTTATTTATACAAGTAGTCGCATTGAAAGCCAAGAGAGACCTGTTCCAGACAAACATATTAAAATTACAACAATAAAAAAAAAAAATAGCTACAGTTGTCTTATGTACACAGTCATATTAAAAACAAGAACAAGTTCCCAGAGATGATTTCACAAAAACATTTGTACGTCTTTTGAGGTCTGCAAGTGAAATCAAGTGAGAGAGCTTCAAATTTTTCTGCAATGTATTGCATGAAGACGGGGCAGAAAAGCAGAGTGCCTTCTTCCCACGCTCTCTACAAACTGATGGAACGGTGAATGTCCTGAGACTGCAGTCTGTAACTAAACTGTTTGCATAAACAGTAAACCAGAAATAGAATTGAAGTTAAATTGACACCAACCATCCTGTTCATTGGTGTCAACCAATAATTGCTGTGTTAAAATAATAATGAGAATAGAAAATATATAACTTTTGAATAATATATTTTCTGTCTGTTAGTTAGAACACTGGAGAACTTGCCTAAGACTTCCACTGATCCACTGGTCAAAAATCCGAGAAGCTTCGTTCAGAGCATCCTGATCTCCCATCTGACAAGCGATGCCAAGCACTGTCTCCCTTAGTAACCTGCAAAATATAACATCATTGAATAGCCTCAGAACCCTGACCCTGTTCCAACATGAGATAAGACTCATCTGTGCCTGAACACTTCTGTAAATGTCTGAACACAACTCGCCAAGGACTTAGTTACTTATTTGCACTGTCAATTTTCAAAACCAATACAGCACCACTTGTGCAATACCTCACTTTTTATTACTTTTATGGACAGCATTATGCATATGTTATTAGCATAGGTGGGAAGTAACAAAGTAACAATACTTTGTTACTGTACTTAAGTAGAATTTTCAGATATCTGTACTTGAGTATTTCTTTTCCTGACATGTTTTTACTTTTTACTCCTAATATTTTCAAAACAGACTCTTTAGGGTCAACCGTATCGTTTATAGGGTTTATACTCAAGGCTTAAAGAGGGCATGTCCGTAAGTTGTGTTCGCAGTACTTCAGAATCTATCTACCACTACAGAAGAGGAGTGAGCATGAAGGGAGTTATGTTTTTTAAGTGGCAGGTAATTTCAATATCGATGTCTTTTTGACTGTCAGAGAAGTGTTTATGTTGAGGTTTTTAAAGCAGTTATGACGCTAAACACTGGAGCTGATGAAGTCACATTAGAGATTTTTAATTTTCCACAAAATACATGTTCTAGGTCCAGCCAAGGCCCCTCTAATAAGCTTGGTTTAATTCATTCTGAAACATATAGCAACCTATTGGAGAAGAAGCAGTGATAGAAACCTGGCAGTTCTTAGACCACCATTGTGTTTTGATTTTTACAGTGTCATGGTCCTGGGCCGGGTTGGCCCAGTATTCTTAGTTCTCTTGTATTTTTGTATTCAGTTCCCTGTTTAGGTTCTGTTTCCGGAGTTGCCCTGTTATGTTGTTCCCTGTGTGCTTTCCCTTTGTGACTCTCACCCCCTGTGTGCCCCTCTATGTATTCATGAGCCCTTGTCCCCTTTCGTGTTTTATTCCATGTTTTCCCCTGCCCGTTATGTCTGTGTTCTCCCCGTGCTCTCTCCTCCTGTCTGAACCTCTGTGTACTTCCTGTTTGACTCTGCCCGTCTCCCGTCAGTGTTATGTTCACCCCGCCCTGTCTCGTTATGGTTATCTGTGTCAGCTGTGTTCCCCGTGTGTTCCCACTTTCCTCGTTAACCCTCTGTGTATTTCTGTCTGCGTCTCCCTCTGTTCGGCGTCGCGTTCTCCCTCATGTTGTGTGTTATTCTCCCCGTGGTTCCTGGTACATCTCATGTTTAGATTTCCAGTTTAGTTCAGTACTGTTTTGTGTTTCACCTTTAAGCCAGCATTAAAACTGTGATCTTTAAGTTTATCCCCGTGTCTGTGAGTCTGCATCTTGGGTCCTTCTCCTGCCTGCCACACAACGAATCATGACAGAAGAACGCGACCCCGAACTGGACCCAGCAGCTCACAACCCCTCCGCGGACCTCCAGGAAGACTTGGTCTACACGGTGGAATACCACTGTGAGGAATGGGCGACGCTGCCTAGAGGCGAATACCGGGAGACCGTAGCCGTCCGTCTTCAGCGGATGGTGTCCGGGCTCCCGTGGCTATTCGGCGCGCTGCGCCCCCACATCCGGGCCTTTCTTGTGTCCGCCGGGGGCATCCGCCCGGGGCAGCTGTCCCAGAAAGAACCGGAAACGGTCAGGATCGGGACCATGGGGCTCACAACCGCAGACCTCGTGTAACCACCCAGCCCAGGACCTCCACATCCAGCAGGTTCACCTCCAAGATCGTCTGAGACCAGCCACCCAGACAGCTGCTGGAACAATTGGTTTGCACAACCAAACAATTTCTGCACAAACTGTCAGAAACCGTCTCAGGGACGCTCAACTGCATGCCCGTCGTCCTCATCGGGGTCTTGACCTGACTCCAGCTCGTCGCCGTAACAGACTTGTGTGGGCAAATGCTCACATTCGATGGCGTCTGGCACGTTGGAGAGGTGTGCGCTTCACGGATGAATCATGGTTCACATTGTTCAGGGCAGATGGCAGCTGAGAATGTCCCAGTTCTTGCATGGCCAGCATACTCACCGGACATGTCACCCATTGAGCATGTTCGGGATGTGCTTGACCGGCGTATACGACAGCGTGTACCAGTTCCCACGAATATCCAACAACCTCGCACAGCCATTGAAGTGGAGTGGACCAACATTCCACAGGCCACAATTGACAATCTGATAGACTCCATGCGACGATGTGTTGCACTGCATGAGGCAAATGGTGGTCACACCAGATACTGACCGGTTCTGGGTCCCCAGACCCCCAATAGCGCAAAAAACTGCACATTCCAGGGTGGCCTTTTGTTGTGGGCAGTCTGAGGTACACCTGTGCACTACTCATGATGTCAGATCAGCATCCTGATGTGGCACACCTGTGAGGTGGGATGGATTATCTCAATATGGCAGATGTGCCCACTACCACACATTTGGACTGATTTGTGACCACTGTTTGGGAGGGATGGTTATATTGTGTATCTGGAATGAATTTTAGGTCTCTACGTCCATCCCATGGGGAATGGGAGCAAAAACAAAGGTGTTGCGTTTATATTTTTGTTCAGTGTAATTTGGTGATAGAGCAATAATCTATTAGTTTACATTTATTATTTGCTGAGTGTCTACCCTTGATTAAACCTGTCTGGTCAGAATTAATTATGAATGAGTGATTTTTTTTCTAATCTTCTGGCAAGGACATTGCAAAGTATTTTAAGGTCTACATTTATAGTAATAAATCACACAGCAATAGTTACGTTACAAAATACATTTTGGGGCATTTACTCTGTAATCTGTAGTGGAATACATTTTAAAAGTAACCTTCCCAAAACTGTGCAAGACACAGGTGACCTGCATTAGCTGATGATCCTCCCATGCCAGTCAAACAGCAGACCGTGAGTGTGGGAGGGTCGTAACACTGGTTATTAGGTTTTGGGGGCTTACTTTTTCACACAGGGCCTGGTGGGTTTGTATAGCCTTTTCACATTCATCATGTTGTATTTACCTGGTATTCAGTGCATATTTACCTACATTGTTAAACATTAAAGTTTAATTAACGATCTAAAATATTTAAGTGTAAGAAAAATGCAAAAAAAGAAAAAGATTGAGGAAGGGGCTAATACTGTTTGACAGAACTATTAATGTTGTACCTCTCTGTCTGTGTTCCTTCATCCTCCCATCCAAGCTGTGTCGCGATTGCTTTAACATGGTCACGAAACAGTTGCTGGAGAAAAGAACCAAACATTTTTGTTAACTGTCACAGGAAAACCATATGTGTGTAGCAGTGCAGAAATGTCACATTGCAATATAGAAATGTAGTTTCTTCTGAATCAGTGATTACTGAATTTTTACATATTTGGACTCTAGTCTAGAGCCACCCCTCATTTCTTCATATTTTGCTGAGAAAACTGGAACATTTTAAACATTAATGAAAATACAGTATTTAAGACAAGAACAGAGTTTCTGCATTTGTTACAGACATGAAAGTCAATAATTCTTGTACACATCAACAACTCGTTTAGACAAGACTTGTTATGGGGGATTGGCTTGTATATTATGTATTGCCAATGCTTTCAGCTTCAGGTACATGAGCTAGTGCAGTGGTTCCCAAACTTTTTTTGCTAGGCCCCCTTTGTTTTACAACAAAAATGTTCGACAGAATGGCAGGTAGACAAAATACTGTTAATCTGACTATCTGCAAGTTTTACACGCTTACATACACACAGGCAGTTACTGTCCCTCCATTTACAAAGGCAGAGGCGTCACGGTGCGATTATTTTACGTGTAGTTGTTTTTTCCTGTGTAATAATATTCAACATTGCTGTCAATACATTTTTCAAAAAATGCCTCTCTGTACAAAATGGGTTCAAAAACATAAACAGCTGTGGGATCCTGTTTGTCTGTGATTTAGACAGGGGGAACAAATCATGGCAGGATCAGCCTGATGTTATTTGTATCCCGCTGTAACTTTACTGTATAAAGAGCAAACATCTCCAAAATGTCAGGAGTAGTTAGTCATTACAACAAGTGTTTGTGAACTAAAAATCAAGAATGTGGGATCCTGTTTGTCCGTGATTTGAACAGCCCAGCGCTGCTCCCGACGCAGGGAAAAGCAATTCTGCAGGGAGACCTTCCTCAGCACTAGCTGGACTGGCCATCGGGCATACCGGGCATTTGCTCGGTGGGCTGATGGTGATTTTCCGTTTTTATGGGCCGATGATTTTTTTTTTTTGTAACAGCATGAACAATGAAAGGTGGTGGATTGGCCAGATGCTGGCTGGTGTGTAAAATAACTCAATTGTTTGGTGGTGGCTATGGCTGAGCTTCCACAGATTCAGTAACATTAGCAAGTGGTGGAGGCCAGCAGGTGGATGAGGGAAAGGGGAGGCAGGAAGAGGAGAGACCCGAGGCGGCTGCAGGTCCGAGTGTGAACTGAACTTCAGGTAAGAAGTTATGACCTGCAGTCTATCTGGGTCAGATATAAACCAACTTTAGGTGGAGTTTATTTTCGTTGTGCTGACTTTTTACCGTCAGTTGCAATAACTCGTACTGCTACTAGCTAGCATGACGGAGTTTCTATACAGCTGGGTGGTGCTATGATGTTACTGATAGTGAACTTTATTTTATTCATAAGGTTAGTTAGTAGACTTGCCAACCGTCCTGTAAAAAGACGGAATCGTCCCTCATTCAGAGAAAATATTACGCGTTTCGTGTTGAGCTGAGAAGGGACGCAGTTTGTCTAGGATGGAAAAAGACACAAAGGTGGATTTATTCTGTGTGTTTACGCTGCAGAGCTGCCTCTTCTTCTCTCATCCTCTCCCCTCCCTCTCCTGTTTCTACTTCAATCATGAAACTGATCAGTGATCAGCTGATCGGCTTTTCTCTCTTGTTTGTTTATCGCCCACTTTGCGCCAGAAAGAGGAAACCAGCAGATGTCGCGTTAAACAACAGCAGCACGTTTAAGCTTGATCAGCTGTTGTTAGAATTGATTTAATATTAATTTCTAGTATCAGCTGATGTTTGCTGGAGCCACAGCTGTGAAGCTGCTGGTCATGATGTCGGTTTGGATATGTGGTGAGAGGGAAACATGAAGATGAAACCAGGAGATGTCCTTACTGAATCATCAGAGCTGAACAGGTGATGGAGAAACAGGTTTACCTTTTAGGTGACATGAATGAGTTGAAGGGCAGTTATAAGGGAAGGAAGAAATACATGGATACACCCATAGACTCGAGACAGAATTCACAATGCATTTTTGGGACTTTCAGGTGTTTGGACCAATGTTTTATTTTCTGATCAAACCAGAAAGCTTTAATGAGCAGCTAGACTTCTCTTGCATTAACTGGCTGAGTTAATGCAAGGCGAACTCCCAACTCTTGAGCCACGATCGCCCCACGAAAGTAACTTAACTAGTATTATAACAAATGTCTTTCTTCTGGGTGCCATTAAGTAACGTACTGCATTACTTTTAAGAAAAGTGTTCCATGTGATATGTGTAAGAACTTTTTTACTTTACTTTCAATTGAGTAATGACCCGAACACTGATCACATCATCTGACATTTACAAACATTTGAGCACTCAGCATGCAATGTCTTTGATATGCTACTTAGAGATGGTGCTGACAAACCCAATTAGAATTGATAAGGGAATCAACAGGGAACCCAATCGATAAGTGTCATTTCTAATGGAATCGGAATCACTAAATTCTTATCAATTCCTAACCTTAGTGATATGTCCCTGTAAAAGAGAAAATACAGTGTAATCAGATATTAGGGTTGCTATCCACTTTTATCATATCGATTCTCTAGAAAACGAAACGAAATACAAGTCATAATCACACAATCAAACGAATACATTTCTGTTTAACTTAAGTAATGTGTTGATAAATGCAACATGAAAAGCTTAAAAAAGAGAGACATTTCTTCATGACCTCATACCACTGAGCCATACAGCAATACTGGTAAGATGACTTGATCTGAACAACTATAACTGGGTTCCACAGTTCATACCGTCTGATTTGTTGGTATAAACCTTTTCATCACTACCAAGTTAAATAATTTGGTAACCAATGAAATCAGCTCTGCAGGACTTGCACTCATATTATACTATTTATTTATGAGTGACTTATGTATGTATGTATGTATATATATGTATATATTGTACTATTCTTAGTTAGCGTATTGTCTGTCTTGTCTTAATGTTGGTTTAAAATGGAGCACTGTAACAAAAAATAATTTCCCCCAGGGATCAATAAAGTATTCTGATTCTGATTCTGATTATTATTCTTCAGATACTTGATCTGGGTTTTAACCTCTTCCTCAGAAAAAGTCTTGAAATTAAATATTTAAGTAAATTTGTATTAAAATCAAACAAATCTGTACCATACGGCTTTAGATGTTTATAACCATGAAACTCCTCTACCGTTATTCCATCACAGGCAATCAGTTGTGAAGATGTTCCTATTCATTATCATCCAACACCCTTTAGCATCCTTACTTTTATAGTTAAGCGCATATTAGTTTCTTTTCTATACTTGAGTTTAAACTTAAGTAGACTTTTACCCTGATGGGGGTAAGGCACAGGATATCCTGCCTTAATCTTTTCTTCTTACACTCATGATACTATTAACATTAACAGTTTTCACCATACCATATCTAATATTGCAGATTTATCACCTTCAACTTTGTTACTAATGTATCCAATTTTTAAATGTTTTTTTTTTTTTGGGGGGGGGGGGGGGTGTCAGAATTTATATCCTTAGACACATGTAACCCACTAAATACATACCTAATTGGATGATCTACATTATTAACAAAACCTTTTCCTTCCTTCCAACTTCTTTTTATTCCTTCCAAGCCCAGTGAGAAGCTCGTCAGAGCTTGTTAACTAAATTCTTCTCCCACCTCCACCTTTTCAATGCAAAACAAATTTTCCTGCCCAAATTAGGAGGTATCTGCTTTAGGCCGTGACAGATGTGGCAATCCCAGCTAACACCAGTATCAGAAAGAAGCATTTGAACACTGACAAATGCCAAGAGCTTCCAAGTGCTGTAGCAACCACTGGAGAAGATGTGGAAGGTAAAGTCCAACACAGAACACCCAAGGAGACACACACTTTGTATATATGGCATATATAAGTTAATAAGTATTTCTACCTATCTCACTGTTATGAGCATTATTTCCTGGGGACATTTTTCTAAATGCTACAGGTTGATATTATAATGTAGAAGAGAGATTAAAACTATCTCACCTGGTGTATATAATGGTAATAATATCAACGAAGCATGTGAAACTTGCACATTTCATTGCAGATGGAAACTCAATGTCTTACCCAAAGCACAAGAATATCATCTAAATTGCAGCTATAAAAACTATGCAGATAGTGGGATTAAAAGTTGGAAATGAGTTGAGACGTATTAATATTATTTATTAATAACAGCAATAATAAACTGACAGGTTTATATACTGTGGCCTTGTTTTGTTTGTGATTTGTGTTTCTGCTTACAATGATTATTTGCTTTTAAATAACTGAGCGCTTAAATGTGAATCATACATAGAAAGACAGAAGCGTTAACATTGTGATTACCTGAAACTTTGGATAGAGTAGAGCATTGCTAGACAACATGTTCCGGACATAGGCAATGGAGGCATCCACACGGTCCCAGACTATATACTCCGTCTCACTTGTCAGGTACTTAGTGAGGTTGAAGGCGTGACGGTAATCTATAATGTCCGCTCTAAACAGTTAAAAGAAAAAAGATTAGTATTCTGTATTTCCAATTAGACATCAATGATTTGTTTATGCAGATTTCTTTGAGTGTTTTGATGATATCCAACCTTGCAAGAGCAAAAACATCATCAATATAGCTTGTGCGATCAGCTGCATCAAACTCCTGGGGGACAAGAGATTCAGAAAGAGTAACAGTGAGGCCTATGAATGCTGTGGTATGGTTTGGCTCTGCCTCTTCATTTTCTAACTCCTCCATAATAAGAGTTTAGCAACCCAGATAAAATCTACAATATGATTGGTTGAGTGTAGAATAGATATTATTATGTTCAAGTGGGGTCTGAAAGGTATACCAAATGGTTGGTTTGAAGCTGTTGACTAATAGCAGTCCACATGCGGTCATCATGGTTGACTCTGTAGAATCCAATATGATCATCGTTAACCTTTAGCAGCCCATCCGCTAATGGTGAGTAACCGGTGATGGTTTGCTCTGAAAGTAGTCATTATAAGAACAGTGAAGGAAATATTATGAGCAGTACTGTTTGAAAGTTTGATGTTTAAAGTTAATTGTTACTTGTCACTTCTCTGGTGGGGATAAATCCCCTGGTTGAGCGATACTAACTAGATATATTTGGGCTCGCCTCAAAGCACAGCTCAAGCTCTGGAACCAGTGTCTATCTATTTCCCCCAAGATGTGCCCTCAGTGGGAGGTGGCAGACTGGGATGAATTTACTTGTATCCTCTTGGTTCAATAACTGCATGTTCAGTGTTTTACCCAGTGGATAAAAGGGTTGCCTCCCTGTGCCATCAGATCAGGGAATGGGTCCCTACTGTCGTAACTGTGCACCAAATAACAGTTCAGAGTACTCAGCATTATTGGAATCACTGGGTAGAATGGTGAACAGCGTTCCACCTGTGGACTCCACTGTTGTGCTGGGCACTTCAACACTCACCTGGAGGCTTGTGACCGGGAGGAATGGCCTGCCTGATTTTTCAGTACTGATCCTGGATTGCCCAATTAATTCTCTTAATGCATGAGTCATGAACTCTGGGTATATATACTGAGCTCTCCATTAGGAATATAATGAGCAGCTCAGCTATTTAAGAGGGGTTGGGAGTACAGTTTCTTCTTCTCCATATTAAAAGGCGCCAGTTGAGGTTGTTCGGGTATCTGACAAGGATGCCTCGTAGACAGGTGGAGGCATCCTTGTAGGACAAGCCCAAAATACCTCATCTTGGAGGTCCAAGATGAGGTATTTTGGGCTTGTTCTACTGGCAGGAGGCCCCAGGGCAGACGCAGGACTCGTTGGAGAGATTATTTGTTGGCAAGCTTGGTAATGACTCGTGTCCTCTTGGATGAACTAGAGGAGGTGGTTTCCCTGCTTTGACTGCTCTCCCTACAACCCAAACCTGGATAAGTGGTAGAGGATGGATGGATGGATGGACAGTTATTACCATCCAACTGGTTGCACTTAACATAGATGTTTCTCTATGTAAGAAGATACCAGATAAAAACTAAACTATGTACTATCAATTGCAGCATCTCAACTTTGCTTTTAGTGCAAAACATTTATATCACTGTCCTGCCTGCTGGTTGTGGATTTGCTTTTCATTATAATAAATGTTTTGTAGATGACCACAAAAAATTTAAGCTGAAATACCTGCTGTGTTTTTGTTAAACATAAGCGACATGTTTTTGTCACTTTGAAGAGAATGCCATTGGACTGGAATTGTCCACTTGTACCTGGAACAAAAACACATTTATAGTGATCAATTCACATACATTTTTTTTTTACTTTTTATCTATTCTGTGACTTAACTAACATGTCCTTATTTAGTCTTTTTCATCAAGAACAACAAATACTCTCCTTTACTGCTAAATGCTCCAATAAGTCACAAGAAAGTCTCTAATTTTGTCTCTCCAAGATCTCCAAGCTTCCTTTTATCTCAAACATTCTTGAAGCAGTTGTAAAACAATAAACAGATCGTCTGCAGCAGAATGGTTGATCTTAAAAGTTTCAGAGTTCATCACAGCACAGAAACAGCTTCAGTGAAGGTTACAAATGATCTTCTTATGGCCTCTGACAGTGGACTCATCTCTGTGCTTGTCCTGCTAGACCTCAGTGCAGCGTTCGATACTGTCGACCATAATATCCTATTAGAGCGATTATGCTGTAGCATGCGGTCATTAATGTCGACAAATCAAAAGGGGTTTTCTTGAATTGTACAGGTCAACGGGTCTTTCACTTTTCACCCAGGTATAAACCACATCAACTCATTTCTTCAATATTTGGTAAAACTTTGGGGGGGGGGGGGAACTTTGGTAAAAGATGTCAGGGAATATTTGTCCACCTGTCAAGTTTGTGCCCAAAACAAGGCAGTCGCCTCCCTTTCTTCGGGACTTCTCTGACTTCTTCTAACAGACTCTGGACTTCATCGCCTGCCTTCGTCCCTCAGCAGACAACACAGTTATACTAATGCCTTCAAACAATTCCTGTGGATAATTGTTTTGGATCAAAGACTCCAATTCCATTCTGGTATCCATCCTTAGACCAAAAGCCAGGCAGAGTGGTATCACTGTTCTGGGTCTATAACCCTTTTTTTTTAACTTTGTTATCCCTTTAATGTTTTAAACTTTATGTTTCCTAGTCTCTATTGGTATAGTTTAGTTACTGTGTGATTATGACTTGTATTTATTTTATGTATCTCTAGGGTAATTCAGACAACTTTAGATATTTTAGCTTTCTTTAATACGCTTCTCTTGAGCTTTAGCTTTCTCTTTGTTTTAGTATTTTTCTTACTTAGTCTTGTTGTTATGTCCAGTCTGTCAGAGTTTTGTCTCTATGTTCTGTGTACAGCGTCCCCATGTTTGGTTCCCTTCGCGCTCTGTGTCTCTCATGCTGTCTGTCTCTGGGTCGTGGTATTCACTTCCAGTGTCAGCTTTGTGTTTTGAGTCTGGGTATCTTTCTGTGTTTATTGTGTTTCCTGTCTTATTTTGATAGTCTTTGTCTCATGTGCTTTGTGTTTAGTTTTGCTTCTCCTGTCTCGTTGTATCTAATTCGTTCCAGCTGTGTTCCCCTGCTGTCTCCAGTCTGCTCATCACCTGTCTGTGTAGTTAATGGTCGTGTCCAAGTTCATGGGCTGCATCCTCCTGAGGCCGCATTTGTAGACCGATTACGTCACAGCAACGCGCCGAAGGCTGTCCAAATTCGTAGACTCCTCCGAATACAGCCGACAAATGCGTCCTCCTTTTCCCTTTGAAGGATGGGTCGGGTGGGTCCTTCATGGCCTACCATATCCCAGAATTCATAGCGCGGACCAGCCAAACTCCAGTTTCCAACAATGGCGGTAGCTACTAAGTTTTAAAATTACTCTTACTAATCTTTCTGGGTCACAAAATAAACTTTTAACATATTTTCAGGTGAGAAAGTAGCTGTGTAAACATCAAATATCTGCTCGGTTTATCAAGATATCCCATATTTGCAAAAGTGCTTCGATGTTTTCGGAGACGTCTGCTACCCACCAGCTCGACAGCTAGCCGGGAGCTCGAGGGTCACTGAAGCCGCCGAGAACGGCACAACTCCCGGCACGTCATTTTCAGATCACCGCGGAGTTTCGCTACTCAGGTTAAACGTAATATATAAGTCACTTAGACAACCTAAACCTTTTTTCAGTGTTTTATTTGTTCGTGAGTAAATCGGTTTGGGTGAGATTAAAGTTATTAGATTAGATTAGATAAAACAAAACTTTATTAATCCCCCGGGTGGGTTCCTCCGGGATTTTCACACAGCTGAATAAACATCAAGCAGAAAACTGATTAAACAGAAGTGTGAGACGGTCGAGGATTTACGCCAGTGTCCTGTTATATTTTAGATAGCAAGGAGCAGACGGCCGAGTTTATTAAACTCCACCGAGACAGCGGCGACGCTAATCAGAAGGCGAGACCGTCCAATTTCCCCAGTCATTTACTTCCAGCCTACCCGACCTTCTGAGGACCCGGCCCACGTAGACCGCGAAGGCCGGGTCCTCAGGAGGATGCAGCCTATGAATTTGGACATGACCATTGTGTGAGTTCCTTTTTGTCTCTCACCGGAACGTCAGCTGACCTCCCTTCGTGTCTTTCCCAGGTTCTATTGTTCTAGTTCCTATAGTGTTTTCCTACTCTTGTTTTTTGCAAATGTCAGTCTTACAGTAATTCCCTTTTGCTTTTTGTTTGTATTTTGAATAGTTATTAATCAGCATTAATAAACAATTCGCCTTTTGTTAAGATCCCATCTCTACATGTGCATTTGGGTCCTGTTTTGCTAAACACAATCTGCGCCCCACAGATCCTGACAACTGGACCTAACTAAGAGTGAGCTGGCCCTCCGGTGTGATGTCTATTCCAACCTGTCCACCTGGAGCACCAACTGGCCTTGATATAGTTCCCGCACATATCCCTGACATCCTCTGACACTGGCCTCTCATCTCTTGAGTCGTCACTGGGGTATCAGTTGCCTTTGTTACCTTCTGTTAAGGGTGAGTGCACTGTCCCATCTGTTCAGCACCACTTATGCTGGTGTCGCGAGCTCTGGAAATCTGCTCAGGCCACCTTGCTGGGCACCGTGGAGCAGAATAAGCAGCTAGCTGGTCAATGCTGAACCAAGGAACCTCACTACCAGCCAGGTCAGAAAGTTTGGAAGAGGGCTGTGATATTTAGTGCAGCAGTCCCCAACCTTTTTTGCACCACAGACGGTTTAATGTCAGACAATATTTTCATGGACCGGCCTTTCAGGTGTGGCGGATAAATACAGCAAAATAAAATGATACGATCAAATGCGCCAACAACATTGAGAGTAAGATCCTCCTCTCTGCCACTTTATGCTCTCTAGTCGCTATGGTAACGTGTAAATATTTCTTTCAAAATAAGACACACAACTACAACACGGGAAAAGACCCAGGGAAACCGAGTTAACGATAAAAATCCTGAAAACCCTAAATATCACACCCGAGCCTCAACTCTTGCAGCCTGGTACCAAACGACTCACGGACTGGTACCGGTCCGTGGGCCAGGGGTTGAGGACCACTGATTTGGTGGACTGCTTATCAAAATATCAGAAGATTGTTAAAGCTGCAAATTCTGCATTTCTGTCCAGTGTAATTTCTGCCCCAGAAACACAAAATACAAATAATGACAGAGCTGGAGCCGGTAACAAAGTCAGTCGGATGACTGGAAAAGAACATGGCACAGTAGAGCACACAGCACTGAGGGCAAGAGGAAACCTGAGGTACAACTACACATAAGCTAATGACTACCTTAGTAGCCTTCACGAGAAACTAAAAATAAAAACTAAAACTCTCAAGAATAAAATCCACAAAGAGCCACAAAACACATAAGACTTATAAATGCAGAGAAAATTCAACTAAAACCACTAAACAAACTGCAACTAAATACTAACTAGAACGAGGACAAATACTGAGACACAAATGCTGGGTCAATGACCCGAGGACGCTGTCATGGTTATTTTTTTTCTTTCTCATACCCAAGATCTGAAGGAGGCTGGCTAGTATCAGCTTTGGGGTCCAAGAGGAAACGCTTTTGGCTCAGTCTGGCATCCGTATCAGAGACAGACAGGTCCAGCACAGGATAGCCCATCTGTTTGGTCCATGTATCCATGACTTCTGCAATCGGCAACCCACTCACCTGGATGCAGAGAGGGTAAATTAGCTATGTGCTAAGGAAAATGTAAATACTTTTCAAATACACTTTAATGCTCTTAGATTAAGATATTTGTAATAAATCAATATTAATGTCTTTGAGGTTGGGATGCTGGTAGTTTGGCTCAGGTTAAAACTACTCTCAGCCGCCAGTGGTAATCCTCAGCCTTCTGGTAGATGCAGCTGGTAGAAGGTATGGCATAATTTTGAAATCCTACGTCACGTCATTCTCAAGTTATTGCATTCACGAGACATTCAGAAAACCTGACCTTTGATCTTGACCTTGAGGTTGAGGTCTATGAGAATTGAGCTCGTTTGTGATCTTTAGTAGATGCACCTAACATTATCAGTTTCAAAATCATGTGTCTCTTACTTCTTGAATTATCACGTTAACAAGAGATTCAGAAAACTTGACACAGCGTTGCTCCTCCCGAGGAAAGCGGCACCCACGCCGCCGTCATATGGACAATTCTGAGCAACTTGTGGTGGTGAGTCGAAATAATAATAATGGATACTTTATTGATCCCCATGGGGAAATTACTTGTTTTTCTCTGCATTTGACCCATTCACTCAGTGAAGCAGTGGGCAGCCCACTAAGCAGGCGCCCAGGGAGCAGTGTGTAGGGACGGTACCTTGCTCAGGGGTACCTCAGGGTAGCCGTTAAGTGGATTCGAACCGCCGACCTTCCGATCATGGGGCGACCACTTTACCTACTGAGCTATCCCTGCCCCTAAAATGACATGACAACATTTCCCACACTCCTGAGCCAATAAACAGAAAGGACTATAATCCACCTTCGGGATCTCTTTTCTCGATGATGATTTGGATTGGGAGGCCAGTTTTGGTTTAGCTCCTCACGGTAATGACAATATACATTCCTCTGAGATTTTTAGTCCTAATACTGTTCATCGTGGTGGAAATAAGCTAAAACCCACTTTTGCCAAGTCTGTTTTTTCTAAACCTGGCCACGTAAAGTCTGAGACTGTGAAAACTGTTAAATCAAAGACTGTTGAGACTGTTGAGACTGTTAGACGTGGTGGTGGTGGTAGGACGCTAACAAACATTTTAGATGAGTCTGTGTGCCCCTCTGTTGGTCTTCCTTGGTCTCTTGTGTTCTGGGGGCCTCTGGATGTCTGGATCTCCTCCATACCTGCTTCATGCCCTGGAGGACGGGGCTGTGGCCCCCCCACACCCTCTAGCAGATCATTACATGAAGGAACCTTTTAAAAACAAGCGCGTCCATGCTCAGGTGATTGATATATGTATTTTTTTGTCTGCTTATTTTGTTGGTTTTTGTTTTTTTGCCCTTTATCCTCGTCCCTCTTCTCCGCTGTTTTTCCCCCTCTTCCTTTCTCCCTTTTCTTTTCCTCATTCAAGTCTGTCCCGCATCTAGCAAGTGAAAATAAAAAATAAATAAAATAAACAATAAAAGGTGAATCAAACAGACCATTACGGCAAGGCTGGGATGGTCCATTTGGTAAAGTAAATCCGTTGGGCATCTTTCTTCGCCTCTATACAATAATTCTTATGGCAAAAGAACCAAACGGGACAGGCAGAAAAAAAAAAAAAAGACTGTGTTTGCTGAGCCTGCTCCTTCGCCCTGTTGTGTTCCTGCTCGGGCCCAGCATTTCCCTGCACCTGTTTCAGTGCTTCAGGTGAGGGAGGCTGAGGTCCAGCTGGTCTCTGCTCCGGTGTCCAGGCCGGCTGAGGCTCTGCCTGTCGCTGCACTCGTACTAGCTCCTCGGGTGGGGACAGCAGCGGCCCAGCCGTTGACGGTGCCTGTCCCGGCTCCCAAGGTGAGGATGACCGGGAACCAGTTAGCTCCACCACCCGTACCTGCACCTGTTTCTGACCTCGCACCACCCTCTGCGGCGCCACCCTCTACGGCGCCACCCTCTGCAGCTCCCACGCCGTCGCCAGCAGCACCACCCTTTATGGCTCCCACGCCATCACCGGCAGCGCCACCCTCGTCTGGTCCAGCCTCCGAGTCTTCACCCTCGTCTGGTCCAGCCTCCGTGTCTTCAGCTTCTGCGTCGCCTGGTCCTGCCTCACTCCGTCTAGCTTCGTCTGTGCCTGAGGTCTCCATGCCGTCTGGTCCTGCGCGTCCTGTCCAGCCTGCTCGTCCTGCACGTCCTGTCTGGCCTGCTCATCGTGCACGTCCTGTCCGGCCACTTTCCAGGCCGATGACTGGACGTCATTGCCGTCATGGATGGCCCCCTGAACTAAGTCGCCGCCAGTGCCCCCCGCCCGGCCAGCCTCCTGACCTGCTCCGTCGCCGCCGGTGCCTCCCGCCTGCCCGGCCCCTGAACTGTTTTCTGGGTTCTTGGGCCATCAGCCTCCGGGTCGCCCCCCTGAACTGCCCGGGTTTGGACTATTGTGCCGTCAGCCTCCGGGCCGGCCCCCTGAACTTTGGGTGAACTGTTTTTCCTGGCCGCCTGCGCCTGTCGTGAGCCTGTTTTTGTTCTGTTGCTTTCCAGGCTCCAGTGTTTGCAACTTTTTTTGTTTCTGGCTCCTTGTGTTTGGTTTGTTTCGAGCCCTCCATCCTGTTTTATTTTGAAGGTCCTTGCCTGAGGTTAATGTATCTGGTTTCGCTTCCCCTTGTCTCATTGGGCCTGATTTGCTGCAGCTGTGTTTCCCTCCTGTTACCCATTCCCTGATTGCTCCCTCTGTGTATTTAAGCCCTGTGTTTCTCTGTGTCTGTGTCGTGATCTACTGTTTATCTAGCTGTGTGTTCTGTCAGTCTTCCGGTGTAAGTTTATTTTGATATGTCCAGTTATTTTACATTTGAGTTTAGCATTAAAGCTGTTTTGAGTTCAAGTTTTGCCTCAGAGTGTCTGCACCTTGGGTCCTATTCCTGCCTGCACACAGCCGGTCATAACAGTTTTAACAGTCTAGCAGCTCGATGTTTTTAGGGATTTCAGTTGCTTGAAGAAATTTCCTGAAGTGTTGATATGATTAAGAAAATAACCCTAAATATTTCCTTTTTCTTTTAGCAATTGTGTATTTTTCTTAGTCTTAACACTAGCACAGACTGAAGGGCAAGTCCAAACATACACTGGCAAGAGATGCCCAGAAGTCGCTCGTTTTGGCATTCTTGAAATAGAAGTCTTTCAAATATTTCTGTTGAATGAGAAAAAGACTTGATTACTCAGCTGCTGGGAGATTTGAAATTATAATTAATGTTAATCAAAAGAGCAACATCAATTTTTTAAATACTAAAAGAGCTGTGAGTCTATGACTTACTCGACAACCATCTCTGAACTCGTCTCTGCCCATCCAGTCCTCCAGCATCCTGAGAATAGATGCTCCCTGGAAAAAAGTTGAACAATTTTCATTACAAGGTAAATGGGCCGTGTTAAATCCTCCCAATTCTTTTGATCTTTGGGCTGAAGGAAGAACAATACTCGGTGTATAAATGCTCACTCAACAATCCTTTATTCCATACAATTCAACACTTTAAGAGCACAAACCATCCGGATGGGGAGACAGCAAATCTCAAAAGGGTGGAGCGTTACTCAAACCTTTATAGCCTCTGTTGACCCCCACCTAGTCGTAAAAGCCTAAAGATACATACCCTCTAACTCTCAGTCAGCCTGAGTTATGACCTTGGCTCCCTGTTTATCTGCTTCCAACGAGGGGGTGAAGCTCCTGTGGAATGTGCTCTCTGCACACAGTATTCTCTTCTTAACTCAGCAGTATGAAATGTCATGGAACAGTAACTCATTCACAGTAAAGCAATATAGGTTAATTAAAACCTATCTAATGAGTCTAATGATTTTCACATTCTTTTGTCATTCAGAAGCATAATGCAAACTAGAACTACGGCTACATACTAATTATACTCTCTATAATAAGAAGTATGGTGTGGCTTACAGCAGTATAATAATTCACGCATTTCGATTATAGGCATAGGATAACATGATAAAATAATCTCACAATTGATATCCATAGAGCAATTTTAATGTATTGTTGACAACTCACAGGACTTTTATAGTGCAATCTACATCCACCCATTCAAATATAATATCCAGTATTTATTCTGTTCATCTTAAGTGCTTAATCTGTCACACACAGTCACGAGTGATACATGTTGGATCTTGTTTGCATGTAGTGTAACAGTATGGTTAACTTTTATTGTCTGAGTGCTTACAGAGAGATCTCATACCTTGCTGTATGAGATGGCATCAAACACAGAGGTGATTTCAGCTGGGGTTGATACATCTACAATGATCGGATGAGAGGACAGCAGAGCGTCATCCACCATGACAGGAAGCACATCACTGATGATCATGATGTCTCGCTGTAAGACCACAGCAACACAGGTACTAAGAACGTCCAGGTGACTGGCAGTAATAGCTCGGTGGATCTTTAATGTGCCTTTAAAGGAGAACTCACCATGCCCCAGGTTGGTTCTGCTAATTCCACTCCGATGTACTCAAAGAAGCTGGCAAAGCCCTCATTGAGCCACAGGTCATCCCACCAATCCATAGTTACAATATTTCCAAACCACTGAAAAAAATACAACTGACATGAGTTTCAAGAGTCCACACAAAATAAGAAATTACAAAAGCACACAAAACAAATACGGAAATAGGAAAAACGAATTTCCATTTTCTTTTTTCCTATTTCTGCTGTGTTTTGTGTGCTTTTGCAGCGTTTTTCTTATTGCTGGTGTTTTCTTAAGTCGCAGTTTGTTTGGCCTCTCGGGGCCACCGTAAACTCTCTCTACATTGTTATAAGTGTGCCACAAAACCAACCAATCACAGACTAGGATGCAAAAATTCTGATTGGCTGTTACGGCTACAGCTGTAGCTAAATCCAGTGGAGTGGTTTGGTTTAAACTGTGGTGGACCACTGGAGGGCTCCACTTCCCCAGTGGACAGGAAATGGTTGCTGTGTTTTGGAGCGCAAAGTATTCAGTTGTGTGGTGATAGTGAATAAACCAGGAGTGATAATTGAGAGATCTCGTGTCGTCTGTGTTTATCTCCACAAAACTCGATTAAAACCAACAATGGTCTTAAAAAATAATATATTTCAAAATAAAATAATTAAACATACTAACTGCAGTAGCAGTAGGAATGCAGTAGCTAGCGAGTTGATTGGAGACCGTAACAGCCAATCAGAATTTTTGCATCCAAGTCTGTGATTGGTTGTTTTTGTGGCACACTTATAACGGTGTACAGAGAGTTGAGCGCGCAGGGAGCAGAGATGCTGAGAGCAGGTCTGCAGATGTCTGTGAGCACACAGAGCAAATGCCAACAACTGAGCGAGAGGGGCTGTTACTGTGTGTGTATATGGATGATAGCAAACACTGAAATACATTTCTTGTTCGCAGAAATGAATTTTGTTCGCTCAAATTAAATTTTTCTTCACTCAAAATAATTTTCTCCTCAAAATGCAACATTTGCCCTTGCATTTTTTTAACGTGTGCTCAGAATAGAGGCACAAAAATAACACCATATAAACCTAATGCAGACCGGTGAATAAAAAGTAGTGCACAGTTGTCTTCAGTATTCCAACACAGCAGTGCACTACCCTGTAAAAGCTTTATTGCTCAAAACATGTAAGAAGAGGGTTTTGTAAACATCAACTTAACTGCAATTTTAAATGAAAAACTCATCCATTCCTGTCAAATATCTGATATGTTGCAATGAATCATGTACATCATGCAAAAGGTTGAAGAACATATAAAGAATTTTTCAATTATACCTCTGGATTCTCAAATGAGTCTTTGCGCTTGCAACTGCTGAATTGTGACATACTGTAGAGGCCTGAACTAACCAAAGACCAAGTCACAATCAATGTAAACAAGTACAAATGGTCAACAGACTGGCACTTTTGTACTTTACTTAAGTTCTTTATACTACATGCCTCATTCAGCCATTCATAAAAACACTTTTTTCTATCCTTTATATTTAACATTTCCGTTCTGATGAATGCATCGGAAAGCAACTTAGGGTTCCTTATCTTGCCCAAGGATCAGATTGAAGCAGCCAGTCTGAACAACCTTTCAATTAGCAGATGAGCTGCTCTACCTCTACCCCGACGCTTACAGAAACTGGTATTCCCAGTTTTCTCTCATCCAAGAAAACTTGGTTCAAACAAGAGTGGCTCCATGATGGAGCTACTGTTTTATGCTTGTTCCTCTTAGCTGCATAAAATTTAAATTAGGATGAATGACTAGTGATGTTTAATACTGATGTTATAGAACTCGAGCAAAAACACCCAAACTCTATCAAAACAGTCTAAAAATTCAAACAATGTTTGCCATAGAAGAAGAAAAAGACACATGATCCGCTCTGTTATTAACCATAAGATGAAATCCCCGCTGAGCGAGCTGAGCTTGCCCTACAGAGCTTCACTATGTTAGTTTATGACCCAAATTAATGTTGGACTCTGTCGTTTTCTCTGGTCCCCTTCATTCTTTTCTAAGAGTGAGATTCTAGTCACACATTCTCCTTAATTTCTTGCTCAGTAAAACTGACTTGAATTAAACTGAATTGTATCATACAGTTGGCATTTCAGTGGTACGTAATTCATTCTAAAATGTTTCTTTTAGTCACTACATTCAAGCACAAAATATAAAGTATGCAATTTAGCAAAGTGGAAGAAAACATTTTCAGGAAAAATGTTTAATCAAAATATATCAAAACATTACCTGGTGAACCAGTTCATGTGCGATGACACTGGCAACTCGCTGCTTGTTGTAAGAGGATGACTGGTTTTCATCATAAAGCAAGTTGGTTTCCCTGTAGGTGATAAGACCCCAGTTCTCCATGGCACCAGTACCAAAGTCAGGAATGGCTATCTTATCTGGATCCAAACAGCAGAGAGGTACAAATCACCACACACACACATACATGATTACCTCCGATGACCACTGGGACCACTGTTACCTTCACCTTCCATATCTTCTCCAGCTTCTCGTGTTCCTCTTTCCTGATGTTTCTGTCATCACTACATCTATCTAGGGGCAGGGATAGCTCAGTAGGTAGAGTGGTGGCCCTGTGATCGAAAGGTTGGGGGTTTGAATCCGCTGAACGGCTACCCTGCGGTACCCAATGGCTGCCCACTGCTTCACTGAGTGCATGGGTTAAATGCAGAGAGGAATTTCCCCACAGGGATCAATAAAGTATAAAGTAAGTATATGACTACGGCCGTCTTCTTCTGTTTGTCTACCACCACTATGTCCGGTTGGTTAGCCACCACCATTTTGTCCGTCTGTATCTGGAAGTCCCACAGGATCTTAGCTCGGTCATTCTCCACCACCCTTGGGGGCATCTCCCATTTTGACCTCGGGACTTCCAGGTTATACTCGGCACAGATGTTCCTGTACATCCTTTTTTGCTCCTCCCCTTTGTGAGTGTGGACGCTTCATCTCTTTGCTCTTGAATGCTTTGCTTCTTATATTGATTTTTATTGATTTTTATGCTGATTTTTTCCCTTTTTTCCGTGTGAGCTTACCTGCGATAACTTCTGGACACTTGTAGATCATTAGGACTAGAGTGTTCTTAACAGAAACAGCAACATTTTATAGTTACCTTATCCTCAGCGCTCCGTGTGTCTGTGGCCTAGACACAGCTGAAGCCTGATTACAGCGTCTGGGCACCGAGCAGCCTCAATAGCCTGGAAAGGTGCTAACCGCTAGGCTAACTAGCAACAAGATGCCTTCCCTCTCCACAGATGACTACCACAGCCTCCTGCAGAAGATTGCAGTACTGGAGACAAAAATTCATCGCTTAGAAGTAAACGTGGAGGTAAATGGACTGTGTGGAAATGAAACAACCTTGCCTTTGATTCAAAACAATGGCGATGAGCAAGCTAGTACACAGCTAAGGAGCACAGATAACATGACCAAGAAAGTAGACTCTGTGCATTATTATAAATCCTCAAGTGATAATCCCCCCTTAGACTGTCTTGGTGCAAAACCAAGAATAAATCATGTCTCCTGGAAGGGGGAGGACGTATCACGGGCAGAGCACAGCGAGCTGAAATCTCTGAAACCGACTGGCCTTCACTTCCTACGAGACAGAGAAGCTCTTCTACCCCTGTATACGAGAGGAAACAGGACTGGACAACCGTGAATAGGAAGGTTAACAACAAACCTCCAAAACAACTGAATGTGAAACTGCAGAACAGATTTGCTCCACTATCAAAGGACCCTGGATCTATATCGGACAACCATCCATCTAAAAGCAGCGAAATAAGGTCTGAAAATCTGTTGAAAAGTGAAAGGCCACAGGGAAAGCTAAAGGCTAGGCCTGAAACTCTGATTGTGGGTGACTCTGCCGTAAAGGATGTACAAAGGATGTGCGGTAAGAACACTAAAGTCCTCTGCTTTCCTAACGATATGGTCAACAACCTGAAGGAGAGAATTCTTCAAATTGCAGATGAATATCCAACTGTGACAAACATTGTTCTGCATACAGGGTCAAACGATGTGTCCAAACAACAGTCGGAGGTTCTGAAACGGGACTTTACTGGATTATTAAATACTGTAAACTCTCTGAATGCAGCTGTATTCATCAGTGGGCCTGTACCGCCGGTCAGAGGAGGAGACGAGAGATTCAGCAGGTTGTTTACACTGAATAAATGGCTCATATCAGCATGTGCTGACCACTCAGTGCATTTTATCGACAACTTTAATATTTTTTGGGAACGCAGGCATCTGTTCAAAGCAAATGGATTTAATTTTAACAAGTCAGGGGTGAAACTGTTCACCTCCAACTTGTTTTATTCCATACGTCATCCATCCGTGCTTGGTGCCAAGGCTGAGATAAACGAGGAGTTATCTCATAAAGAGGAACAAACAGTACTCCAAGAACAGACAAAGCCCAGCAGAAACCTTGAAGAGGAGCTCCATTTGCCCCCACCCGGGAAGAGCCTCAGAAAGGAGAGACATCCATGGCATCTGAGGAAGAGCCTCAGAAAGGAGAGACATCTAAGGCAAGAAGAGGGGTCCCTATTTGCCTCCAACTCTCTCAACAACACCAACGACCAGGACAAGGGACCACGACCTTCCCCAGTCCCCCAAACCCCTGACAGGCCATCACCCTCCTCCCCCTCCCTTTCTCCCTCCTCCCCACACCTGAAATTCACTGAGGTGATGATGGAGCGGGTCAATGCTGGGCTCAGATCTACCCCCCGTCCCAATCCCTTTTTGTCCCCCATAAACCCCCCACCAGAGCGGCCAAAGGTTCGCCATCGAGCCCCACCCTCAACAGAGCAATCGAAGTCACATTGCCCAGCCTCGCCCCCCTTAGTTCCTCTTCATGCCCTGTCTCCGCAGTCTGATGCGTGATGTGTGAAGGGTCCGGGCTGTGAGGATTATGGCAGTGATGACTTTTCCCAGGAGAAGCTGGGACCCTGTTTACTAGAAGGTTTTAAAATTTCTGTACTTTTAGGTGACAGGAGACATGTGGCCTGGTCAAAACACAGAGAGCTGCACTCTAAAAGATCTTTAAACATAGTAAACATACCTTGTGTGCCACAGACTGCTCCCAAACACGAGGGGACAAGTAATACCTCTAAAACACTTAAGTTGGCTTTATTAAACATTAGATCTTTAGCTGGGAAAACATTTTTAATTAATGATTTACTCACTGAGCACAGCCTTGATTTTATGTTTTTAACTGAAACTTGGTTGGACCAAAGTAACAGTGGAGCTGTTCTCATCGAGACGACCCCTCCTAACTACAGTTTTATCAGTGAGGCCAGGGTGAGCAGGAGAGGAGGAGGGGTTGCTGTCTTATTTAATGAATCATTTCAATGTAAGCAGCTATTTCCTGGAAGTTTTCAGTCTTTTGAATATGTGGCTTTACAGCTGAAGGCCCCATCCAAAGTTGTGTTTCTTAATGTTTACAGGCCTCCCAAATACTGCACAGACTTTTTTAATGACCTCAGTGAACTGCTGTCTGTGATCTGTGTTGATTTTGACTGTGTAATTATTGCTGGGGATTTTAACATCCATGTGGACAACCCTCAGGACAAAGGGACTAAAGACCTGAGTAACACTCTGGGCAACTTTGGGCTGACTCAGCATGTAACAGAGGCCACACATAATAGAGGACACACTCTTGACCTACTGATCTCCAAAGGCCTGAGCATTTCAAAGGTTACTGTGTCTGATGTGGGCCTGTCTGATCATTACTGTGTTTTCTTTGAAAGTAAAATCTCAGCCCACACTAATATATCAACTTCAGTGATCACAAAACGGTGTATAACTGAACACAGTAGTGAGATCTTTAACCAGGTCTTCCCATTAACACCTGACCTGCCCAGAGGGTCAGTCAATGAGCTCGTCAATAGCTTCAATGCTAACATGTTAAATGTAATGGACACTATTGCTCTCATTAAGGTGAAGGTTATCTCTGGAAGGAAAAAGTCTCCATGGAGAAACTCCACACTGGTGAAAAATGAAAAAAGAGAGTGTAGGAAAGCTGAGCGCAGATGGAGAAAAACAAACCTCCAGGTTCATTATGACATTTATAAAGAGAAACTTCACAATTATAATTTACAACTGAGGAATGCAAGGAGGTCCTACTTCTCTGACATCATCACTAAAAACAGCCATAATGCTCGGGTCTTATTTTCTACAGTTGACAGGCTAACAAACCCTCCTGTGTCAGTGGCAGCTGAACTTCATTCAACCATGGCCTGCAATGACTTTGCCAAATTCTTCACTGAAAAAATCCAAAAAATTAGACAAGCAATTGGTACATCAACAGCAGATCCAGGATATGTACTGTGTCCACCAAAAAACTGTTTAAACACCATGAAACAGTTTCAACCTATTAACAGCAAAGACCTGGAGGACATCTTAGGTCAACTGAACTCCTCCTCTTGCTGTTTAGATGTCCTGCCAACAAGTTTTTTCAAAAAGGTCTCAAAGACTTTAGAGTCAGACCTGTTACAGATCGTCAACTTTTCTTTATTATCAGGTGTGTTTCCAGAATCACTAAAAACTGCTGTAATCAAACCTATACTGAAAAAGGACAATCTTGACAAGACACAAATGAACAACTACAGGCCGATCTCAAATCTCCCATTTTTAAGTAAGATCATTGAAAAAGCAGTTTCTCAACAGCTCAGTTACTTCTTAAAACAGAATAACTGCTACGATGCCTTCCAGTCAGGTTTTAGACAGAACCACAGCACTGAAACCGCTCTGACCAAAGTGTTTAATGACATATGTCTGAATACAGACAGTGGAAAAATGTCAGTCCTAGTTTTACTGGATCTCAGTGCAGCATTTGATACAGTTGACCACAACATATTACTCAAACGACTGGAGAACTGGGCAGGTCTTTCAGGAACTGTACTAAACTGGTTCAAAACATACGTAGAAAACAGGAAATACTTTGTATCAATAGGTAACTTCACATCTGAGCAGACAAGTATCACATGTGGAGTTCCCCAAGGTTCCATCTTGGGACCCCCTCTGTTTAACATCTACATGCTCCCACTGGCACAGATTATAAAGCACAACAAAATAAACTATCACAGCTATGCAGATGACACACAAATATATATCACAATG
The DNA here is from genome assembly GCF_057381845.1 of Rhamphochromis longiceps. Classification (NCBI taxonomy): domain Eukaryota; kingdom Metazoa; phylum Chordata; class Actinopteri; order Cichliformes; family Cichlidae; genus Rhamphochromis; species Rhamphochromis longiceps. The sequence continues at coordinate 3,040,038 of NC_140575.1, read as the reverse complement.
TCACCAGGAGACCGAGGCCCTGTACAGGCTCTTGGTAAATGCATTGAGGAAATTAATGACTGGTTGTGCCACAATTTTCTCCAGCTAAACAAAAACAAAACTGAGGTAATAGTCTTTGGCGCCAAAGAAAAACGATTACAGGTCACCAGAGAACTTCAATCTATACATCTAAAAACCACAAACCAGGCGAGAAATTTGGGTGTAGTGATGGATGCAGACCTAAACTTAGAAAAACACATTAAGACAATAACAAAATCAGCTTACTATCACCTCAAGAATATATCAAGGATAAAAGATCTGATGTCTCAACAGGACCTGGAAAAACTAGTCCATGCATTCATCTTTAGTAGGCTTGATTACTGTAACAGCATCTTTACAGGTCTACCTAAAAAATCAGTCAGACAACTACAGCTCATTCAGAACTCTGCTGCTCGAGTCCTCACTAAGACCAAAAAAGTGGACCACATCAGTCCAGCTCTGAGGTCTTTACACTGGCTGCCTGTCCATCAGAGGATAGACTTTAAAGTTCTGATGCTGGCCTATAAAGCTCTGAATGGTTTAGGACCAAAATACATCAATGACCTCCTGACCCAGTATGAACCATCCAGATCCCTCAGGTCATCTGGATCCGGTCTTTTATCAGTTCCCAGAGTCAGAACCAGACACGGAGAAGCTGCATTCAGCTTTTATGCTCCTTATATCTGGAACAAACTCCCAGAAAGCCTCAGATCAGCTGAAACACTCAGTTTATTTAAATCCAGGTTGAAGACTCACCTGTTCTCAGCTGCATTTGAATAAAGCACCAAATCCACACTTTAAGCTTAAATTTCAAAACTTACATTTAACTACTGATTTTATCTACTGTTCTGATTTTATCTGTTTTGATTTTATATACTGTTGTTTGTTTGTTTGTTAATTAGTTAGTTAGTTTATTTGCTTGTTTTATTCAATTTTAAATCATGCTTTTTATTTGTTCTTGTTTCTAATGTCTCTGTAAAGCACTTTGAATCACCTTGTTGTTGAATTGTGCTGTACAAATAAACTTGCCTTGCCTTGCCTTGCCTTACACTATGCCGGCCACTTGGTTATGGCGTTCCATGTATGCCTTGCCTGCTAGCATCTTGCACCCTGCTGTGATGTGCTGGATTGTCTCTGGGGCATCGTTACACAGCCTGCACCTGGGGTCTTGCCTGCTGTGATAAACCCCAGCCTATCACAGCAGGATCTGTGCTCAGAGCTTGTTCTTGTGCTGCCATGATTAGTGCCTCGGTGCTGTCTTTCAGTCCAGCTTTGTCCAGCCACTGGTAGGCTTTCTGGATGTCAGCCACTTCCTCTATCTGCCTTCCATGATGGTTCCTCCTCTTCCTCCTCTTATTTGGGTTTCTGCTGCCTGAGTACAGCCTCGGGTGCTGGACTTGGGGTGAAACCCTCCATGCATGGTCAGGAGCTTCCTGGTCTTGATGTCAGTGGCTTCCGTCTCCTTGTTTGGCCAGCTTATTATCCCAGCAGGGAATCCGATCATGGGCGTGATAGCTTACTGAACGGTAGATCTGGGCTATCAATACCTACGCCCTGCCTGTGTTCAGGTACCCTGCGGGATAATAACAAGTACATAAGAAAGATGGCCACAAATGACCACATGCCCAGTGGATATCTCAGGCAGCAGAAACCCAAGAAAAAGGAGCAAGAAGAGGAACCATCATGGAAGGACAGGCCCCTGCACGGTATGTACCACTGGCGAATAGAGGAAGTGGCTGACATCGAGAAATCCTACCAGTGGCTGGACAAAGCTGGACTGAAAGACAGCACAGAAGCACTAATCATGGCAGCACAAGAACAAGCTCTGAGCACAAGATCCATAGAAGCTGAGGTCCATCACACTAGGAAAGACATAGTAGTATACGTAGTATACAGAAACATCTGTGCCGAGTATAACCTGGAAGTCCTGAGGTCAAAATGCTAGACGCCCCCAAGGGTGGTGGAGAATGACCGAGCTAAGATCCTGTGGGACTTCCAGATACAGACGGACAAAATGGTGGTGGCTAACCAACCAGACATTGTGGTGTTAGACAAACAGAAGAAGACGGTCGTAGTGATCGACGTAGCAATACCAAATGACAGCAACATCAGAAAGAAGGAACACAAGAAGCTGGAGAAATACCAACGGCTCAGAGAAGAACTCGAGAAGATGTGGAGCGTGAAGGTAACAGCGGTCCCAGTGGTACACAGAGCGCTCGGTGCAGTGACCCCCAAGCTAGGCGAGTGGCCCCAGCAGATCCCAGGAGCAACATCCGAGATGTTATAAAAAACCCAGCAGGGGCGAGAGGGGGATTTGTATTAAAAAAAAAAAAAAACACAGAGAGACAGAGTTAAAACAAATTTAAAAAAATCTCCCTCTCTCCCACTGGAGGCTGGTATGTGTGTGTTTTTCCTCAAACTCTGACCTCTGTATGCCCCATATTTCATCCTGGATTGTGGCTTGCATGCTCACTAATTCTCACCCTTCCTCTTTCCACATGGAGCCTTAGGGTGTTAAGCTTCAAGTGGGACCCTCTGTGCACTGTAGGGCGTTTTCATGTCTTGCCATCAGTGGCATCTGTCTCCTCCTGTTGCCATATTATTATTCCAGCTGAGTTTCTGATAAAAGTCTCACAGCTCTGGCCAGTAGGCTAAAGAGATACAGCAAGGAAACATTGGCCAACAGAATAAATTGCCTGTTCTCCAAAGATCCATCCGAGGTATACTCTCAACTACAAGGGAAGAATGTTATGAGGGCTGACTCACACAGAGCTCAAACAGAACAATTCTGTAAGAATATCCCCGAAAACAGACGGCAACACACGACACCAACACCAAGTGGCTAGTGGACAGCAGACCACAACAACCTCCCAGAACAAGAACCAGTCAACATCACAAAGACAGACATCTAACAACGCCTTAAAGTCTGTGCTCTCTCTGCTGTTGTGTTGGTGTGTGTCGGGCTGTGAGCTGAAAAGCTACAGCCGGCGGTATGTGTACAACAACCGTGTGTGAAAAGTGGCCTATAAAGAAACATTGTCATGCAAACATCATCGGGTCTGCCGTGATATGTTTACAATGGGACTTCTGCTCCTGAACCTCTGAGCGGTGTTTGTTTTTAACATAGTTCATAGTGAAGAACAGCCGCTGACATAATGTGGATCCGAAGATCCATAACTGGCCTACCTGGGGTTGAAAGTCTCGATAAATGCACGGCGTTTCGGCGGGTACACCGGCTTGTGTGACGCTTATTTTGAGCGATGAAGAAATAATAGAATATAATTGTATTTTTTATATTTCAATATCACAATAATCTAACAATTTAGAACTACAAGTTAAAAAAGAACTAATATAAATAAAATACACTTCAGCTAAATACTTCTAATTTATTTTCCCAAACCACGCAGAGCCGCAGTATAAGGACTAAAGAGCCGCAGGTTGCCGACCCCTGTGTTAGTTGGTTTCAGAGAAAGAAAAGAAAGCTGCTAGCATGACCCAGCTAATGACCTGACCCGAATCCAAGTAAAAATCTATGATATGAACTAAATCTCAGAGTACATAGACGGTGGAACCTTCAGGATTTGAAAACTGTTTGTGTGAATGAATAGGACAAAATTACATCTGAGCAATGCATGCAGCTAGTTTCTCCATATACGAGGTGTTTTGAAGCCATCATCATCAACAAAAGTTATTAAATTAAGTAATAAATACATCTCAATGCTTTTTCCTTGTGTCGTTTCTCTTTATCATACTTTATTTGTGAACATCTATGGCTTGATTTCTTTGTCTAGATTGGATGGGTTTTTACGGACTGGTGAGAATTTCATATTAATAGCACCTTTAGAAATATATTTTCTTATAACACTAGTGACATGTTCAATCCTCATTTTACCCACTGTATACAAGTACCTAGGTATTCCACAGGTCAACAGGAACCATGATAAAAAGGCACGAAGGTCAATAACAGCCAAATAACGCAAGAAGGGAGCTGAGAAGCCAGAACAGTATTGATAAGATCCAAACCATCAATACATACACCCTATCAGTCATTAGATACCCAGATGGAATAATAAGCATCTGCCAATCATGTCAAGACATCATGGGTTTACACTATCGAGGGACAGAGGAAGAGGATGGCATCATAAGGACAGCACTCAGCCTCTGGTCATGGCAGCATAAGAACAGGCCCCAAGCACCAAATCTATGTGGAAGGATATATCCAAAGTGGTCCCGGGATTATTAGGAGCTGTAACCCTTGCACTGGAAGAGTTATTGCAGCAGATTCTAAGCACATATCACAGGTCTCTGCCCAGAAGAGTGCAGTCCAAGAAATACCTAAGTGATATGCAGAACCCTCAAACTCCCCAGCCCGTCAGAGGTCCCGAGCTTTAGGCTAACACACATACCACCCGCCTTGGGCTCAGAGGCAGATTTTTTTGTTGTTGTTTTTTGTTTCATATCACAGAAGTTGGTTAGTGTTCCATTTACCCAATTTTGAGATGGAGTATGTCATGTTGAAATATTCCTCAAAATAGTCAAAAATGAGCTTGGTTACATTTACTGCATACAAAGCTGTGCTGATCTGACTTGGCTGGGCCCAGATTTTCAACTGCAAAAGAATGAAAAATACAAAAAAGTGTGTGACAGTATAAATCCAACAGTGTGAATTAATGAATCTTATCAATACTCTGCAATAGTGGCATATAAATGTAAACTCACGGGAATTCCTCTGGCTGAAGTTCTCTCTACATAGGCAAACTGGTGCACAGCAAAACATACCAAATAGGTGCTCATTGGAACAGACTTCTGAAAGGTGGTTTTGATTTTATTGCCTAGTAGTTGCTGAGGGGAGCCCTGGAGATAGACAGCAAAAATTTATTTGGATTTTCTGCCCTATTATCACAAGAAGAGCACCATCTCAACTGTTGTGCTTTGAGATGAGATCGTCCTGTTGCAGGAACTGATAAACCTGACCTTGACTGTGTAACTGTCATCTGTGACAGGTGTACATACAAGGTTTACACTACACTCAGTTAGATGGTAAAAAATGTCACTCACCACCACACCAACTGAATTTTTTTATCACATGCTAAGATAGACGATGTTATGCTAATGGGTGCAAAGGATGATAATGCATGAAGACACAGCTAGCTTAAGTGAGAGGATTTTCTTGCTTCCTCCCTATTAAACAACTGGCATGTAAAGTGCCTAACACCAAAACAGTTGTTGACCTTGAAAATACTAAAATGCATAGAAATCTACTGGAAAATTGGTAAATATCGTTAAAAATGTATCAAATTACAGTAAATCATTGCGACTTTTTAAAAAAATCAGTTTTCCTCTGTTCATGCTCGACTACTAATGAACTCTACAGTTAGGGCCAGAGCTGTCTCTATTTCACAAGGCAGCTGAGGTCTTTCAACATCTGTTGGACAATGCTTAGGATTTTCTATGAGTCATTTGTGGCGAGTGTGGATGCTGTTGCATGCTGGGACAACATCCATCAGGCTGATATTGTCCAAGATAAATGTAACGCTGGACAACAACCCCCAACATTTCCATGATGTGCCAGCCAATCACAGGAGCGCGTTCAGTGAAACTGAGATTACCTAAATTCACCACTGACTGTTTTGCATTTTCAGGCATGTATACTTTTTCTACGACTTTTACTCACTGTACTTTTACACAAATACCAATTGTTTCCAATTTAAATACAGCACATAAAGTCTATTGTGATGGTAAACACACATGCTGACTTACCTCTACTGGCATGTTGGACAGCACGTTGTAATTAACATCATGAGTTATTGAGATGGTGTAGGTGGCTTTCTTGTTAGGTTCATCAAAACAGGGAAAAGACTTGCGGGCATCCGTTGGCTCATGATCCGTAGCTGCAATCTTTCTGGTGTTCAAATCGAGGACAGATTATTGGAAAATGTAACTTCATTATTGGAGATTGTTTGAAACCAAATGTTCTACAATCTTTTTCAGCAAATTTTACTTTGAAAACTAATAATATGTGACAATTTAAACTAAAGAGTTAAGTTTAGAACAGTCATATTTGATTAATAACATCTTTCAGTTATTTTGTTCAGTTAGTTCTATACAAGCTAATGAAAACAAAAGTACCAGATGCCAATCCCAGCAGTACTAGGAGACTACAGGGGTTTTCCATTTAAAGTAGGACGCATAACCAAAACGTACATCTGTTTAAATCCCACATAATGTAGTGACTCTGAAGAAGTAAAGACCAAATAGCTGGTGAATTATAAAAAGTCTTCTATTGATAGTTTTTACCTTTTTTTAAAATATTTAAGCCACGTTACAGTCTACAATCTACCTCAATAAAATATGTCATAGAACAAAATGACCTGGACCTCTTTAGTGTAGAAATTCCATCAAAGAAGGAGCTCAGCTACATAAGAAATACAAGTAAAGTCATCAGTAAATATGTATGTAAAGTGAAATATGATAGGATGACTAGACTAAGTCTAAAATGATGTTTTGGTATACAGTGGTAAAGATATTCTGTATCTGTTCTTGTGATAGCAAATCTGAAACAGATGTCAGAGAAAGTTTTCAGCTCCATGTCCAATGAGTGATGCAGAGGCAGGATCCATTAATTATCCACATCCACTGACCACAGCCGCAGTCATGTGGACGATATCTGTGTTGCTTAAGGATCCAGGAAAGAAACAGTTAGTAGAAGACTTGCTGTTCCTCCTGAGCCACAACCAACGACTCTGGTTTTTATCCAAGATAAAACCAGATAACACCAATTTTTACAACCATCATAAACCTGCTCTTGGTTGCTTCTCAGAAGACAAGTTTTACACAAAATATTACTCAATAATTAGTTTTCATTCTTAGCGGAACTTGTTTTATTCCAACATTTCAACATTTGCAACTTATGAACTATTGCATAGAATGTCCACAGTTATTTAACACCTATTAATACCTCCAGAAAAGACTGTAAGGCGACTCTGAATTTTCTTGAAAGATGCAACTATTTCATATGTTTTATGCCTTCTTGCTCTGTTCTTTTCTAATTCTTGATTAATAAAGATGTTTGTGTATGTTTGTGACAGAACTGAATCACATGACTTACTTGGTGATTCCATTCTCCATGTAGGTAACTCTGTAGAATCCCACCAAAGAGCCATTGAGCCAACCCTGGAAGTCTAGACTGAGGGTGTATACCTCCCCTGTGTCCAGGACAGGCAGCTCCTCTGTGGCCTCCACCACCACATACTGCTGAGCTTTGTATTCAAAGCAGCTTTTCACTGCCACTTCCCTCTGTCCTCCTTGGCTACTCAGCACCTTCAACCTTGGCAAGGTACTGACAAATGTCTCCCTGATGTGGAGCCAGAGATGACGGGTGGGCTTGGTTACTTCAAGCTGGATATCAACAGTGCCTGTGTAGGTGTCATCCTCTAAGTTCGGCTCCAGGTGCAGATTGTAGTGGACGGGATTCACATAGTCAGGTAAGCGGAAATTCCTCCAGTCCCCACTGGAGTCAGTGGAAGGCAGGCAGGGCCCTCTGCCAGGTGAAGGGGGCTGGGTAGGCCCCGCTGTGGGGGCTGGTGTGGTGGTGGCAGCAGGAGTGGTGTTGTTTGATCGAGAGAGACCCACCCCGAGGCCCACTGCCAAACAGCACAACACCACTGTTATGCAGATGATGACTGCATGCTTGCGTCGAATAAAGTAACGCTTCTCTGGCTTCTCCATGTTCAAGCTGTCAACCATGGTAACTCCCAAAATGAAAAGTCCACCTGACAAAAAAAATCCCAAAAAACAAAACACAGCTTTCTAAAGGTAAAGTGTTTAGCTGACCAGAGGTCAGAGCTGCAGGCTTTGGCTGCTGAATTATCTGTGTGAACTGAATCAAGGCTTGCCTCTGTGGTGCTGAGGGGTGGAGAGAAAAATGAGAAGTGAAGAGTATCAATCTTTCAGACGGCCAGAAATCGGAAGGATTTAATCTGTCCTTTGAGCTTTCAGCACACCTCCTGTTAAACATCTACAATCTTCCTGTAAATCAGCAGCTAAAGTTCTTTTTTTATCAACTATGCTAAGCTGCAAAACTGAACGTGTTGTTCTCACGTGAAACTAAACAATACACATGACGCCTACATCTAACATGTGAACCACTGTGCATGTCAAAGTGTTGTCTGGTTTGAATTTGAAGCATCAGAGTCAAATTTCAAAGCGGCTTCAGCGCAGCACAGTCTGTCTTCTTACAGTGCACACACTGCAGAAACACTCTATGATCTGGACATGAGTCAGCATGTGGTCTTTGGTCAAAACAGTGATTGCAACAGAGACGTATGTGAAGCCAAAACAATGGTTTTATTGAACTGAGCCACGGTAGAATTTCCACAAATATTCTTCCCCTGCTCAGTTCTGTGAACTCTGGAAAAGACATTACTGAAATATCAATTTCTATCATTTCTGTCCACACAGATGATGTTTTGACTGGAAAACTAATCACGGTGTAGAATTTTCATTGAAATCAACTACAGCTAAGTCTAGGATATGTAAGGGTGTTCATGCACAAATTCCTAATATTAGGAACACACCCAGAGAAATACCCAGTACAAAGTGTGCACTGGAACTACAGTAAGTGTTACGTTTGTTTGTTATAGTTTGTAGTATATAGTACTATAGTTTATAGTGGTAGTAGATAGACATTTTGAAGTGGGCAGTTGTCCATTCACACACACACACACAAATCTGGTAGGCTGAATAGCCTCAACCAATGTGTCTTTTGGAAAGTAAAAACTTACAAATACTTGCTGTATTTGCTGTACTTAAGTAGAAATTTCAGGTATCTGTGCTTTACTTGAGTATTTATTTTTCTAGCAACTTTACTTTTACTCCCTCCATCTTTACACAAATATCCGTACTTTCTGCTTCTTACATGTTGAAAGCAGGCTAGTTATTTTAGGTTCAACAGTATCATCCATAGTGTTTATACTCAGGGGTTGAAGTGGGTCGGAAGGAGAGCAGGTGTCCGTCTTCTATAGCTACCTCTATAGAAGAGGAGGGAGTATGAACTGAGTTTTCTATTTAGTGTTTCTATCACTTTAAGAGAGTTAACTTCACTCAGAGATCAGGAGAAAGATAAAGACAGGACCGGAGAGGAAGAAGAGCGGTTAGATTTAAAGTGATGTTTGATAAACCGCTAATTTAAAGCTTACATGCGATGTCATTATTGGATTTCATATTGTGAAACATCCTGCTAAACTTTATCTTATTCAAATGTTGCATGAAAGTACCGTGTAGTTTTATACTGGGCAGTAAAAAAAAGTTGCTTCATTACTGCAACTTTTACTGGACGAGTTTTTAACCTGTGTTTCTACTTAAGTAAAGAAAGTCTCTACTTTCTCTGGTCTTTTGATTATGTATTTCATGACCTTCCAAAACCTCCCATAGGTGACTTCAGTGAGCACTTGTGATCTTTGTGAAAGCATGTACTTATTATATTTATGTAAGTGTTTTATAGAAGGTGTTGACACCAGGACGTTATGTAGTAAGTTTTGTTTCTACTGTAGTTAAAGTGTAAAAAAACGTTTAACAAACAGCTCATGTGACAGTGAGCATTTTGTGGATTTATTAGCCCTGTTATATCATACAGATAAGACAGTCGTAAATGTAATGGCTCCCTTATCCTTGAACTGTGCATAGGATCTGCATAAGAGACAACAATCACTGTCACTCAAAATTTTAATCACCGTCTAAAGTCATGATTCTTTCATGACGTTTATGAGACGCCATGAACCTTTTGTGTGTCTTATTTTTCACAGACATAAATCTGTTGGGCTCAGGTACAGCATGTTTTACCATGACCCTCACCAGGATTATCACAATGAGCTTATAGTGCAGACAGTGAAGTAAAAGGTGTGATATGGAGCTGCATGAGTGAAGAAGGCTGAGAGAGATTAGATTAAAATGCTTCAGTGGGTGGCTGTTGATGCACTGTACAGGTACAGGCTGACGCCATGATTGCCAGTCATCAATACAATAATAAGCATACTGCCAAAATGACAACATGGTTTCTGATGATGAGAACAGCTAAACTGATGGCTACAAGTCTGTCGCCTGACTCGTGTTCAAAGGAAACCTGTGCTGCATTTTACAGCAAAACATAGAGATACTTTGGTAAAAAACACAAAAGCCTGTCTCAAGGTTTTTGACGCTAGAAGTCAACATAGAGTTCTCTCTGTCTTCTTCCACATGTTCAGGTTCTAATGCATTTGTTGCCGACACCAGCACAAACAGGCCTGACTGTGAAGAGCAGTCAGGGCCTCCTGGCAGCCCTATGAGACCGGAGATTGGCTGTATGCAGTCTTCTCCAAGTTCTCTGGGTAGAGACCCATTGGCCATATTGTCCTGCAAACTTTGACTGCGACTCTGTAGAAGACTGCCTATGGTCCCTAAGTGCTGACAGGGTAAAGAAAACATGGTGGGAGCCCACTTTCCAGCCCTTCTCTGGCATGCCCCATCATGCTGCATCTTGGTTTTGAAGCATGCCAGGTTGAATTCGCCCCATGACATGGGCCCTAGCGTTTTCAGTCAAAGATGTCTTGCTTGGAGAAGACAAAACTGACCACTGCAGCAGGGTCCATGCTCACATATGCTGCTAATCTGGTACAAATCGGGCACCTGGTTGTCAGCGCCTGGGGTACCAAAAGCTCAAAACAAGAGTCAATAGCAGAATAAGGTGTTTGACACTGCAGGGAAGCTTTGTGAAGTTTTTGATGGGTGCATCCCACAAACTTAACTCTGCTGCTCAACTCACAAATGCATTTTCCTTATAAATGTGGCACCATTTAAAGGGAATAAACGGGCTTTTCACCTGTATAAGATTTATTGCCAAGAACACAAACAGGCACATTTTGAAATTTGAACTGAATAAAACTTTTTTTCACAAACATGCAGACTGCATCACAGAAACAACACGCACATTTTTGTCTTATGTTTTTATTTAGCGAGTAATTCACATTAACTGCTGCAACACTAGAGCTTTAACAAACAGTAACGTTTATTTCCTTTATTTTCCCACCGCCATGACCTCCGCTCTGTAACAAACACTGAGAAACTTCAGCAACAGTAAATCAAATTACAATGGTCAGGTAGCCACAGACTAGATCTATATCATGTTCCTGTCTCTTTGCATCTGCTGATTTCATTTAGTATTTTCTGACGTGCTCCAAAAAAGTCACGAGGCTTTGAGGTTTCTTGGCCTGGTTACTGGAAAATGGTGTGATACTTGATAGTATCTGATTATCCTTCACTGAGGGGACGTTGGTGATAGCTGACATCTGGTATGGTTTCCTGTACTTTGATGGGGATTTGGAGGAAATCTTTCTGGACTTCTTTGGAAGATGGGGTAGTTTTGTGATTCCCATGACTTTCAGTTTAATCAGGGCTTCAGAAATTCCTGCCATGTTCCGGGCTTGGCAGCGATATTCACCAGCATCCTTGTATGATAACCCGTTCAGGCTGATAATCGACCAGCGGACCCCCACCCGCGGAGATTCCTGCATAACTGGAACAGAGAGAGTTGTACAATCTTAGCTCTCGGCACCCTACATTTAGCTTTTTGCTTTTAACTTAAAAGAGTACCTTACAAAGGAAGTCTTACAGGCCTGGGTACTCCTGAGTCCCTAACAAACCAGAGACCCAAAGAAACTTTGGAGTTACACATTAAAACAAGATGTAGTTAAAAACTTTAGGAATGAGCTTATAAAATCAAAAGTTTCACTTGATTAAAATTTGGCCCATCTCATGTTCAAAATTATTTTCTCATGCACCTCTGGGCTGTTTTCATTGTGCATTCCATCTGTAGCTCTCTCAATGGAAGTCCTGTTCTGGGTGCTTGCACTTGTGCTTCTGTGATGGATGAGTGGTGAGTAAGAAAATATTATGTCTGTGTGGCCAAAGTCTCCTGTACTTCTGATGCAGTCAATCCGGCTCACAATAGCCACATAGCTCAGCTCATTTCTAGTGAATATTCTCTTGCAAGTGCCTCCGAGGGTTACAACAGAGCCCGATCCTGTGAATCTGATCCAACTTTAGCTTTAGAAAATAGGAATTTTTCATATTATTAAAAATGCTTTGCTGTAGCAGAAACCCATCGCCACCAAATAATCATCCATCCATGTTCTTACACAACATGAAGATCATCTCGAACGGGAGATTATTTCAATCACTACTATTGGTAATGCATAACTGTACTCATTGTACATTTCATTGTGTTTCTATATAATATTAATTATCCTGAGTCAATTTGTCACATCTCTGTCACAGAGATTTGTTTAGAAACAAGTTTGTTCCATCCGCTGTTTCTCATCAAAGGAGCCAAACTCACTAAGTTGTATTGTGATCACTACTGAACCGCTGTTGTTACTATGGTACAGTTATTTTGTTTGTAGCTTGCTTGTTATGCTGTCGTATAGTATTTTATTGTTTATTTTATAGTTTATAACCTAGAAGTATAAGTTAAGGAAAAGACATTTTGTAATACTAGTGTCAGGCTGATCCATGCTCCAGTCCAATTCTCCTACCCGCATTTCCTTGACCTCAGTGATGTTTTTATTGAAGTCAAGAAAAAGAGGTTAGAAATAGGAGTCGGGAGACAGGGGAGACTTTGAGGCACACCCTCGGGCCAGTCGGAAAGGTGATTGGGGCAGAGAGGAAACATCTGGAAACACAGCTGAAACTCATCAGGAAAGCAAGACGAGAGAAGCAAAACTAAACACAGCGCACCTGAGACCAAAGACTGATAATCTGTGTTTGGACTTTTTTAGCTTTTTCATTTGCTTTTTCAAAGGATGTAGACTGATGCACTAAGCTAACAAACAAAGAAAAAAACAACACTTACATGTCCAGACATAATCAGTGTTGGTCAAGTTACTTGAAAAAACTAATCAGTAACTAATTACTGATTACTTCCCCCAAAAAAGTAATCCTGTTACTTTACTGATTACTTATTTTCAAAAGTAGTTAGTTACTTAGTTACTTTTTAAAAACACGATTTACAACCTGAAGAGGTGATAAAGTGATAGATCTTTCAGCCCAATTCTACTTTTTCTGCATAATCCATCATACAAAATGTAATCAAATGGAAAAGTCTCTTTTTAAAACTTGTTTTATTAGTTTTAATCTTTTAACTTTATGCATCAAGCAAACATTAAATTATATGCAACATTCTCTGACTGGAAGAAATTAGTTTAACATTTAAACCTATTTTCTGCACATTCCAGCTCATAAAATAAAATATTTTTTGTGTTTACACTCAGTCTTTCAAATAGATGCAAGTAAAACACAGCAGAAAATAAATAAAGTCAAAGACTCAGCGGTCCTGTTGCTCTATTTTCACCTGTAAAGCAGGAGTGGGGTAGGCGGAGGTTTACCCTGGTGCAGGTGTGCCGCGGTCAGTGGAAGAATCCGTGAGTTTCTCTGTGAGTTTCCCATTACGTCGTAGCTACTCGGTGCTTGTTTGGAAGTTTAGGGGTTTTTTCGCTGTAAAAAGAAGTTTTCTTCCCACGCACAGCGGACACTAATGTTTTTGTCACTTTTTATGGAATCAAACTCAAAGTAAGGTCAGTACTTCCACGCTTTAAACGCTGCACGCTCATACTCTCTCCCGCACTCGATATGTGATCCATTGTTGATCTGCACACAGCTGTTGTCACTAACGGCGCACTCGCTTACGTCACTGTCGTGAGACATTCTCGCAAAGAAATCACGGTTTTAGTAACGCAGTAACGCAGCGTTCCTACGGGAAAGTAACTGTAATCTAATTACCGATTTTGCAATAGTAATCCCTTACTTTACTTGTTACTTGAAAAAGTAATCGGATTACAGTAACGCGTTACTGTAACGCGTTACTGCCCATCTCTGGTCACCACACCCACGGTGTGTGTGTGCAAGTGTTGGGGTCCGACGTCACAGTGTTTAAAGTATTTCAAAAACTTTATCTGTTTGTCAGTGTCAGTGAGTTTTTGGATGTCTATGTTATGAGACAGGGAGTGCTTTCATGGCTTTCATCTGGGCTCAGGCTAACAGGCTAGTAACATCTTGTAACATGTTTTTTGACTAAATTCATCATGATATCTACTACTCATTACAACTATGAGGAGAGCCAAAAACTACGTAGGTTCAAATATTTGACAAATATGAATTTAAAAAGTCCAAAGACAGAAACTCTGAGTCAGACTATGACAGCTCTGCTCTCAGCTTTATGATAATAATGTACATTGTGCACGTCTTCCTATTAAAACAGGGACTTTGGCTTTTATGAGTTAACTGATCTGCATATCAGGTGATGCTGCAGAGTAAACTCCATTGCTACTTCTACTATTACTTTTGATATTAATTATTAGTGGTAGTAATCATAATATTTCCAGTGCTGTAGTAAAGTAGTGTACAAGATTACTTTCTGCAGTGAATAAATAAAAAAGTAATAAAGGCCATAATATTGACATTTTAAATTCATCAGTAATGATCCACTTAAAATTCCCAATCTTTAAATTTAGTGCATCGCAGTGCTGAGTCTCACATGCATTAATGTCCTCTGACTCCGGTATTAACTGTCAGTTGTTCAAAACTATTGCAACCATGGAGTTAGGGAACCAAGGGATAAGGGTCTTTCCTCCCCACTGCTGTCAGACTCCATAATAAAGACTTTAACTGATCAAGCACACACATCCACACATGTGCAATAATACTAAGTGCAATAATCCTTTCTGTCATCGTTGTATTTTTACTCAGTTGTATATAGTATTTGTATTTGTATTCTATTTTTATCTTATTGTATATTTATTCTATTTTATTCTACTGTATATAGTATTTTATTTTATTCTATTCTGTACAGTTGTGTACTGTATTTATTCTTATTGTATTCTAATTTTTGCCTCATAACTTTTGCACTGTCCACTTCCTGCTGTGACAAAACAAATTTCCCACGTGTGGGACTAATAAAGGTTATCTTATCTTATCTTATCTTATCTTATCTTATCTTATCTTATCTTAAAAACTGGTCAGAACAATGAAACAGCCTACCTACAGAAACTGAAGTGTTCACTGCACTTCAGTTCTAAATACTTTAAATACCTTCTCCGTTATGGACGCAAATGCAGATACAGTACTTTAAGTAGTAAGACAATCTGAATCACTGTATGAAATAAAAATGTTTATTAGAAGCGACAAAGCACCTGCACTTACAACTCTCCAAAATCCTAGGCAGCTGTTCAGAGTTGTCAAGGTTGTCTTGTTGGCAACAATCTGTACAGAAAAACAAATCACAGCATGACTCAACTAATTCTCAAATGTTAGTGACATTACTTGACACCCGAGCCAGCTTACTTGTGTAGGTTGAAGTTTTAATCCAAGTCAGTGTTGGCGTTGGGTAGCCAGTGGCATCACAACGTAGGATTACATTGCTGCCCATTGGGGAAATTACCCTGGTGGCCGCAGGCTGGACTGAAGGCCTCATACAGCGGGACAGCTCAGCTTGGGTCTGCAGCAACTCTGACTGACTCAGAGACTTACTGCACATCAGCAACTGGTCCATAAGAACTACAGTACTCCCCAGGGTCATGGACAAAGACATCAGCATGGAGATCTGGCAGTCACACAACCAGGGATTGTCATGGAGACCTGGGTATCCAAGACAGTTTAACTTATTCACATTTAATGTCATTTGTTATTGTTTATTTAACCTTCATTTAACCAGGTTAGTCCTACTGAGATCAAGGGAAACCTGGTCTTCAACCGTGCCCTAGGTTGTACTAAGGGCAATTGGCCCGTTGATCTCAATGCTCTACTAGGAGTGTACAAGCTGAGAAGTTCAACAAGATAGCTGGGAGCAATGTTATTTATCATTTTAAAGGTAAGTAATAGTATTTTAAAATCAATACGGTATTTGATGGGAAGCCAATGCAGGTCAGCGAGGATAGGGGTGATCAATCAAACCTGCCAGTCAAACCTGCCAGTTCCAGTTAAGAGGCGTGCCGCCGCATTTTGAACAAGCTGCAGCCTGCGGAGAAGGGTAGATTGGAGGCCAAAATAGAGAGAGTTACAGTAGTTTAATCTAGAGGTAATAAAGGCATAGATACGTTTCTCAAGATCCTTACAGGGCATGTAAGGCTTGGCCTTGGCAATTTGGTGTAATTGGTAAAAGCCAGATTTAACTACAGCGGAGACTTGTTTATCGAGTTTAAAAGAACTGTCTAAGAGAACACCCAGGTCGCTTGCAGTGTCAGAAAGAAAGGTAGCAAACAGCCCAAGTGAGCCTGTTAGTTGGCCCCTAGGAATATGGCTGTCGAAAAAAACAATTTCCATTTTCTTTTCATTTAAAATGAGTGCGTTACTCAATAAGCAATCCTTAACTTCTCTCTTACAATCAAAAATCTGTGTAGTGACGGTAAGACATCCTCAGTCAGATGAAAGTAAATTTGAATATCATCTGCGTAACAGTGAAAGGAAATTTGATATTTTTCAAAGATGCGACCAGTGTTGGGAAGGTTACTTTTAAAATGTATTCCATTACAGAATACAGAATACATGCCCCAAAATGTATTCTGTAACGTATTCCATTACGTTACTCAATGACAGTAACGTATTCTGAATACTTTGGATTACTTAATATATTATCATGCTTTTTACAACAACGTGAATGTACTATTGCTGTGTGATTTATTACTGTTACTGAAGGTCCGCGACTCCGAACTGTAGTAAAGGGACCTCTGACTAATACGGCGGGGTCCCTGTCGGCTCGTAGCCGAAAAATAGCTTTACTTTGTTGTGTGGGTCAACTTTTCTTGCGAGAGACAGAGAGAGGCGTTGAAAGGCTGCTCCAACGGAGCTTATTGTTTTCGGAGGAAAACACGAACACTGTGTACAGTCGAGTCTTAATAGCTTACTTACAACTGGGCTCATCAGGCTCTCTTCTTGGCTGCAGTGGTTATTATTATATTTACATGCTTCCAGCTCCCGTTTGTGCTCGGTGACAGCTCGTACCTTTCCACTCCCCTTTTTCTCCCTCCTCGCGCTCACAGACACATAACGAGTATGGCAGTCCATTCTTCCTGCAGCACGGACTACACTGCCCATGATGCTACATTCTTTAGAGCTATGCTTGTAGCATTCTGCCTGTTAGCTTAGCACAACAACAACAACAACAACGAAAAGGCGCTCTCTCACCCAGGAAACACACAGTCACAGAGAGAGAGAGAGAGTCGCCCTGTAACCATGGCAACCGTTACGCTGCCACCTGGAACAACAGAACGTAGCTGTCAAACAAATCCAAACAGTCCTGACCCGCCACAATATGAAACAGGAAAGTACCGCAGTGTAATCCATTTATTTCAACAAAGTAACTGTATTCTGAATACCACCTTTTTAAACGGTAACTGTAACGGAATACAGTTACTCATATTTTGTATTTTAAATACGTAACGGCGGTACATGTATTCCGTTACTCCCCAACACTGGATGCGACCTAGAGGTAACAAATACAAAGAAAACAACATAGGGCCCAACACAGACCCTTGGGGCACACCACAGGAAAAGGGGGCAACAGAGGAAGAGTAACTTCCCATCGTAGCAGCGACGGACCTTTCAGAAAGGTACGTCCAACTTCAGAAAGGTAACCAACTAAGAGCACTACCCTTAATGCCTACCATGTGCTCTAGCCTCGTTAAAAGGATATTGTGGTCCACTAAATCAAACGCTGAGGACAAATCAAATAAAACTAAAACCGCTGAGCGCCCTGAATCAGCAATTAAAAGGTCATTGAAGACTCTCAACAATTCCGTTTCCATACTATGACGTGTTTGAACCCAGACTGGAATTTATCAGTGATGCTATTCACATCTAGATAGGCCTGTAGTTGCAAAAGCACAATTTTCTCTAGAATTTTAGCCAAAAAAGGAAGTTTGGAAATCGGCCTATAGTTTGCAGGGTCATTTTGGTCAAGGCTACTTTTTTTAAGAACAGGTTGTACTACCACATGTAGTATGTTACAAGAGTAAGTTTGATGTTGTTCTGACTGTAATTTATTCCAAGCATTTATTGCCAGAAATCTGCATGCTTCCCAATTCAGTCGGTGTTCTGTGGACTACAAATTGCAGAAGATCCATAGATCTGTGATTTTAACTTTCATGTTTTCAACAAGATGTT
This sequence comes from Rhamphochromis longiceps, assembly GCF_057381845.1. Lineage (NCBI taxonomy): Eukaryota > Metazoa > Chordata > Actinopteri > Cichliformes > Cichlidae > Rhamphochromis > Rhamphochromis longiceps. The sequence goes on along the minus strand of NC_140575.1, from coordinate 3,021,834 downwards.
TCCAAGAGTAGTTTTATAAATATTGAATAATAATGGGACGCTCTTTTTTACTTACAATACTTGAATGACTCCTCTATCTGTACAACTGCCTGTGAGATCATTTGCAAACCACTCAAGTGCTGGTTGAGAAAAAACAATGGTTGATAAGCCAGTATCAAATAAACAACACTGCTTCTTATCAAGAGTTTCGGTTATATCATTTATGACCTTGCGCAGTAGCAGTACAGCAACAGCAGCAGTACTGTGATTTTTTATGGAAACCTGACTAAAAGGAGACAAGATGGCGTTAATGGCCAGAAAATCTTTAACCTTATTACTGACCCGAGATTCAAGCACTTTACCAGAACTGAGAGTTTAGAGATCCATCTATAATTATTTAAAATACTAGGTTCACTTTTCTTTTAATAGAGGAGCAACAATGGCAGATTTGCAATCCGAAATAACTTTATTTGTAACCAAGTAGGTTGAAAATGTGACACAGTGGTCCAATTATAGTTTCAGCTGCTAGTTTTAGGAGAGCTGGTTTTCAAGGATTAAGTTCTTTTAGCCCTCATAACCTCTGTTGTTGTAAAGGGAGTCAAATTAAAAACCTGGGTACTGCTACTGCTTCTTTCAGTCGAATTGTCAGAATTAAATAAAATAAAAAAACAGAAAAAAAATTATTAAAGAAATATACTAGATGGAAAATTAACTAGATTATGACAAGATAATAAAAACTTTATGGCCATCCAGAATTTCTTTGAATTTTTAAGGCACTATGTTGCAGAAAAATATAATTGAAGTAAAAGTACATTTGTTGTGGGCAGTCTATCCTTTCACTGGCACCACGCGTTAGTAAAACTATCCCTTAATGTGCATTTCACTCACTTTTTTGACTTAATGATGACCACAACTAATAGATATCAACTGTACAATAAAAGATTATGTCTTACTATTGCTCCAAAACATACTGTACCCAAAATTCTTCTTTCCACTTGCCCTTCACTTTGTCCTGGAAGAGGAAACCAAAGATCCAGCAGCTCAGCTGGTAATATAGTCAACCTATTGATAGAAAAGGAAAAGAGAACTGAAAACTTGAGCAAATCTGTTGAAGATTTTGTGAAATTGGACCAACCTGTTGCTGGACAGATCCAGATATGTGATGTTAGGAAGGAAGAGAGCAGCATGGGCTGGAAGACTGGACAAACGATTGTTATGTAGACCCAGAGTCTGGAGACGGGGCATGTCTCTGAGTCCCTCCCAGGGAAAGGATGTTAGGAGGTTCCCATCAAGACGGAGCTCTCGCAGGGCTTTCAGGTTGACAAAGCTGCTTGGGTGGATCAGAGTTATTGAGTTATAAGTTAGCCATAAGAACCGCAGCTCTGACAGGTTGTAGAAGGCTGCCCTGGACACCTTGGAGATCGGCGTCTTTTCTAGACGAAGTTTGACCGTGTCAGCTGGGACACTAATGGGAACAGCTGTGATTCCAGGGTCACTGCACTGGACCAACCTGATGAGTTAAAAACAGGAGTAAAGTCTGAATGAATAAATCGTATACAAACAGGCAGATAAAACATTATGATCTGTAGTGACAGTAGGGAACAAGTTAAGGCTTGAGAGGTGGAGGTGTGCACAGGAAGAAGCACAACAAAAAGCAAGTCAAGTGCAAGTGTGAATGAGAGCGAGGTGGAATAGAGGTAATGGACTGGTTCTTATATAGCTCTTTTCTACTCAAAGCACTCATAGCACTCATTCATCCATTCACACCTATTCATTCAAGCACGTTTTTCTATGCTTTTTCTATTTAAGTGCTTTCTGTCACGGCACTGGATCGGTGTCCCAGTGTTTGTGTTTTTGGTTTACTGTTCTTTGATTATTGTTATTCGTGGTTTTGATTATCTTTTGTCTTAGGTTCTTCGTGATCGTACTTCTCTCTCCCTCAGTGTATAGTCTCTATCTCCATGTTTTCCCGGTGCCTTTCCTGTGTTCCTCGCTTCATGTCGAGTCACCCTTGTCTCTGTGTTCATTCATCTCCTGTGTCTCCCCTGTCAGTCGTGTCTCCTTGTGAAGTCCGTGTCTTTGTGCCTGTCTTATGTTTCCTGTTTTACTTTGACAGTCTCATGTCCTGTCTTCAGTGTTTTCAGTTTTGCTTCCTCCCCATCTTATTATGTCAGATTAGTCCCAGCTGTGTTTCCCTCCTGTTTCCCATTCTCTCATTATTCCCTGGTGTATTTAAGGCCTGGGTTTTCCTCTGTCCATTGTCGTGTCATTATACCTCACATTGCTGTGTGGTCCCCTTCTTGCTCCTGGTAAGTCCTAGTTCTCTGCTTCTGGCTTAGTTTCCTAGTTTTGAGTTCCGTGTTTCTAGTTTCTAGTTTTCTTAGTTCTTTTTTGGAGATCTTGATTCAGCAATAAAGCTGCCTCCCTTGGTTTATTCCTTTGTTTTTGAGTCTTGCATTTGGGTCCTATTCTGCCTGCCACACCACACTAGCCATCACAGAATGATGCAACACTGATCTAGTTAAACTTTTTAGCCCTGTGGCTATGAAATTAGTAACAATGTAACAGACTTAAAGTTAGGTCCGCTCCTAATAAGTCTTTGTTTTCTCCGTCTCTCCCAGTCACAAGACCTTTTAATCAACAGCAATGCTGACTTCTGGACTCAAATCTGCAATAACACTTTCAACTGCATCAAAAACACAAACTTACAACTCATGGCACACTGCACAGGTGACAGATTACACAAAGTACGATTTACTGAATTAAACAAATTTACATTCTACTCTCAAAACACCCCTGATACTTACTTGCATGCCATTTGGCACTGCACCCCAGTTAGACACTTTTAAATTCAAATTATGGATCATCTCGCACATGTATCTTAGGTGACTTAACTATGCAATTGCAAGGTTAATACACTTTTGTTCCATTTACACCTCTAAATATCACCAAGAAGGTCATCCTCGTAAACTGTAAGTAAAAAAACTTTATAACAATAAAGCAATGGAAAAATCTCCTAACAGACTATTTATATCTCTAAAAGCTTGAATTCAGGAGACAGACAGATTAGGCTTAAAACGTTCCTTTTTGTACATAGTCAGAGCCAGAACAGATGACCCTGAATCCTCCTTTAGTTATGCTGCAATAGCCCTAGGCTACTGCCATCTTCCAATGATGCGCTGTTTCTTCCTCACTCACTTTTTTCACTCATTATGTGTTTATACACCAATTTGAATTTAATCATAAGTTATTATTCATCTCTGGCTCTCCACAGTATGTCTTCTTCCCCTCATCCCAACAGGTCATAGCAGATGGCCCCGCCCCTCCCTGAGCCTGGTTCTCCCACAGCTTTCTTATTGTTGAAAGGGAGAGTTTCCCGCCTAGTTTGGTCCCGCCTTCACTGTTGTGATTGGTGTGGGGGTAGGGACAGGCTTAGGGCGTCGGGGGGTTCCCCGGAGGCATCTTCCTTGGGGGGCTCAACCCGGGGTAGCGGTCATGTCCGGTTAGGGGCTCTGTTGGCTCTCAGGTGACTGTTTCCTCGCGGCTGCGTGCAGCGGGGCTAGGGGAGGGTCTGTGCTGACGGACGTGGGTTACTGACCTGGTAGCCTGGCTGCCCCTGGGTGGGTCCGGGATGGGCGTGAGGTTCTGGGGGCGCTCCGTCTCTGGGCTGGGACCCGGACCGGGCCTCGGGGGCTTGGGTCCTGGTTGGTGTGTTGCCGGGGTTGTGGGCGGGTGGGTGCATGGGGGCCCAGCCCTGGAGCAGGGTGCCGCCGGTGCGTCGAGCCACCTGGGGGGCTCTTCAACTGGTGGGGGAGATTGTCACATCTTGCAGGAGCTTTCCTCTCCTCAGGAGCTGCCTCTGCAGGAGGGGGAGATACAGGAGAGGTGGAGGAAGATCTCAGCCTGGGTGTTTATTGTCTTATGTAGTCTGGAAGATGAGTGGATGGTGGGGTGGGTGCAGTTTTCTCTGTGGTGGGGTTGGGTGGACTGTCCCGGGCTGTGTGGGGCCGGGCGGCGCTGCTGCACTGGGCCCGGTCTGGATGGGCCTGGGCCCCCTTTCCCTGGCGGGTCGCGGAGTATGGGGGTGCCTACTGGGGTCAGCGGGGGAGCTGGCCCCAGGGAGGGGTCACTTGCCCCTCCCTTCCTTCCCTCCCCATCTCCAGCTGCCTCCCTCTTCCCGCTCCACCACAACCACCCACACATGCAGGGCCTTGGAGTAGGGGTATGTCACCAGGGTGCAGAGGAGGCTACCCCCCCCCCCCCCCTCTTTCCCCTTCTGGCTGCCTCTGCCTCAATTTTATCCCACAACTTAGACATTCACATTATTCACACTCTCATTACACATACATGTAGGATCTTGGGGGTGGGCACAATCACGGAGTCCAAATCACCATCAGGGTGTACACCCCACCCCTGGCGTCGTTGCCCACCTCTCAATTTTAAATACACGTAGACATTGAGGGCTAGCAGGAGGGACCATGCGCTTACCTGCTGCTCTCTGGCAGGTAGCTCCATGCCCTCCTGGGTTTTAAATGCACCTTAGAACACACATGCATCAACACTACAATGAGCGGGTGGAGGGAGGTTCGGAGTCTTCTCTCACCCCCATTCTCTGCGGCCTGCTGGAGCAGGGGGGCTAGGACTAGGAGGAGGAGTTGGCTGTCCGACTGCGGTCTGGAGTGTGGAGCCTTCCTGCTGCTGCGGAGTCGGGGCGGTCTGCCTCCCCCCACCGCAGGGAAAAGGGAAACACCACCTGGGTCTGGGTGCAGTTCCCCCCTCCAGGGGCGGGGGCACCTAGACCCGGTTTGTAGAGTACGCTTGGGGAGTGTGATCATGTGTACAACGTCTCTTTATGTCTGTCTCCACGTTGGTTGAGTGTGGAGTAAGTGCATATGAGAGCATGAGGGTGGGAATGGATGTTTGTGTCTGTGTGTGCCCGTATGTCTGTGTCTATATGTCAGGTTGGGTGTCAGGCGCCACCTCTCTGGGGACATCTCAGGCCCTCCAAGGTTTGGAGGCCTATCTCCACCCACCACCACTTCCCCTGCCAGTGGCGGACCCCCTCAGACATCGGTGCGTTGGTGGTTCTTTGTGTCCGGGGATGGGCGTCCAGGTACACACCGGCTCACTCCTTGGCGGCCGCTTATCGGGGCCTGGAGCCTGGGGCTCGCTCGGGCCACTTCGGAGGTGGGGTGCCCCCGGCCTCTCGGCCTGGGGCTCGGTCACTCAGGCGCAGCTGGCTGCCGGCGGAGCTCACGGGCGCATCACTGCAACTCCCCCTGGCTTCTGCTCCGCGGCTGCTGAGTGAGCCCTCATCTGGGACTCTCCTCAGCTCTTTCTGGGACAGTGGCACGGCTGCCCCTCTGTTGGTCTTCCTTGGTCTCTTGTGTTCTGGGGGCCTCTGGATGTCTGGAGTTTTGATCTCCTCCACACCTGCTTCACGCCCTGGAGGACGGGGCTGTGGCCCCCCCACACCCTCTAGCAGATTATTACATGAAGGAACCTTTTAAAAAAACAAAAAACAAGCGCGTCCATGCTCACAGGTGTACACACGGGTGATCACACCCACAAACTACACCCTTTTTGGCTCCTACCTCAAAGCACACTGTGTTCTGTTGATCTTATGTGCTGCACAATAATGTTTAACATTTAGTATTTACTGTCATATTCCCATATATCATTGTGATGTTGTTTATTCTATTCAATGATAACCCTTACTTATCTTCCTATGTTGCCCAGTTTTATCAAAAGATGTATTCTTGATGTAACAAACACCCAGTGCAGAACATTTCTTAGGGAAATTACAACATAATAACAGGTAAACTCACAAGGAATTTAAAGAAACATGCAACACGAAGGCCTGCCTGAAATAACCGATTCCATAAGAAACCCTAAGACAACAAATCACCAGGCAATGACAGATTAACAGGAGAAGTTTACAAAACATTCATCACGGCTCCTTTTCTGCTTGCTATGTTTCAAGAATCAACTGATAAACAAGGAACTTCCAACATCATCACAACAAAGAGTGATTACACATATTACAAAACTGAATAACTGGAAGCCAATTAGTTCACATGACCAAGCATTTTTTTTCCCCTTTTCATACCGCGCCCCCCCTGCAGTGGCTCTGCAACCCCCCTAGGGGGCGGGCCCCACACTTTGGGAAGGTCTGCCTTAACCAATGACATCTATTTGTGCAGGTGAAGAAGGCTTTCTGTGGGTGTTGCATCTTCACCAAACAAAAATGGAATCACTGAGCCACACACGGGGAACATAGTTGCTTCTCGTTTACTGAACCTTTTGTAGTCACATGTTCACAACATCACAGTGTCCGTCTACTTCCTACATCAAATCAAATCAATTTATTTATATAGCACTTTTCACAGGATAAAAACCACAAAGTGCTTCACAGAAATACATAAAATACATTAATAATAAAACACACAGCACAAATCTAATTAAAAGCCAATCTAAATAAATGAGTCCTAAGCTGCTTTTTAAAAGAATAAATACAATCAAGGCAACGTAATGATGGGAGAGCATCCCACAACCTGGGGGCCACCGCTCTAAAAGATCTATCACCTCTGGTTTTAAAATATGTTCGAGGGACTACCAACAGCCTTTGATTAGAAGATCTCAGGCTGCGAGAGGGAGCGTGGGGTTCTAAAAGATCAGAAATGTAAGCAGGGGCATCACAATTCAAAGCTTTAAAAGTCAAGACCTTCATGATATATCACAGATGAGATGACAAGATAAAAAACAATATACTGAAGCAGTCGACAAAAACACGGAGCACGAACAGCGGCCAAGCCGAACACAGGCGCCATGTTCATCATGTACATGACGCTCTTCTGTCTTCTTACATGACATTTACTTAACACAGCACCAATACCACCTCTCCTGGCCTTGCTGGTATAACAACACAAAATGCCCTTTCTCACACCCATCCCACTCCGTGTGCTTTTCCAGAGCAATAAACATGAACTAACAATGCCTGTACCTGGAAATAATAACTGTTATGCATACCCATACACGTATACATATATTTATATAAGCAAATGCTTCGTTACAATATCACATCTCCTCCGCCCTTAAGTCAACTACTCCTACTTGTCTACAAACAAATGCTTATACTGAAAAATGCTTAACAAGGAATTAACACATAACTATGGTAACCATACAACTGTACATATGTTTCTTTTTTTAATGCTAACTAGGAAGATACGTCCTTCCTGTGAGATCAGACTGCATTGTTTGCTCTATTCCTGGAAGATCTCATTCTATCTAACAAAGTCCATTAGAGTCTCTGGTGGACGTCTCTCTCTCTGGGAACGTTGCAACACTGGTGCCACTGAGGAGTCTACAAGAGCCGGAGTCTCCGGAGCATATGGTAGCTCCTGGGGCTCCGATGATGGTTGTGGCGTGGTGCCCACCCCTGATGGCAAGCAGCACTCAGGAATGGCTTCCATGTCATGTAATGGCTCCACCTCCCTGTCCGGTGCACTAGGAACAGTGTCTGCAACTCTTGCTCTCGCCTGATCCACACGTTGCTTCACAGTTTGACCCGATTCGATTGCAACGATGTAAGACCATCGAGGGAGAGATCATCAAGGCCAGTCAATGATCTCACAGTGACTGCTGGAATCCACTTCGGACCATAGGAGTAGTTTCTGATGAACACCTTGTCCCCTGGTGTGAACTTCTCAGTCTTTTCTAGATGTCACGATTCTCTTTCTGTTTGTGCTGCGTTTTTGTTTTCACATCAGGCATGAGCAGTGTTGGAGAGTAATGGAATACATGTACCGCCGTTACATATTTAAAATACAAGATATGAGTAACTGTATTCTGTTACAGTTACCGTTTAAAAAGGTGGTATTTAAAATGCAGTTACTTTGTTGAAATGAATGGATTACACGGCGGTCTTTTCCTGTTTCATAAGGCTATGAACTCCATATTTTTGGTTTCCATGCCGGTGAAACCCAAACAAAACACGCATTAAGAGGCTCTCATGTCTGTGTTTCAATCTCGCAGCCCATGTCACCTCTACTTGCAGCCTTCATAATGACGTAAAGAAATATTTTAAAAAATTATTCACAAAATGATTTAATATGAAGGCAATAGGCAGAGTGTTACAGGCATCGCCCTAAAGCATGTAGCCTGATGAGCAGTGTAGTCCGTGCTGCAGGGAGAATGGACTGCTGTACCCGTTACGGAATACGTTACAAAATACATTTTGGGGCATGTAATCTGTAATCTGTGGTGGAATACATTTTAAAAGTAACCTTCCCAACACTGGCAGTATCTAATGTTATAAAACAGCACTGCTGTTCAGCACTTATACTATTGGCACTACTGATACTCGGTTGTCACAAGAGTACTGCAATGTGATGCCACATACTAACAAAATGAGCAGTGATCATTGAGAAACAGATTACATACACATAGAAACACAGAAATGAAATCTGAGCCTCACTTAACCTGAGTTCTGCTATTCCACTTTTCCCATCATGGCAGGAACATAAGGATGGACAGGAATGGGCCGCTAACAGAAGCGACTGCAAAATGTGAAAAAGTACCAGCAGATGCATCCTTTGTCAAATTAACCTTACAAAAACACAGCCTTTTGTATATCCATGTTAGTAGCCCTATCTCTCTGATGTTGTTTCCAAGGTGCAGAGTGAAAAGGAATCCCAGATTAGCTGGGATTACGCTGCTTACGAGTGGCATGTAATCCCACACTTCAATCAGAATAACACATTAAAACATCGGGGCCAGCCTAAGGCTTTTTGAACCTTGTGGGGGGTCCGCCTGTGCACCGCCTCCTAATAGTTTTGTACATCGCAGCATAAGCATTAAACAGTCCTGCTAATGTTTTCACACACACCATGCTGGGGGTGGAGGTGGTTGAGAGGAAGAGGAGTGAAGGGGCACTGAAGTATTGTGGTTAGCACAGGACGGTCAACATCAGCTGGAGCCTTTGGAGTTTCCTCCCACAGTCTAATGTTAGGTTAACTGGTTGAGTCCATATCATTATAAGTAAGGTAATACTAGTGCAGACATGTTAATTAAATCAAAATAACATTACCAATTACACGGAAAATGACACCCGTGACAGCACTTTATTGTATCAGTGAATTAACGGAAACACCATTTTTACTTGTTTTACTGCCCCATAAATGCACATCACCTCAAAACTTTAAAACTGTACTGCTACATTACAAAGTAGCACAAAGCAACATACACAGCATGTCACATAACTCAGCAGAAGCACACTGAGACACCACATACAAGCACAGGGCTCCTCTCTGAAGGTGATGCAAAATGATGCACATCCACACCGGTATTTAATGGGTTCTACTTTAGACTCAGATTTAGTTTAATCATGCTGATAAACTAAATGAACGCGAGTGATCACATACCTAAGGAAGTCTGATTATGAAATCATTACATAAAATAAAAAGGTTTTGTTTAAATTAAAAAAATAAAGTCATGAAAAACGTGGTGATGTGGTGGTTAGCAACTGTTGCCTCACAGCAAAAATGTTCTGTTTGGGGCTTTCACAGGTTCTCTCCGGGCACTCCGGCTTCCGTCACATCCAAAGACTGTGATTAAGTTAATTGGTGTGTTAGCCCTGTAATAGACAGGGCGTGTGCCATCTGTTTCCCTGGGACAGCAGCTTCAGCCCACCCAACATCAAATGGATAAGCAGAAGAAAATTGATGGGCCTATTTCCAAGCAGACATTTGGAGATTTACTGAAACTGCACTTAAACATGACTCCCAACTGTAAAATTGTATGAATTAACTAATGTATGCTTATCTACCCAAAATGTTAGTAATAGGAACACAAATTTTTGGCACACTACCAGGAAAAAAATATATGAAGATGGTTAAGGCCACATTAAGACAAAAAATATTACTGATCATTTTGAGAATAAAGCTGAAATTCTATTCCAGAAATTCAAGGAAAAAAGTGGAAATACTATTTTTAAAAAATGTGGAGCTTACAGTTGTTTCAAGGCAAACTGCTGCTATACCCTGTACAAAATGTCTTGTGTAGATGAGTTAGTGAAATCATACCTCAGAGTCAGTTTTAGTTTCAAGGAAACGATTTAAACACAGTGTGGTGATGGGTATAAGGGGGTGAAAAAAGTCAGTGCAGAGCGTTGCATCTGGTCACAAGGGAAAAAACACACAAACATGGATTTGTGCAAAATGAAATGTTGCCAGTGGACAGGATATCGTGCAGTAAAGAGGATGGAGGACAAGACATGATAAGACAGCTGATCAGTTTGTGTCGCTGACTCATCTACACGAGGCTGTTTGTACAGGGTATAGCAGCCTTGAAACCACTGCGTCTCCATATTTCGACGTATTTCAGCTTTATTCTCAAAATGACCGATAATAATTGTTTCCTTAATGTGGTTCTTTTTAGTGGAGGAAGCATGTTTCCATAGAAACAAGCTTCCATACTATTTGCCGTTTTTCCGAGCATTTCCACGACTGTCTGGCTCAGTGTTCCACATAAGTGAAGGGAGATAACAACGCTGTCATTACTTTCCTGCCCTGTAGGTGGCGCCTTGTCACAGGGTCGATGAAGTTTAGACGCTTAAAAAAATCTGCTGGCTCCCGAGATCGAGAACGCGCTCTGAGTCGCTTCCCCAGCATGTGTTTACTCCTAAAAGTTCCTGTCACTGTACTAGCAGGACTATGTCTGCTGTGACGCCTCCTGTTCATGGCCGGCATGTTTCTCATCGACGTGAGTTAGAAGAGCTACCAACGGAAAACCGGAGAAGACAGCATATTCCTCCGCCTGTCCAGGGTGGAAGGCAGGCACCACTGCACAGCCAGCGGCACCGGGTAAAGCGGCCGAGCGGCGTTTGTTGAGCTAGCCGTAGCCGCCTTTTTCAGATTTCATGCTAACATTGTGGCAAACAGGGCCGAGTTGTCAAGATCTGGGAGCGGTTTCACCGTGTCGGCTTAGCCTGCCGTCAGGTTTAACTTTGTTTTTGAGCTTTATCTGTTGTCCTAACGTAAACACTTGAGTCCGATTCCATTCAGATGTTATTTTATTCGAAGAATTAAGCAAAGGATCCGCGGACAGGACAGGATATAACTTAAGTCGGGATATTATAGAAGCCATGTAACATCATACAATATGAAGTTAACGATCCCGTCTTCTTGTAAGACGCATTGCTTTGTGTCAGAACACGCGATTGATCATTGAACCCACAGTAAACTTGATCGGTCAAAGTACACCAGTGGCAGTGGGCCCTACTTTAAATATCACAAATCCTCTGTTATTTAGGGCCCGAGCACTGACAGTGCGAAGGCCCTATTGTAATTGCTCTGTTTATTATTATTATTATTATTATTTCGGCAAATGAATTGGCCGTTTGAGGGCCTAAACATGCTCGAAAACTCATGAAATTTTGCACACATGCCAGGTCTGGTGAAAAATTTTGTATTTTAATGGTTTTACATATGAGCACTGGGAAATGGCTCTACAGCGCCACCTATGCCTTGTTAAATGCAGCCCTACGACCACATCGTTTCAGCTACATGTATGAAATTTGGCACACATGTGTATCATGCCGAGTCGAACAAAAAAGTCTGTGGGCCCATTGATGCAAACCCAACAGGAAGTCCGCCATTTGGAAGAGAAGGTGACATTTTGGCTCTAATTTTGCCATTTCCATGCCTCGAACTTTTGCGAACTCCTCCTTGGGATTTGGTTGTATAAGCTTCATCTTTGGTCAGTGTCAACTACACACCTGGGCCATGTTAAATTGCGGAGCTTTTGAGTTTTCACAATACTATGAGGCCGTGGCGCCATGGCGAATTTCGATGACTCGCCATGAAAATCTTATTGCCTCTCATTTTGTCATACATTTTCTGACCTTGACCAAAGTGAACACATATGATAAGGCTCCACCCCTGAACATATTTCAACTGCCATATTTGACACCAGGGACAGCGCCACCTAGTGGGAACAGGAAATGTCATGTTTTACACTTTGGGGTACAGTATTGTGATGGGTGACACCTGCAGCCTCAAATTTCTCCAGGAAAGCCTTAAGGAGTTGGTCTTGGGTTACAGTGAAAACTGTGACTTTTCGCAAAAGGGTGTGACCCCAGCAGCATGGCGAACTTTAATGTCACGCCATGAAGAAACAAATTAGTATAACTCAATGAAATCCAGTCTGTTCAGTACCAGACTTTACAGGCATGATGTCAGACCTGCCCTGAACAGATTGATGTGCCCATTGTCGGGAATACGTACAGCGCCACCTAGTGGCAACAGGAAATGTCATGGCTTTAATTTTGTTGTACTGATTTTCACAGGTTCATCGTGGCCACCTCAAAAGCGGTGAATATCAACATCAGTCCCTCGTGATGCTTCAGTGCAAAAATTGTGACTTTAAACTGAACGGCGCACCCTGGTGGCAACGCGGTCCACCATGAAAGATGAAGTGGCTTTTGAGGGGCTTGGAAAGTATATAGAGGCTTTAAATTTAGCACACCCCTCCAAATGGATGAAGGCTTTGTTGTCATGTGATCATTTTTATTGAATAGCGCGAAATGGCTCCACAGCGCCCCCTACAAAATTTCAAAACCACAGCCCCAGCTCTGTGTTTTATGTATGAGTCTGAAACCTGGTAAGCTTATAGGAGATATCAAGATGTACAAAAAAGTCTCTTGGAGCAATATCCAAAATCCAACAGGAAGTCAGCCATTTTAAAATTAATGTGCAATTTTGGCGACATTTTCCCCTCTTTTCAGGCTTCATACTTTGACGAACTCCTCCAAGGGATTTCATCATATTGAACCATTCTCCAGTGTGTGGAATCTAAAGACCTTTGTGATGTTAAATTGCGAAGCTTTTTACGTTCAAGGAAACGGGGTGGTCATGGCGGCACGTGGAGTTTCAATCACTCGCCAAAAAGCAGTAATCTGCTGTCACTCAAAGACACAAAGTCCAATCTCTCCCAAAGGTCGCAGGCGTGATGAGACTCGAGCTCGGAAATGTTTGTTATGCCATTTGTGCATAAGGGTTAGAGCGCCACCTAGTGGAACGACTAACAAATCATGAATGAATGAGTTGAAATGTTAGCTGGTGGTTAAATGCATGAATTCCATCAATGTGACATCACATCGGATGTGCTGGTTTTAGGTGTTGGGCGTGGCTCGACACGCCGGGGGTGCGAGGGCCCTCATAACGCTGCTTGCAGCTTTAATTCTAATTGTTTTCTTTATTATTTCATTTAATAAAGAAAACTGCATCTATTGTGGTGTTATTAGTTCAGCAAGCGAGTTTTTAATCGACTGCTGCCTTATTAATGAGCAACGGTAAATGTTCCAAAGTGGAAAAACAGGCATTTCAAAACTGATCTGCTCATTGTTTTGTGTTTTTGGAAATTTCAGTGTTTTAAAATTTCACTGCATCCAACATCTGTCAAAGAAACATTTAATATTTTACAGCATCCACTTTCCAAATGCAAAAGTAAATAGATGATCTCCAATAATCGGAGGCAAACAGCCCTGACAGCAGCGTGTCTGCATGTTTAATGAGAGAGTTATCAGCACTCTGAAGCCTGTGCTGCTGAAAACGGATGTTGTAATGCTGTAGATGTTAATAATAATCCAGTGTCCAACCTAACAGCCCCAGGTCAGTGGCTCAGAGCCCATGTACATTTTATTGGCCTGTAGAAAGAAAAAAAAAGCCTTTATTCTTATATTTTTCTAAAGCATTTGCTCTCCGGAGTGTAGGAGGACTCGGTTCCACATTAAACTCTCATCATCACTGCTGCTGTTGATTTTTCTGTCTTCCTGTTGGGAAACTGGTGGGCTCTTTATCCATACTTTCATTATTGCAGTGTGCTATGGTTGGCGCTATAGAGTGATGCAGTGAAACAATGAATTTTTATAATCGAGTTATTCCAAGTACTCGATGAATCAGCCCTACGTTATGCTTGAGTTGAGTTTTCTTCTATATGAACTATAAATGTGATGCTTTTTCACACAAGTGCCGACGTGGAAATGTAAGCTCGTATGTAGACGTGATACGTGCCAGCAAAGCTTTGATTTGCTTGACAAAGGTCCATTAAATGATCTTACTTTTTGAGCGCAGTCTTGGCCTCAGTAGATGTGAGTGTGTTTGGCAGGGACTAAACCCGGGCCTTGCTGTATTCTTTCACATCTCGTCACCACTGGTTACATCTGTAATGCAGTGTTTCCCACAGAATTATGTAGCATTTGGAGCAGTACCAAAGGCCGGGGCCACCCACAGACTCTTTTTAATTCATTATAAATACTACCACATTAATCGTCATAGTAATTTGTATCTTCCTAGCTGAATGGATTCAGCATTAAGCTTTGAACTGTATCTAAAGGGACACTTACTTTATCCTCAACCAAACAAACACGAACACACATAATCGTGTTTGATCAGCGTGTTGGTTTGTCTGTAGAAATGCCACGCTGGAATGAAGTTTTAGCTTGACTTGTCCAATCTTGTCGAGTCTTACTAGTCCTACTGGTTGGTTTGCTATCTTGGGTGAGATGCTGCCTTTATGGAATCTGAACTGTTACAAAAGCGGACAGTATGAGAACTGTGCAGTAGGGCTGGGCCATATTATACCGTTCACGGTAATACCGGTATAATGTTAGGCAACGATAGGAAAATGAAATATCGCGATAGAATGGGAGTAAAACGCGCATGCGCAGTGCCTTTGTTTTCATACGCACATGGCCGATTGTTGAGTGAAACAGATGAACCAGAATTGGTTTGTAAAAATGGTGCAACTTCAGTGATGTGGAACTGGTTTGGTGTTTGTCCGTCAGATACACAACAAAGCACATTTTTTTGCAGAGCATGCAAGCGGCCATCGTTATTGTCGGACTAAGATGCTCTTAAATCTGGGAGTAATCTGGGTCCTAAACTCCGTATTCTTCAGGTCAAACAAACACTGCAGCATCACTGAGAGTTAAAAACTGTCTAAATTCTTTCATCTTTAATAAAACGATCAGCATTGCTGCTTTACCAGGTGTAACTATAAAGTTTAACTTCCAGGCATCCATGAAAACAAAAGTTATTACATTTAACGGAGTTAGAAGTTAGCAGGAAGCTAGCGGAAGTTAGCTCGCTAGTTTCGCTAGTTACCTAAGCATGATATAGCATGTTCTGACTGAGAGATTTCTGAAAAAAATCAAACGTACAGCTCTGCTATCACTTCCAACATAAATGAAGACAGGAAACTAAACAGCAGTGACGTTTGTAGGGTTACTGAAGTTGGGCTAGCTGGTATATAATGATGTGCTACGTGATCGCTAGCGACACAGCTATGTTAGCATAACATAAACAGTGAAGCTGGAGGACGAACACTAACACTTTTCCACTTATAAAAGTTAACGTGAAGGTTCCTCATGGTTAGAGACAAATGCAATCGCATGGCAGGATGCTGTAAACGGACCAAACTTCAGTCAGGAGAACAACTGAGATAATCCATCCACAATACGAGGTTAGTCATTAATATACTGCAACAACATGGGAATAGAGCAGCTGCCAGAGAATTCAACATTAATGAATCAATGGTACAGAAGTGGAGGAAGCAAGAAGAATGAGTTTAATAAAGTTTGATTTATCTGACTGCTTTGTTTCACTTAATGTGCCTTATAATCCCGTGCACCTTATGGTCCGAAAAATGCGTACTGCACACTGCAGTTTAATGTTGCAAAGCACCTCTTTTTAACTTCAGTGGATATTATACATGGTTATGCTCAGGACATGTCAGCCCATTTCTACTGGAAATGCCTTTTGGTTAAACTTTCAGCAAGGAATTTGCATTTGCACTGTTACATTTTTATAAAGCTTTAATGTACATAAAAACCAGCTTCTTGTTTAAGTGAAAATAAATGGAAGGTTGTCTTTTTGCGCTAGTAATGTTGTGGAGTTGTATTTTGTCTCGCATCAATTATATCGTCGGTTATATCGTTATCGCAAATTTTCAAATATATATCGTGATAAATATTTTTGGCCATATCGCCCTGCTCTACTGTGCAGCACAAATGGAGGCTGTGGAGAGAGACTGAACTACTACACAGTTAACTTCTGCGTAGATAGGCTTCTAGACTCAGCTTGTAGCATGTTCCATTAGGTGCTAGTACCAGGTACTTTGTATTTTAAGTACCTACTCAGCTGGGGTTGCAAGCAGTCTGAGACGATCCAAAAATGTGACATCAGAGGACTGCATGTCACTGATTGCCTAGTCATTGGCATCACTAGATGAGGCTTTTGTAGGACACAACTTTAGACCACAAAAATGGGAGCTCTACTAAGTTGCCTGACTTTCTTTAAATCATAACAGAGCGTCTTTTTTTTACGCTGCAGCAGAAACTGTTGGAGCACACTGCTGAATAAGAGCAGTTCATTAGTAGATGCACATCCAGTGTGATAGCCACACTGCTCTTTAAACCGGTCAGCTCACTTCTCTGGCTAAGCTAAAACAACAGCACATCATTACAGATACAAAGAAGTAACTGAGCGTTATAATTATGTGCTTCTCAAAGCTTCCGCTGTCACTGACTGTAGCTCTCTGCAGATCTCCACAGTGCAAACACATTGTGGCTGTCAGTTTCTCTACATACTGTCTATGTATAGTTTAACATTTTTATTTACGTTTGCTATTCATCTGTTCACAAGTTGAATTATTCTGAGTAAAAGTAACCTCTGAGGTCAAGCGTGCGCATACTCGTTTCTCACAATGTTTCTTTTCATTTTTTTCACTTAGTCGAGTAAGTGGTTGACAAAAATCTTCACAATCAGACATTTTCTTGCCCAATATATTACAGGATGCACTATAAGCTGTCTTACATTTTATACAAGTGTTGCATTAATTTACCTGCCATCTGAATTTAGGAATTCGTAAATATATCTTTGCCTCCACAGACTGATGTCAGCCAGAACCGCCCTCGAACTGATCCCAGTGCAACCTGGTCCCGCACGAATGATCCCAGTACCAGAGAGCCTCTGTTGGACGACTGTGAGCGAATGGGGACTCTGTTTGGTTCGCTCAACAAGTGTCTGCGGGGAATGGGCTTCAGCCAGATGTACTTTGGGGACAAAATAGTGGAGCCGGTCGTGATCGTCTTCTTCTGGCTGCTGCTCTGGTTCCTGGGCATCCAGGCCTTAGGACTGGTGGGAACTCTGTGTATTATCATCATCTACATCCAGAAATAATGTTGATGATTTGAGTGGTGCTTGGTGAAACTCTGGAGAGGCCTGTACTTATACACTCTTGGTGATTTACGATGCTTTATAATTGTGATTGTCCATCTGGAGCCTTCACTTGCTTTCCACAGTTGATGCAAACAATGGAGACTGATTAAAGAAAAACCAGCACAGAGCCAGATTAATGGATTTGATCATCTTGCAGTATTTACCACAGAGGACGCGGCGTCAGTTTGGGGTATTTTTGTGGCTGGTTTGATTGCATGCACGTTTATGTTCATGTACATTTTTGGGAGAAATATTAAATGAATCCCACAAAGATGATTCACTAATGTTTTCAGTGCACAGTTCACTGTGAACTGTGTTGAGTGTAATGCTAACAGTGTCTCATTTTGGGCCGGATGTGGTTGTGATTGTGTGTCTTTATTTGGACAGAGAAGGGCTGATTTATCGAGTGCATGAGTGATGTAGAGGCCTTCATGCTGTGAGCACAGTAGCTGAGCTCTGGCTCATCGTGCTTCACTCAGTCCTCATTCTGCATCCACATGTTTCTGCATCAGGACAGAGGAGGAGAATCCCGATGCATGGAAGTTACAGTGACCTGATGGGCTTCCAGTGTGTCAAAGATCATTCCACAACGACACAATCTGTTGTGTGTTTTCTCAGCCTGCACAAATATGGCGACTGTTTTCTTTCTTTCTGATTTTACAGTTGTTACGAAGCAAATTGAAATGTAATTTCCAATGTGACAATAATGAGACTCGGAGCTGCACGATGTGACGATGTGGAATTTTGACTTTGACGCATACCTGCACCCTCACACAGCCTGCTGAAAACAAACCGTGTTGTGCATGTTTAAGAGTAACGGTAACATGAACAACTTAGCGGTTACGCTCAGATTTCAGGTTTATATGGTGGAATTGTAATAACAGCGCCCTCCTCTGGTTGAGTCCTGCACTACACCTGGCCTGTCAGATTTATGCAGAGAATCGCTGTCAGCCTGCATGACCACACAGTGCATTGTCCGTTCTAACAGAATTTGCCTTGATATCAAATTATCTAAATTGCCATCGAACTTTGAACTCCCATCAGCTCATCTGAAGACTTTATCGGTCATGCTAATAGTGAACACAGTCCGTAATCTCTTAATATCGTGTCATTGCCAGAAACACCTTTAGTCTCCTTTGCAATGATTCTGCAGGATTTTATTAGATGGTTAAAATTATTTGAATAGATTTAAAGTGAATATCATTAATGGAGTGTTGTCACACCCACACCCACATAGTATGACATGCATGCTGCTGGGAAAAGGAGAGAAAAGAAGAGACTGAAAAGTTTATTTCCGCCTCCAGGATGACCAGAAGAGAACACACAGTTCACCACAATGTAACCAGTTTACTTAAGAGCGAGGTTATCTGAGCACGTAATGATTTAGTGGTTCTGGAGTTTTTTTCTTTGACTTGAAAGTGGAAAAATTAAGCTAGAATGATACACTGGTGAACTTTGAGGACTAATTCCTGCCCCATGCAGCTGATCAGAGCCACTGCATGGTCTCTGTGGGCAGTCGAGTATTTCACCGCAGTCTTCCACTTTGTGTTTGCTAGTGTGGTAGAGTGGCTGTGAACATCAGGCCAGGATGTTGTATGTTCCTAAACTAAATGCGATAATGAAGATATTGTTATTTTGTTAAACACAAGTGTGTGACAGCGTGTTCAGCTGAAATCCTAACATCGCACACTTTAATGTGTGCTGTGCAAACTAATCTGTGACCTCTCGGGTTTCCAAAGAGCTGAATGCTTAAAACAGCAAATGCTGATGTGAGTAAACCCTGGACTCGCCTTTGCTCTTGTCTCAGGTTATTTAAGTATATTTGTGTTCAGACGTGCAGGTGTCTACATTAACTACACTCTAATCATGGGGAATGCATAATCACAGATGGTAAGCTACTGGTTTCCAATGGCCAAGCTACATTTGTCCCTCCTTTAAGATGCTGCAATCAGCTATTATCAAAATAAAGTATTTTTCATATGGCAAACATGTCATCTAATGATATTCCAGTGTATTAATAAAATGTTTTTAAAAATATTCTCTGGTTGTACTGTGTTTAAAAAAAAAAAAAGTTATTCCCAGAAAGTAACAAATTACTCTTTACTTAAAAAAACATAAGTAATCACACCATGTAGAAAGTAATTTGTTACATTAGTTCCATCATATTTTTGTTACTTGGCAACTTAATATGGAAAGTTGTCTGCCATTAAACAGCACAAGCTTACAGTAAGTTTGTAGGTCTGTAAGACTAGGAAGAGATCAAAGTGCCAGGACATTGTGAGACCACACACTTTGAGCATCGAGCTGCATCTGGTTTGGATGTCACGTCCGCATGTTGTCTTTGCAGGTGCTTGCAGAACTTCAGTGTCATGTTTTGCAACAGTAGGTGTTTCTGCACTGGCACAGTTTATACCTTATTATCACATTGTTTTTCATTTGTGTAATAACTGGCTGTAATACTCACGTCTGCTCTCCTCCAAAGCGGTACATCATTGCCGCTTGAATGAGCTGAGCTCAGGCAGTTGTTGCAAACATTTACCTTATAAGCCCCAACAGATCATTTCTATGCATCTGTCATTCAGATTATTAGTACAGCAATGTTTTATATATTTTAAATCTGTATGCAACAGTCTGTAGTAGTCATCAGGGTAGACAGTCGGATCCATTCTACAAGTGAAACGTTGTTCTTCACTTTTCTGTGTGTGAGCCCACAACTACAGATTACATGTATTCACAGTGGATGGTAATCAGCTCGTGCTAAGCTGTCAGCGTGACATACAAATAAACTATAATATAAATCTCAAATATTTATACACTTACAGTGGGGCAAAAAAGTATTTAGTCAGCCACCGATTGTGCAAGTTCCCCCACTTAAAATGATGACAGAGGTCAGTAATTTGCACCAGAGGTACACTTCAACTGTGAGAGACAGAATGTGAAAAAAAAAATCCATGAATCCACATGGTAGGATTTGTAAAGAATTTATTCGTAAATCAGGGTGGAAAATAAGTATTTGGTCACCTCAAACATGGAAAATCTCTGGCTCTCACAGACCTGTAACGTCTTCTGTAAGAAGCTTTTCTGTCCCCCACTCGTTACCTGTATGAATGGCACCTGTTTGAACTCATCATCTGTATAAAAGACACCTGTCCACAGCCTCAAACAGTCAGACTCCAAACTCCGCCATGGCCAAGACCAAAGAGCTTTCGAAGGACACCAGGAAAAGTATTGTAGACCTGCACCAGACTGGGAAGAGTGAATCTACAATAGGCAAGCAGCTTGGTGTGAAAAAATCAACTGTGGGAGCAATCATCAGAAAATGGAAGACATACAAGACCACTGATAATCTCCCTCGATCTGGGGCTCCACGCAAGATCTCATCCCGTGGGGTCAAAATGATCATGAGAACGGTGAGCAAAGATCCCAGAACCACACGGGGGGACCTGGTGAATGACCTGCAGAGAGCTGGGACCAAAGTAACAAAGGTCACCATCAGTAACACACTACAACGGCAGGGAATCAAATCCCGCAGTGCCAGACGTGTTCCGCTGCTGAAGCCAGTGCATGTCCAGGCCCGTCTGAAGTTTGCCAGAGAGCACATGGATGATACAGCAGAGGATTGGGAGAATGTCATGTGGTCAGATGAAACCAAAGTAGAACTTTTTGGTATAAACTCAACTCGTCATGTTTGGAGGAAGAAGAATACTGAGTTGCATCCCAAGAACACCATACCTACTGTGAAGCATGGGGGTGGAAACATCATGCTATGGGGCTGTTTTTCTGCCAAGGGGACAGGACGACTGATCCGTGTTAAGGACAGAATGAATGGGGCCATGTATCGTGAGATTTTGAGCCAAAACCTCCTTCCATCAGTGAGAACTTTGAAGATGAAACGAGGCTGGGTCTTCCAACATGACAATGATCCAAAACACACCGCCCGGGCAACAAAGGCGTGGCTCCGTAAGAAGCATTTGAAAGTCCTGGAGTGGCCTAGCCAGTCTCCAGACCTCAACCCCATAGAAAATCTGTGGCGGGAGTTGAAAGTCCGTGTTGCTCGGCGACAGCCCCAAAACATCACTGCTCTCGAGAAGATCTGCATGGAGGAATGGGCCAAAATACCAGCTACTGTGTGTGCAAACCTGGTAAAGACCTATAGTAAACGTTTGACCTCTGTTATTGCCAACAAAGGTTATGTTACAAAGTATTGAGTTGTATTTTTGTTATTGACCAAATACTTATTTTCCACCCTGATTTACGAATAAATTCTTTACAAATCCTACCATGTGGATTCATGGATTTTTTTTTTTTCACATTCTGTCTCTCACAGTTGAAGTGTACCTCTGGTGCAAATTACTGACCTCTGTCATCATTTTAGGTGGGGGAACTTGCACAATCGGTGGCTGACTAAATACTTTTTTGCCCCACTGTATGGCAAATTGAAGTAAATGTAGGTGGTATTTCTGTCAAATGTACTGCTTATTTTTCATAACTGCAACACTCTGAATACAGTGGTTCCCTCGCTAGGTTCACTTCTCGCGGCCTCGCTGTTTCGCAGATTTTTTTGGGGGGGAAATGTGAACACTGTGTCATTGGTTTGGCTGTCAAACATCTAATACACCATGGATCAGCCTTCGCCTAGTCTCCCTGATGTGCACTTCTTCTGTTGCAACACAGTATTTTATTCTCTTTTGTATAGTATGTTATTCTACTTTATCTTCTATTCTATTGTTCTTTTCTTAATTGTTGCTGCTTTTAACTTTAACTGTCCACTTCCTGCCATGACCAAACAAATTTCCCAGGTGTGGGACTAATAAAGGTTTATCTTATCCCATCACATCAGAGGAGTCACCCCGTGGTATTCTGAAGATAAGTAAAGACAATAGATATAAACACAGAAGCAGCACAGATTCCTTTTGGCACAACACCGGCTTTCACGTCCTCGGGGGACGTAGCCCTTGTACCTTTTTGACTTTGCTGTGTGGGTATGTGTGTCAGTGATTTGAGTGTAATATTCCCAAATTTGTGTGCATTTCATTTCCAATACCAGTTTTGCCTTTTTGATGATACGAAATGTTCTTTTTGTCTCAGCTTTTGTTGCTTTGCTGTAGTTTCTCTTCACACACATGCCCACAAAGTTATGGTTGATGTGATACGATTTACAGGAGCGTAAAATCTTCACGTATTAGTCAGATCTGTTAGCGTATTTACCTACCATCCAAAATGTGGTTACTGTGGATGAATCCTTACTTGCATTAACTGTAAGATGAGAAAACAAACGCACTCAGGTCTGCTGTAGCTGCATTCTTCTAAACAGTTGGTGTGGGTATGTGCAAAAGCTCAGTATACAAATGAAGAATCACAACAGGAAACAGTCTTTTTGAGGATTTTTCCACATTTCCAGATGCAGCAACCTTCCTGTTTGTCATCTGACAACCTGAGAGAAGAACAAGCTTCCCACCTGCACTGCCGGGTTACAGGACGTGTCAGTCAAAATGATACCAAAGATCTGCGCAAAATCATTTTCTGACACCTTTATTCATTTACAAAGAAACATCAACATATGTTGCAGCGTATACAGATGACTGTGAGCAAAATGAAAGTGCATCGTCACACAGATCGACCTGCAGTAACACAGGTGTACACTTTGATATCAGGTAAATGTTTGAGACCAATAAAAGTTGAATCTCATGGTAACAAAGATCAATAGTCAGAACACAAAGATAACATTCAAAGTTTTAGTTTTAAATTATGTATATGCAGATAAACATACTGAATACACTAACATTTACAAGCAATGTACAGTATATACAGTGCACTTTCACCTCCACAAACCTGTGAAGGCTGAAATATTCAACAGGAGTCAACATACAAACCTTTTCAAGTATATCTGTCGGAGCGATTTTCCTCTGGAGAAATTCACCACCAATCAAAATTTTAAATAAACATTAAAAGCAGCGACCTGTTAACGCTTTAGAAACAGCTGCTCAGCTCCAGTGGAACGATCACATCTTCTACCACACTTGACAAAGCAGTAGTGCATACACTTTACTGTACACGCCAGACTTCTGGGACCACATCATTGTCATGTCAGACCTGTAGACACTTCACATGAGAACTGAAGCTGAGCGTGAATGAATTACTGAGCTTATATTTCATGAGTTAAAGAAATTAACAAACTACGTTTGGCATTTTGAGTCCGACTCCTCACTGACTGAGATTTTGAACTAAAAATAAACAGACAATTTCAAGACATCACACTGGACAGGGGCAAGCTGCTGTGACTTTTTTTCAAGAGTTATTTATTGAACTCCTGATAAATCCAGCTCAGTGTCCATTGCCAGCCTCCAAGAGGATGCGGCTGGGCTCAGTGAATTTGGCTGTGACGATGTAAAACAGAGCGGGTCCTGGCACGAGGGCCAACAGCGGCAGGTCCTGTTCCAGCTTGTCCAGTCGGGAGATCGAGATGATGCCGTAAGCATGCAGCAGCCAGTGGCTGAACAGGACGATGAGACGCTTCTTCTTGGCAACCAGATTCTTAAAAGACTGTGTTCAAAGGAGATGGGTTATGGTAAGTGGACAGAGAAGAGAAATAACCCATACACATATGTCAGCTTCCAAACGCAAACAAACATGTGCAGTAATGACAGCAAACCAGACAGAGTCCTGAACATACATGCATACGTGTGTGTGTGTTCACAAGTTATCATGTTCGTGTGGGGTCTGTCTACACTGCCTGCCCGCTGAGGGGGCAACAATACCCCATCAGCCTTTTACAGGTAAGGGGTTTAAAAAAAACACAACAACAACAACAACCATCTACAGTCTAGAGTAGTTCCTAATTCCTAAATGGTTAGTGCCCACACAATTAGTTTGGAGGAGTCATTTTGCTGTTGTAACTTTATACAAGTCGATGAATAAACACTGTAAAGAAGTATAATTAGTATCCAACCTCATATCAAATCGAAGAACTTCTTGATCACAATTGTAAAGTTAAACTGGGAAATAAGAAATGCCCACACCGCAGTGACTGTAGTTACCTGTATCTCAGAGGCAGACATGTAAACAGCCAACGTGACAAGAGACAGGACCAGGATGATGTAGGGGAATGCATAGTCTGAAACAATAACACAGTCGTCTTTACTCAGAGTTATTTAAACAAAAAGGGCATTAGTCATAGTCTTATGAAAGCTGTAAAACAAAAATGATACCACAGTGTGAACTAAGAAGCAGAGTCCCACAGGTACTCACAGAGCAGTCCTCCTCCTATAGCCTGCAGCACAGTGAGGATCGGGAAGAAGTACAGAGCAGCATAGATGCTCTTAAAACGGTCGGATTTGCCCAAACCACACGCCATCTTCTTCACCAACAGAGGACGCAGCATCATCATTAGTATCAAGCAAAATGCATAGTAGATCAGCACGATCGTGTAGCTGAGAAAAAGGACATTGAGGAGTTCGTGTTACGCTGATGCAACAGATACAGAATGAATGACAAGCCTGAGGTGACCTCCCACCAGCCTATGCACCAGTT
This sequence comes from Rhamphochromis longiceps, assembly GCF_057381845.1. NCBI lineage: Eukaryota > Metazoa > Chordata > Actinopteri > Cichliformes > Cichlidae > Rhamphochromis > Rhamphochromis longiceps. The sequence goes on along the minus strand of NC_140575.1, from coordinate 2,997,046 downwards.
CAGAAGGAAACTGCACAAGAGTTAAAAAAGAGAATAAAGAATCAGAAGCATGTTGATCGGTTTACTCATTCAGCAGGTGTCTGTTCAGCTTGTCTAATAAACAAAGTAGCCTCGATCATTCGTCAGTGTGAGGCTACTCTCCTGCTGCTTCATATCGAATGAACCTCCCAGTGTTTCTCCTGTCAGCACGCTGCTGCCAGCCTCCACCACCCAGCATCAATGTGTCCACCTGTCATGATCTGCAGTGTAACAGGAGGAAAAGTCATCTAAGAACTCATCTGACTGAAACACTAAGATCCAATAAGTAACCTCAATCTTTTGAATAAAGACTGGGTATGCTGGTCTCTCCTCAGCTTGCTGCCTGTACGTTGAGGTTTTTTCCCCAGTTGATAACAGGGTTTGTTCCCTGTGCCTCAGGGTCAGGGAACAGTTCCTGACGAGCGACAGTTCAGAGTACCCAGCCTTCTTAAAGTTGCTGGTGTTTGAGAGCGCTCCGTGTCTCTGCTGTCACTCATGTAGGCATCAACAGTGAGGCTGAAGGCACTGACTGGGAGGAACCACCTGCTTGACCTGAACCGTGTTCTGCTGTCCATAACTAAGCTTTTTCTTATTTAACGTATAATTGTATTTTCTTTTTTTAAATTTTGCCCTAAGACACAGAGCTCAGTGTCCCACAGTATGGCCTTGATGCCCTGCTGCAAACACACCTTTGTCCTCTTCTGTGGAGTGCTGGGAATTATTGTTTTATGGTTAATTGTAGAATTTGGCAAAATGATTACTGGTAATACTCACAGTGGGTACACAGCTTCCTGAGTGCAGTGTAATGTGTTGACATAGTCTGGACTTGGGTTGTACAGCATCGTGTACCAGTCTGAAAGCATTTGCACTCGACAAGAACGGATAGTGAGCATTCCCACAGGCTCTGTGACCAGCAGAGTGACCACAGCTGACATACTGCACTCCAACATGGCGGTCACATGTTGGAGTAAAGCACTGGAACTACAAAGGAAGAGCATGAGATCAAATGACAGAAAGAAAACACACTGTCCTCACAGACAAGAGCACTAAAGGGATTCTGTGCTTGGAACAAATACTCCCTAAGTTAGACATGTTTCATATAGCACCCCAACCAATCACAGCAGATGGCCCCGCCCCTCCCTGAGCCTGGTTCTGCTGGAGGTTTCTTCCTGTTAAAATGGAGTTTTTCCTTCCCACTGTCGCCAAACGACTTGCTCATAAGGGGTCATATGATTGTTGGGTTTTCTCTGTATGTATTATTGTAGGGTCGACCTTACAAGATAAAGTGCCTTGAGGCACTGAAATGAAGCCAAAAATTGTCACACTACAGGAAAACCTTAAAGACATAAAGCCCTGGGTAACTAGTTATTTTCTACTTCCAAATTCAGACAAATCAATGTTCTGAACAAGACCTTCAAAATTAGACATTTATGAGTGATGCTGAAAAATTAGTTCATACCGCAACTTAACAGCAGCACAATTTGAATTCCTTATTATTCAGCTATCAAACACTAATTAGACTCAAAATGCCACAGTGACTGAAACAGGGGGGGTTGCACACGTGTTGAAGAACAAAACAAATAGTAATATTAGACAAAAACAACCCAAGTAAGTACAAAATGTGCTGAGGGCAAAACCTTCTCCAAACCTACTGTATATGGTCTTATTTAAGAGTAATTGCCTCCTAAACCTACTAACTAGACCCTTAGAAGCAAGAACTGCAATCAAGCATTTACAATAACTGGCAATGAGTCTGTCACGTAACTAGAAGCTCATTTTTCTTTACAAAACTGTTTTAATTCAGCTACACTGCAGGGTTTTTCAGCGTGAATGACCTGTTTAAGGTCAAAGCTGTTTATTTTAAGCCCTGACACTGACTACACCAGTCCAAAACCTTCATTTTTTTATTTTTAAGCCATTAACAGGTGGACGTGGGGGTTTGTTACTGATCATTGTTCAAGTGTGTTTGAGCTTCTCCTCCATGATTTTCTGGTAGAGCGCAGAATTGACTCCATCAGTTACAGGAAGTCAACCAGGTCCTGAAGCAGCAAACAGCCCCAGAACAAACTGACACCACCATGTTTTACTGCTGCCATGTGTTGTTTTTATGAAATGCTATGTTAGTTTTACAACAGATGTAATGTGACTTCAGATCTCTTCTTGTCAGTGCACAGCATGCTTTTGCTTTGTCCAAAGTCTCTGGTGCAGGGGGCAATTACTTTTCCTACATAGTACCCTGAAAAATGCATTTTATATTTACTTGATTTATCTTTGTCTAATATTAAAGTTAGTCGTAGTTCCCTAGATATAGCCAAGCTATACCATTCAACATTATACTGTGACAGGAATAGAAAAAAGTGTAGTTCAACATGAAATCCTGAGAACTTGAATTTGTTTGAAAACATAATAGTAAGGTCTCCACTACTGAAGGCTTGTAGAAAGATAGGGGGCTGAAATTTAAGGGATGGCAATCAAGAACCTTGTAATTATCAGTCTGCTCGTCTGTGGATTCTGCTTGTCGTTTCCACTTACACTACAGTCAGCTGGAGGAGGGAAATAGTGGAACAGTCTGCAGCGTAGATGTGGACGTTATTTTTGTTGTTATTGCACAAAAGGACGACAGCATGTTAGTAAAGTTCAAACTGCATCCAGAACAGAAACAACTGCATTGTACTGCTAACAGAACATCACAGACAACGCTAAGCTAGCCAGAGCGATATTAAAGCTGAGTAAATGCTGACCGGGCGGGGGCGGGGTCACGTCAGCCCCGTGTTCATTTTTATTTGAAGTGTTTTCTATTTATTGTTTCATTATGACTTTCTTATAATGCTACAGTTATAAGACGGAGTGTTTTTGTCATAAGCCGTACTGCTGCCACAGATTAACCTTTCAGGTGCGTCTGGTATTAAACATAATCTAATGTTAGGCCTGTGTGCAGGCTTAAACTGCTTATTTGCCTTTTTTCAGTTACATGTTTTCATAGAAGCAAAGGTTAGAACAGCAGAAGTCTGAATGTTATAATTCAAATTTGGGACTATTTTATTTCACTTAATAGAAAAAGTACATTACTGCTACAGTTTACATATTCTTTACATTTGCTATTTTATATAGTAATATTTTATGTTTGGCCTTTAGAGATGTGTTTACAATATTAATTACACATTAGACCAGAAGTGCCACTGAGTGCTCATTATATAAACTCTTCATTAAGTTTGAAGTTATGCAATATGACTTATGGACATGATCACTTTGGTCACTTCACACAGAAGTAACTTCCTCTGTACAGCAGCAGCTTTGGAACTCAGTCTCACCTCTTCTTTCCAGAGTACCATTCAATAAAGAACCAGTGCAACACAAGAGGCAACATGGCCATAAACCCCAGATAGAGCCAGTCGTAGATCTCAGGAGACTCGATGCAGCGCTCACACACTTTCTGCATGTTGGCCCGCTCTCCTCGAGGACAAACCTGCCAAAACACATTATTGTGAGTACAATCTGAATCTCATCCAAATCCACTCTTAAAGCTGTCTTTCATTTAATTGCGCTGCTACATTCATTCAAATCCACCATTCAATGCTTTTTTAATACTTTGAATACAGAACACAACAACTGAACGTTACAACTTAACAATTACAGTTACTGCTTTGTGCTTACAACATATAAACGTAGTAAAATTAAAAACGTGATGACCTCAGATTACAGGAACAAAAGTCCAGACAGTGACTATAAAAACGACTGACCAGGAGCAGTCGCAGGTGTCACAGCTGGTTTATTTAACGCTTTCTTTGGTGTGTGGGGAGACGTTGACATGCACTCTTCATTTTGCAGCGGATGACTTTCAGCTGGTGGAATAATTTCGTGGTACTGCTGCCTTTTGCTGCAATAGTTTTACAGCATGTTTTGCAAATTTCTGCATTTCGTTCTGCATCATCCTTGTGAAAACGAGTCAACAGCGAGTCTCGTTCACTCGCTCGTCTGTCACCATATTTTTCCCTAACTGGTAGAATATAAAGACGCATGCTCAGCACAGTGCGCCAGGTGGAAAATTTTCCAGTTGGGAGGGGGGATTAATGATGCATTTGCAGCGTGTGGGAGGAAAAAATGATTCATTATCTATTTTACACACGGTTATTGTAACTGAAAATAAGAACACTGGTAGAGTAATGAGCATTTCTTAAGTGCTGGCTAGTTATGACCTTTCTAAGTGGAGACGGCATGTTCTCTCTGTGCCTGTGAGAGTTTGGCTTCTCCAGCTTCCTGCCACATGTCCATTCATGTCTCTGCACTGTTCCTACAATTAGTGATAGTCCAGGCTGTGATAGGCTCTACTGGCTCACAACTCGAACAAGCAGGACGAGCACTTCCGAATTTCCTCAGAACAGTCTGCTACACCACAATGACTGGATCTCAATATGGAAACCTGAATTATTATGAGCCGCGCTCTCTTTTATGATGCAAGGCGCAAAGTTAGACATACATCCACGTACTGTCTATCCAACAGCACATCAGCAACAACTAATGTTTAGTACTCACACCACATTCTCCCTCCACTGAGCCGTTGACCATCATCCTGCCACAGTACAGCCCTGGACATGTTGAACTCACGGCCACAGCTGCAAGCATACAAAACCATTGTGAAGTGTGCAAGCATCAATACTATAGTACAGTATTTTCAAACAATCAGGATGCTTGAAACTTAAAAATTGAGCTGTAAACTTTCTTTTAGCTTGGTGGTGGTATAAAGTTCATTTAAAACAGGCATGTCCAAAAAGTCTGGCCCGGGGACCAATCATGGCCCTTTCTGCCTACCTTAAAATGTATAATTTGTGGCCCACCGCCACAAACAGGATTAATAAAGTGTAATTTCTCTGTTCCTCATGTTGTCAGCAACATGAGATGTAACCAGTGAGTGTATACACCAACACAATACACACAATGGTAAGTCTCTTTAAAAATTAACCTGAGATTCAGCAGCTTTATCCCACACAGCCTGATCTTTGTGTTCATTTACTCTCCATATGCAAATGAAAAGTCGTTTTATTTTGTAATTCTTGTGTTATTGAAAATATTTTGTTATTGTTATGATTTTTGAAAGAATAATGATTATATCTCAAAAACAAAAGATTGAGTAAGATTGTTGGTCCTGGGTGACAGACTGGATGATGATGGCAGTGCAGAAGATGACGGGCAGCTCCTGTGACAGGTCGAACTTCCTGAGTTGCCGCAGGAAGTTCAACCTGTTGGGCCTTCTTCCAGACACAGTGTATGTGAAGAATATTGTACTTCCCATGAAAAGATGGATCCTAGGAATCTAAGGCAATCCACAGTGGGTGCACAGTACTGTTGAAGATGGCGAGAGTAGAGGGGGGGTTCTCTAAAGGTCCACTGTCATCTCCACAGTCTTGAGCAGGTTCAGATCCAAGTGGTTCTTACTGTGTTGTGTGTATGTGACTTCAGGTCATCATACAGCCCACTCCAAAGTCAAAGGTAAATCCCACAGAGCACCACTGCACCTCCAATCAGAATCATGGTTAGGTTGTCTGCGTCGATGAAAACCAGGGAAAATATACGTAGAGAGGACCGTTTAAGAGTTCCTCTCTGGTAAAATGATGGGAGGATAACAGCAAAAGACGGAGCAAAAAACACAGGAACATGCAAAGCATGAGAACACAAAGCGCTGAGGCTCCATCCTCAGCGACATCTCGGATCATCTACTGAGCAGATGCACCTGTGGTATCAATTTCAAAAATCCAAGATGCCGTCTTTCTTGAGTTATCATACTCACAAGATTTTTTAATAAAGTTTGACATCTGACCTTGAGATCACTAAGATTTCAACTCATGTGAGATTTTCAATGTTAGACCTATGGTATGAATTTGAACATTTCTTCAGTTATCACATCCGCAAACTTGGGTGTCGACCCTGGCCCAGCAGGGGGATAAAGATACCCCGTCAGCTTTTTACAGCTGAGGGGTAAAGAGTAGAGGGTTAAAAAAATAGCAGGCCTACAAACAAAGTCTTTTTCTTAAGAAATGGAAAAAAAATTCTGCAGGACGCAGAACCTGAGAGAGCATCTGACCCTTCAATCGATCCCTCTCTCGTTTGCTGAAGCCGGATCAGAAATGGTCACAGCAGAGGGTTTGCTGTCATGAAGCAATGTTTAAGGAAAGGAAACAGGAAGAAAAGGTAGACCAAATTACACAAGAACTGAACTTTAAAAACAAGGAGCGACATGTCTATTGGAGTGATGACTCTAAAATCTTTGGTTCAAACTTGTACATAGAAAGCGTGTATAGAGCTTAATGACTGATTGTCTACTATAAAACACAACGGATGCGCTCTCCAGCCAGTGGTGTTGGAGAGGTTGTCAAAATGAATGTAATTATAAACACAGACATTACTGTCAGGCATCTCTCTCCTCTCGGTTTCAGTGGGATAACTGCGCGTCTTATTTCTGAGTTAAGCCTCCCATGCAACACAGCAGCAGAGACGGGACACAACAACAAGACCCCCCACTCACACGTACACGTTGCGTGAGCTTGAGATTAACACATATCCACTCCAGTTCTTAGGAAAACTGTACACACGCTACTGCAGTGTATGTAACCGGCATGCAATATTTCTGTCACTTAGATAAGCTTCAAAGGCCGGGCGGTTGTTAGCTAAACTTCCAAGCTCACAGCTAAGGCTAACTTCCACATTTTATAAAAATACATATTATGAGAAACGCCGCAAAGTCTCTCAACACCTTAGGTATCATGTGAGGAAACGTGAGGGCAAAAGGCGACCTCAACTTACCCATTTTGAGAACGATATGACTTGTAAATCTGCCTTTTAAAACCACAGCTTAATCGTGTTTGTTTGGGACTGCTGTAACCGGAAGTGGACCAGAACACTTCTCTTGTTTAGCCGACTGGTCTCCGCGTAGTGCTGCCCTCTGCCGTCTGTCGCTTTTCACTCCTTCTTGACATCTGTGGGGTTTTGTGACATTTGTGTTATTGTCACCTTCTGAGCTGCACCGGAATACTCAAAAACATCTGTGCTTTTTCTGTTTCTTATTTTTTAAGTGGAGCAGGTGGAGGAGCCTCAATATTAATTGCCATGGTTAATTCAGTAAGATATAAGCAGATGTCTCATAAGCTAAGCTAACTGACTTCATTACTAAATATATTTGTTACTGCGTTTATGCACTTATCACTTGGATCTCATAACTCATCAAAACAGTTTGTACTTTTGTCAGTCAGAATTTTAGATCTCTTGCGTTCCTGAATACTGTCAATCATTTAATTCGTTTTTACTATCAAATGACTTCAATCTATGTATGAGGGAGCAACGCCAGTAACACATTGTCAAAGTAAATGGGGTCTTTTGCACAGGTCAGTTTGTGTTGTGAAAAAAGGCATAACTGTTTTGAGGACATTCATTACAGTGATAAGCATCACTTTTCTGTGAGAACTGTGCCATAGTGATTGAGAAAAACTGTAATCTACCAGAATTTTCCCACACAACCATCTTTAGGGTTTACAGACACTGGCTTAAAAAAGAGAGATGCAGAGACTGGCAGTTCTCTGAGTGAAAATACCTTGTTGATGTCCGAGGTCAGAGGCTGACAGGAAGGCAACACTAACTCAATCAACCACTAGTTACAAAAGAGAGAAGAACATCTATAAACGCACAACACATGGGCTACAACAGCAGAAGACCACAAGAGGTGTCACTCCTTTAGCCAGGTCCAGAAAACTGAGGCTACAGTTCACAATGACTCACTGAAACTGAACAAGAAAAGATGCTGTACTCCAGTGACCTCCACAGTCCAGTAGAGCACCATTGGGATGAGCAGACAACAAATCTGACAAACAGTGAATCAGAATCAGAAAGGGTTTTATTGCCAAATGTTGAGCAGGTTTACAACATTAGGAAATCGCTGCGGTGCTTCAGTGCAAACATACTGTCATAAATTACGCTTAAATAGACATGAAAATAAGAATGAGAATAAGAATTAAAAGTGCTACGTAGATAGATATATACATGATATATACATGAGTGCAGGTGGTGATCAGTGCAAACATGGAATGATGCAGTGAACACAGCGTAGGGTCATGTGTTAGTGGCGGGAACAGTCATGCGGTTATTGTTCATGTGTCCAACAGCAGAGGGGAAGAAACTGTTCTTATGGCGAGAGGTTCTGGTGTGAATGGACCGGAGCCTCCTGCCTGAGGGGAGCAGGTCAAACAGACTGTGTCCAGGGTGAGAAGGGTCAGCTGAGATCCGAGCTGCACGCCGCAATGTCCTGGAGGTGTACAGGTCCTGCAGAGATGGGAGTCTGCAGCCAATCACCTTCTCAGCAGAGCGCACAACACGCTGCAGTCTCTGTTTGTCCCTGATAGTGGCTCCAGCGTACCACACGGTGATGGAGGAGGTGAGGATGGACTCGATGATTGCAGTGTGGAACTGCATCATCGTCCGTGTTGGCAGGTTGAATTTCTTCAGCTGCCTCAGGAAGTACATCCTCTGCTGGGCTTTCTTAATGACGGAGGTGATGGTGGGCTCCCACTTCAGGTCCTGGGTGATGGTGGTACCCAGGAAGCAGAATGAGTCCACAGAGGTGATGGGGGTGTCAGTCAGGATGATGGGGGGGAGTGGGGCTGTGTGCTTCCTGAAGTCCACAATAATCTCCACTGTCTTCTGGGCATTCAGCACCAGGTTGTTGTGGCTGCACCAGGACACCAGACGTTCAACCTCCCTCCTGTAGGCAGACTCGTCCCCGTCAGAGATGAGTCCAATAACGGCGGTGTCATCTGCAAACTTGATTAGCTTGACAGACTGGTGGGTGGAGGTGCAGCAGTTGGTGTACAGGGAGAAGAGCAGAGGAGAAAGAACACAGCCCTGAGGGGAGCCGGTGCTGATGGTCCGGGAGTCCGAGACATTCTTTCCCAGCCTCACATGCTGCTTCCTGTCCGTCAGGAAGTCAGTGATCCACCGGCAGATGGGATCAGGCACATTCATCTGGGAAAGCTTGCCTCAGAGATGGTCTGGAAGGATGGTGTTGAATGCAGAGCTGAAGTCCACAAACAGGATCCTGGCGTAGGTTCCTGGGGAGTCCAGATGCTGCAGGATGAAGTGTAGGGCCATGTTGATGGCGTCGTCTACAGACCTGTTGGCTCTGTATGCAAACTGCAGGGGGTCCAGGAGGGGGGCCGTGAGGGTCCTGAGATAGGAGAGAACCAGGCGCTCAAAAGACTTCATGACCACAGATGTCAGAGCCACGGGTCTGTAGTCATTTAGTCCAGTGATCCTAGGTTTCTTGGGGACAGGGATTATGGTGGAGGACTTGAAGCAGGCGGGCACATGACAGGCCTGCAGTGAGGAGTTGAAGATGCCAGAAAACACTGGGGCCAGCTCGTTTGCACAGTGTCTGAGGGTGGCAGGAGACACACCGTCTGGGCCGGGAGCTTTCCGAGCATTCAGGTTCTTAAACTGCTTCCTCACATCTGCTTCATGAATATGAAGAGTTGTGGTCGGAGGAGGTGGTGTGAAATCCTCTTTTGTGTGGGGTGAGGAGGGGGGTGTTGTAGGTGAAGTGTTTGAAGGTGGTGATGGCTCTATGGAGGGGGGGGAGGTGGGGGAATGAGTGTCCAAAGTGTCTCTATTGTTGGGGCCGTTGGAGGTGTGAAGGCTGCCTGATGGCTCGTCAAAACGTACTTGGCCTCTCTGTAGCAGTCCCTGTCTCCGCTTCTGAACGCCTTTCTCTTTTCCAGCCACAGCTTTTTGAGTTTAGGAGTAAACCAGGGTTTGTCATTGTTATAACTCACCCTGGTGCGTGATGGCACAATGCTGTCCTCACAGAAGTGGATATAGGAGGTGACAGTGTCCGTAAACTCGTCCAAGCTGTTAGAAGCAGCCTTCATTGTGTCCCAGTCTGTAGACTCCAAACACGTGCGAAGCTCCTCCACAGCCTCGTTGCTCCACAGTTTTTTGGTCCTCACGACAGGTTTGGAGAGCTTCAGCCTCTGTCTGTACGCGGGGATTAGGTGGATCATGACGTGGTCAGAAAGTCCGAGTGAAGCGCGGGGCACCGCACGATAGGCCCCGCTGATCGTGCTGTAACAGTGGTCTAATGGCCTCTCCTCTCCTGTGATGCTGTTGTGTTAATATGGAACAAAATCTCTAAGGAATGATTCCAGCAACAAGCTGAAATTCTGCAAAGACAAACTACAGCAGCTCTGAAGGCAAAATGCGGTGTAAGTGTACCTAATAAAGTGGTTGATGGATGCACACATTACTGCAGTGTATGCAACTGGCATACAGTATTACTCTCACTTAGTTAAGCTTCACTTATTATTGCTCTTTTGTACATATTTGAGTCTGAAGTAAAAGCTAATTCAGTGCTGGACAGTATTCAGGAAAGTGACAGATGAAATGTCATCAACAGAACCAAAGTTTCTTTAGCACTGAAGCACGTGTAGAAAAATTAGCTGTGTAAGAAAGGCTAGTGTTGTGGGGACATGTGTCACTGATCTGACAATTGCAGTAAGAGTAGAGCAGAATCCCCAAAAGTTGATTCTGTTCATCTGGACGTAGCGTTTTGAACAGATGAACACAATCAACTTTCAGGGATTTGCTTACATGGATGATTGAGCATGCATCAAGTAGAGCAGAATGACTTTTCTGATACGAGATTTGCACCCAAGATATAGAGAGAAACTGGTAATCTCAAAGTGAACCACCAACTTTCTGATTGGTAAACGACCCACTCTACCCCTTGTGCCAGCAGCCATACTAAACAGATTACGAATGCTGCGGAGAACAGAAAGGAGTCAGAGGGCACAGCAGCGGCAACAACACCTTGGCCTGATACATCCTAGATTCATGATATAAATTGGAGGTTTCATCAAATTCGATCCACATGGTGGAACCCACGATGTCGCTGCTCCTGTGGGGGAAGATGACGCAGCTACATAGAACAGGACAGCAGGTCAGAGTAACCTCCCACACCTCTACAATGGTGCTGGGAGGCTCTGGACAGCCCTGAAGCAAGTCTTCAGGTGTTGTAGCTCTCAGTTGAGTCCCTCACCCTCTCCCGCTTCTCGGTCGAGTTTCCTGGATCTGAAACTGGTGAGTAAGCACTGGTTTCCTGTACATCTCTCCACCCCTCTATATTCTTCCACTGGGTTTGTTGTTTGTAGACTAGCCTATACCTAAAGATACAGTGAAGATTAGACTATGAAATAAGACGTTAAGTTTTGTATTCAATTGAGTACACAGATAAACTATATGAAAACACCACTGTGTGTTGTAACCGAAACAGGAAGTGGTACTGCACCGCAGAGAGCCAACACCAGTTCCTCATCTCCAAAGCAACCTCCGTCTCACCTGGACTCCAGCCCTTTGGCCCCTCCTCCATCCGTGTCTGTGGGAGGTCCGATGACACCTCTGGATTTGATCATTCGTTTTTATTCATCTCTGGCTCTCTTTCACTGTATGTCTCTGTCCTGTCCACACACCCCAAACCAGTCGAAGCAATGGCCTCCCCACCCAGAGCCTGGTTCTGCCAGAGGTTTCTTCCTGTTAAATGGGAGCTTTTTCTTCCCACTGTTTCCAAAACGCATCCTCATAGGTGGTCATATGATTGTTAAGGTTTTCTCTGTATTATTGTAGGGTCTTTACCTTACAATATAAAGCGCCTTGAGGTACAAATGGGATTTGAGTAGTACCCAGTAGTTCAACCTTTAGTTGAATTGTTAGTCTGCATGCATATCGATCCCTCTTGATCGACTGGTTCATTTGCACTTGTGCTACAATCAGTGGATTTCAGTTTGTGTGCCGGAGAAAGAAAAGATATGGATATTACTTGTATTTTATTTTTAAATGACGAAAGGTAAAATGAGGTAGGTAATTGCGAGACAGTGTGTTTCAGCTATTTTATCAAGTAATTTTAAGAAAAGTCTTCTGTGTAATATGTGTAATATATTACTTGTTTTGACTAACGACCCCAAGAGTGTTCACAACAAAGATGGGAAATACCTCGCACATGCACAAACATTTGACATGCATACAATTTATTTGCAGAATATAATGTCTTTGATATGTTGCTGCTTAGAGTGAAACCAATAAGAAACCAGTAAAACCAGCAGGTTTAGGAACAGCTTCTTCCCCACGGCTGTCACCGTACTGAACTCTGCTGAACCTTTCCATCCACACTCACTTAACCCTTCTACACTCCTCCTCCCCCCATCCCTCCCAGTGACCATGATCAGGACTGTCATTCATTCTCAACATTCACCATATGCTCACATTGGTTACTGCTATAGTTTAGGACACTGACATAACATCGTCTCTGTTATAGTGCTCACACTGTTCACTATTATAGTCTGTCAGAGCTCTGTGCTTCCACTGCTGTAGAGCTCTGAACAGCAATATAGAACATCTGTATGCTATAGAGATCATCTGTATATACATATACAACATTACATCTGTACATTTGTCTGCAGTTCATCTGTATATTTGGTCTCTACTTAACTTATCTGTATATAATCTGCTCCTATTGCACTTACTGCTTAGATGCAAACTGTATTTCTTACCCTGTATTTATACATGTGAAATAACAGTAAAGTTGAATCCTGATTGTTTTTGTGATTTGGCACTATATAAATAAAACAAAACTGATATGAATTCAAATAAACTAAATTTTGAATTGAATTAATTCATATATAGTGTAAAGGACCATGCACCCAGCGAGCAGAAAGGCCATGACACACACGCAAGAAAGCGAACAACACCAACAAAAACAGGGAAATGGGCGGCAGCAGCAGAAGCATTCAGGGAGATGAGTTTCAGGGTGCTGTCTCAGTGCAATTTCCAGCCTGAATCCTCCTGTGGTTCTTGTGCTGACAGAGTTAGAAGAGAGAAAAGACAGAAAGTGCTGCCCACACCTGTACAAGCTTGGTATAGGTAAGTGCATCAGGACGTGAGGCGTGGTTGATGATATTTGACAAGTGTCATCAGTTACTCTGAAACTGTGTAATCAATATATACTAATATTGTAATAGTATATTGTCAGATTAGTGTAGTACAGTTGTTTAAAACTGTAAGAGAAAACAGATGCTAGTAATCATCAGGACCACAAAAGCACTGTTAACAAAACTTCCTACATTTGCTCTTCTAATCTTTATTTATAGCTGCATGTCACAAAAATACAGTTTTCCCCCTGATTGTTGTGCAGTTATCATTTTTATCATACTAGGTCATACATACCAGTGTACAACAGATCAGACAGCTACATAATGTCTTACTTAGCTAGTATTTCGCTTGGTCAGCCCAGTAAAACTAAGTTTTGAAGCCCTTATTTCTGATTTAATATTGTTGGTATTCCTGGTTAATAATATGTTTCTAACCTGTCTTCTGTTTAAAACACTACTAATTTTCTGTGGATAATCCACTACTATGTTTTCATTCACAAATTCATATGATCTAAGTGCGCGGATAACATACAGTGTCATTCTTCAAAAACATCTAACCTTTTACACGTGCATGTCTAACTTATGCGCCGATATGGGCGCGGCTAGCGCATTTTGCCGACTTCCGGGAACTAATGCGAGGAATTAACCATGATGACGCGAGCCTCCCTGTGTAGCTGCGGAAAGGGGATGGGGGGGTTCATAAAGCCTGGTTGGTTGGCAGTTACAACATGGCAGGTCAGCGGACCAACAGCCTTTGAGGAAGACAGGAAAACCCTCCCACCAAGACTCTGGATGGTGCGTTTGGGTGAAGCAAAGCAATTCAGTAACAAAGTCTTTTAATGGTTTAGTAAGCGGTTTTCTCTTACTTGCTGTTGCATGTTCTGATCATGCTCTGGAGTTTAGTTTAGTTACAGTTTTTGTTTTTATGAGTATTTGCTTTATTGCTTTAATCATAGTTCATTGCTATAATTCTGAAGTAAATATTCTTGGTAGAATTTCAGCCGCTCAGCCGCACAGGCTGCCATTTTTATACGTTTTCTATGTTTCTATGCACTGTGTTTATCTCCCAACACTTATGTTACTATGCAGCCACGGTGATTTATATACATCGAAAATATGGTGAGACACTGTCAAGGACATCTTAACAATGTGCTATTTTAAATTTATTTTCTTTTAACCCATTTTAAGTATGTTTTTCTTTGTTAAACTGTACATTTAATAAATGTAAAGGCTTGGATAAAAGTCATTTGTTTGAGAAAAAAAACACATTTTGTGTCTGTGTCACTGGGTTCTTTGTAATTAATACTTTTCTATACAGCAAATAATAACAAATGAGAAAAACGTAGGTAAAAATAATAATAAGTTGTTGCCCCCTTTGAACCAGTAACAGCAATAGAATCAGTGGACCAAAAACTAGACAGACAGATACTTTATTGAGCCCACTGCTTTTACAGCAGCGTGATAAAGAGTAAAAATAGTAAAGTCTACAATGAACAACAAATAAATAACACAGTTAAAATAAAAGTGCCACATGCTCCTGGTAAGAACCTTATACGATGAGATTTATAGGAATGATAAAAAACAAAGAAATATAAAAATGAAGTTAGTTAAAAGCAGTAAAAGTAAGACTAGCATTGTGTAAATGATGCAAAGTGCACTAAATTACATGTACACTATAAATCTAAGAAATACAGCTGCATGAAGGTATAGTACAAGAATACTTTTGGGATCATCTGAATGCATAGTTATTATACAGCTTTATAGAGATATTGAATTTACAGATTCAATATCTATCCAATATCCTCACTTATGTGGAGGCAGCGGAGAGTGAGCGGCGGGCAAGGCAGAGTCCGGAGAGCTTCCCTCAGTCTTTGGTGGTGCCTCTGCTCCACCTTGCTGCTTTGCACCAATGCTGCAGGCTGACAGAGCTCTGTGAGGACGTCTTATAAAGGTTCTTATAAAGAACCAAGCAGAATCAGTCTGGGGGAGAAGGAGCTCTGCTGAATCACAACTGTGGAGTAGAGACGGTGTGATGGGTCAGGGAGAGCGGTTTGGAACTATTTGGAAATAATTCATTCAGTGTCCATCATTTGTTCTTTCTTCTGATTTTCCTGATTTCATAATAACACTTACATGCTTACGTACTACTTTAATAACATTTCAGATGCAGTATTTATATTTGTAACAGACTAATTTTAAATGGTGGTGTTAGTACTTTTATTTTGGTGAAGAATGCAGATTAAGCGAAACCGTAATATTTCCCAGCTCTTTGTGGGTCCGTGAAGTACACGAAAACTTGGTCAACAAGCCGCCAGTGAGCGGCTTTTCAGCCCGGACTTCTTCCTCAGATTGGACGGCGTATTATCGCTTCTTTGTTACACAACTCGGTAAAGACCACCAGAAGCGTGTTTTTAAGCTGTTCTCCACTAGGAGCGAGTGGATGTGGGCTTTGTGATTTTTATTTTACTCTCTAAGAGTTGAGTGTGTCGATTTACACGGTGAGGAGTACACTTCCATGTGGTCAGATTATCAGCGCGTCTAACAAAAGACCCGCTCACCTCCTCTTGTCTCCTACCACTCGGTTAATCCCCGCCGCGTTCACAGTCCGGGTTCCGGGTTTACTTTACTTTGAAGTGTTTGGTCAGAGTTTACGTCTGATCTTCGGATATTGATATATCCAGTTTCCTTCTTATTTTCTAAGTGCGGCCGGTGGAAGCGGAGCTGAAAGATGCCGCTTCTCCACAGAAAACCTTTCATCCGACAGAAACCCCCGGCGGACCTACGACAAGACGAGGAGGTGTTTCTCTGTAAAATCACGCACGAAATCTTCAGGACCTACGAGTAAGTACCTTACAGCCACTTGTCTCACCTGGAGGGTCCTTTAAAGAGTCACTTGAACTGAAGTTTGAACGATGTCTCATTGACAGTTGGTGCTTAGCAAACTTCCAAACAAGATGAACAAAAAACAACTTTTGTCCTGAAAAAACAAAACAAAAAACTTTTATGGGCTCGGGCGGGGGGATGCATGCCCCCCTTCTCCCGCGCCATTAAAACGTAGGTTAAAGCAGGTAGTCGGGTTTGAAGGTGGGATTTGGCAGGTGTAATGTTATCCAAGTCAGTTAGCCAACTGAAGCTAAAGTGGGTTAGCTGGGTAAGCTAACACTGAAGCTGTCAGTGAGCCGGCGGTTAGCTCAGCTAGTTTTAGCAGTTAGCTTGATGTGGTGAGGCTCGGTATCCGTTCATAGTGTAGGTCTGTTGCACCCACCTGCTGAGGTCCAGCGCACTAAGAGTGCTTTTTAAGAGCACACATGAAGTTTGCAAACTCACTCGGTCATTTTCCCGAGCGGAAAAAATCAAAGAAGTTCTCTGTTTTTACTCCAAACTGAAGTTAAAGTTCCGCTAAACTCGACGTCAGTCTGAAGAAACTCGGGCCAAATGGACCGTGGACGTCTTCAGCTGACAGCTTCAGTATATAGTGGTACATGTTGGGTGAGTGTACTCAAACATTATGTGTAACTTTATACATCTGCTCCACTGTAACATAGTGGCAAACATGACGCGATACGTCACAACTTCTGTTTTTTCTGACAGCTTTAGCAATAAAAACGGTGTAAAACAAAAGGTGGCACACCTCAAATTTATATTCAAGTAAGACAAACTTTTCACTTTTTCTCTGTTTTTATATAGAGACATGCTTACTTGTTTTGGCAGAGAGTTGAAATATGTGCAGATTGTACTAATTCTTCATTTGATGAAGTTAACATGGTGTACTCACTGACTACATTTACATGCACACTTGTATTTCTGAGCATTATTCATATTGGCATACCGTACAGGTCTTAGAGGAGCCTTTGTTATGACATTGACGAAACTGAAAATTACTTGTGCATATAATTATTATGATAGATGGATCTGCTGGTTTGTTTTCTAAGATTAGCGCCTGCATATTTGTATCCCTGGTTCCTACGTGTTGAACAGTTCCTAATATTTTAACTGCCTCTAGTTAAAAGTTAAAAAGCCAAGTATGGTTCAAAAAGAGGTTCACATTCTGTGGACGTCTTCGCACTGAAAACCAAAAGTGACTACAAGGCAGTTAACAGATGTTGCATAATTGATAAAGGCAAGCTTGGACTTCCAAATGTGCGGGGGGGGTGTTGTAGCCTAGAGAGACGATCGGGAAAATTAAGTTCAAGTAAAACAAGAACATACAAAGAATGTAAAATTACACTAAAGAAGGAGCAAATATATCTGTCCACGTATGCGACTGATGGCACACCCGTAACCTGTATCACTTGTGTTTATTACGCTCTCTGTACAAATGTTCACTCAGTTTTAGATCAGGTTTAGTTTGTTGGGAACTGTTCTCCCTTTCTGGGAGCTAATCAGATCATTTGATTAGTTTTAATCAAGTAGATCAAGTAGCGATGCGCTGCCCGGTGTAGGAGGAACTAAGTAGATTATTAAAATGTGCTAGATTTACAAACTAGAAAGAAACAGAGTTTACTAAAGAAACTTACTTGGCCAGTCTCTCCTGCTACATTTTGCAATTCTGGATTTTAATATATATTTTTCATTTGTCTGAGACAACATTGCTTTGGCTTTAGTAAGGGATACCACCCTCAGTCTTACTTTGGATGTTTGCCTGCTTCATAACAGTTAGTCCGTACTGTACAAGCCTGTTCTACAAAGCAGAAGGTTGAATTATCCAGATAACTTTACTGTTAACCCTGGAGCTTTCTGGGCTTCGAAGATGCTTCAGTACTTCCTGAGGTGTAGCACTTTGGAAACATATGGTTCCCTAATGTTTGGGGCAAAGACACTTTTTATGTATTTCTTTCTTTCTGTACACCACCACAGCCTTTTGTAAATCAATCGATATCATGTTGAAGTGCACACTTGCAGTTGTTGTGGAGTCTTTAACTTAAAATCTAAAGTGTCTTGAGGCGACTGTTGTGTTTTGGCTCTACATAAGTAAATTCATGTAATATTCAGTGTCTGCCTGAAGTCTACAACCAGTTTCCTCCTTTGCATCGGTGTGCTAGACCTTTACTGCATTCAGTTTTGTATTTAATAATGGAGAAGTATGTTAGGCTGAGATCAGATGACTGACTTGGCCATAACATAGAACTTCTAAACATGCTGGTTTTCTATAGAAAGCTTTTTTTGGGGGGGGTTTGCATACAAATTATTTCAGAAAACCACCAGGGTCAATCTTATTAGTACTCTGAAAAATGTAGAAATGTTTAGCAATTAATGTAATGCTCAGTGCTTTCAAAGTCAAATTAAAATGGGGATCTTCAGATTCCAACATAATATAAAGATTTCAGGTTGAGGTTCCAGAAAGATCGTGTTACTGGAAGTGCTTCCTTTCGGCAGATGATGTGAAACTAGAGCTTTTTGGAGAAGGCCTGTTTATGTTTGTTGACTGAAGAGAGATGCATACAACCCACAGAACCCAGCCTCCACAGTGAAACACGGTGGTGGGAGTATCATACTGTGGAGAGATCAGAGCTGGAAATCTTCTTAAGGTGGGAGGGATCAAGAAGAGAGAATGATGGGAGAAGACTTTGAAAGACAGCCAAAGCGGGTCTGTGTCGACGCTTCGTCTTCCAAAATGATGACGATACAACAATCCCCTTCCCTCCTGGTGAAGAACTGCCTGCAGAAGGACAAAGTGAACATTACTCACTTGCTTCAACAAAGTGCTGAACTGAATGTTTGGCAGAGCTGTGTTAAAATCTGTTTAATAATCTGTTAACAGCTCATTAACACTTTGAGTCTAGTAATGCTGTCCTCATGTATATCTGGTGTCATTATCATTTGCACTGCAGATGCAGTCCGGTCTGTTTTGCAGCATTTAGATGACTCTGAGCAGAGAGCATTACGCTTTAGAGTTCATCTGCTCCCCATCAGCAAACACTAATGGCCCAGTTCCACTGGCAGCAGTACACAGCCATCCTATAATGATGCCTCCACCATGTTAGACGAGCTGGTGTGCGTTGGATCCTGAGCTGTTAGACTCAGTCTCCATTCTTTGTCTCTCTGTGGTTTCACAGAACTCTGCATGCTTTCACACTTGGTGTGACTTTGACTTTCATATGGATCCAATCTTCACCAACATGAAATCAGCTTGAACTGTTTTTGGTTTTTACCCGAAATTTTAAACTATCTCAAACTGTGGAGGCTACACTGCTATAAAACAGGCAGACAAACGGATTCTATTAAATACTTCCTCCCTTCATACTCTCACATCACTCTCACTCTTCTGCAGCAGCTGTGTTGTTTCAGTCCATATTATGTGGTTCATCCCTTGTTTTTCTCATAATATAGTTTTATCATTCTCTGTAAAGTCAGTCCTTCTCCTGCCAGTGTACTTATCCATAAAAGTGACTGGTTAGATGTTTCCTTCCACCCCTTTCACATGAACGAGCAGAGAAACCCTGGGATAGCTTAGTCAGTTGATCACCGCCTTCATGTAGCTGCGTATTCTGATGGCACGTGTTAGTGAAGTGAATCCAAAGAACTGGACCTGTGCATGTTGAACTCGCTTTGTAGTACAGGGCTCAGGTTGTTTCAGTGGTCCTGGATGTTGGTCCTGATTGCTCTGCACTGGACTGTCTTGGTCTGCAGCTGATGGTGTTACTCCTTGTTTTGAACTGTAGATTTGGTGTGACTTGAAATGCCACTCTAACCAAGACCTGAATCAGGTGAAGAACTGATCCACTCCTTTGCAGTGAACCTACCAAGCCTACAGAACAAAACGAGGACAGCCATCACCTGCTGGAGTCCATTGGTGGAGTTGGTACTGGGATCAGTAACTGACTGAACAGCAGTTGACAGCCAAATAAATAAAATAACTGTGTGGGGAAAAACTTTAAAATAATTTCGACCAGCATATGATGGGGGTCATATTTGTCAATCCTGCCTTATAGAGAACTGTCTGCAGGGTTCTGGTCTTTGGATAAGTTCTGAATGTCATACAGGACAGTGAACGAGATGAGAGGTACTTGATGTGTGTTTGTAAACATTCTTGGAGCTTCTAGAAACTGGACTTGAATATAAAGAGGCCGTGTGCGCCTTAATATCTGATTGTGACCCTCCTCTTCCTCAGTGAGTTCTTTGAGAGGACCATTCTGTGTAACAGCTTGGTGTGGAGCTGTGCTCTGACGGGGCGAGCGGGACTCACTTATCTTGAGGCAGTGGAGAGTGAGCGGCGGGCAAGGCAGAGTCTGGAGAGCTTCCCTCAGTCTTTGGTGGTGCCTCTGCTCCACCTTGCTGCTTTGAGCCAGTGCTGCAGGCTGACAGAGCTCTGTGAGGATGTCTACACTTTTGTCAAAGACCGGTTCTTTCCTGGGGAGGTGGTGGACGTCAGTGGATGTAACGGAGCCAGGTACACATTTGAAATATATCCATGTTTGTGTACTTACAGATTGTTAGCCTCCATCGTTCTGTGTTAAAGAGCAAAGGTGAAACCAGGTGGAGTGAGGTCATTTTCTGCTTTTGCTTTTCAGATATGTGTGTGAGATCCTGCAGGTACACCTGCCTGATTCCAGTGTTAGTCGAGCACCAGATGTTAACGGCCACGGCAAGATGGCTGACGATGACACGATTGTCATCAGTGATAGTGATGACGAGCACAGCGCCTTCCAGAGTTCCACAGTACAAGTCAATGGGTCAGTAGGTGAAAGGTCATGCCAATGTTACGATCTCAAGTTATTGAAGTGTGATCTAAAGTGTGTGTGTGTGTGTGTGTTAGCAGGAAGAAGTCTTTGAGTCCATCAGTGTTCAAATACACAGTGAGGATGATGAAGAACAAACACAGCGAGCCATTCACTGTCAAAGCCAATCAGATCAGGTGAGAAGCTCCCAGGTACAACCATGGAAAGTATTCTCATAATGCAATAAAATAACAATCTGCTGCGTTCGACGGGGTAAACGTCGTGGTGCATAATACTCTGTGAAACACAAATTTCAGAGCAGGGAGAACTTACAAGCTCTGTGTCAGACTCTTAATCCTAAATCGATGTGATATTATTGGCACTTAAAGATGTGGTGTGAGAGGACTTCCTTGTCTGTTCACTGTTCAGTGCTGGAATTATCAAGTGTTTTGTTCCATATCTTGACTATACATGTTGTAAAGGTGAAGCATGACACATTAATAAAACTGATGTGGGCTGAGTTGGAGTGGGAATGACTGCGCTCAGGCACTGATGGGAAAGTGGTTTCTCATTGTTAAACTAATTGATTTATTTTGTATTAAGTCGCAAGAAAAGCGCTCTGTCCAGAGAGAGACTGAAGCTGCTCTTCAAGCAGCACTGCGAGCCTCAGAGTGGGATCGTCACACTAAAGGTGAGAATATTACTGCTAAAGTCAGCATCTGGTGCAGCTGCAGCACCCTAATCACAACCTTGCTGTCGTCTCTCGCTGTGTTTCAGCCCTCCTCCATGGCAAAGTACCAGCTGTCTAAACAGACCTTCTCTCAGTTCTTTCCTGACGAGCCCCCACTATTCTCCTTCAGCCCCTCTTCTAAATGTGGAAGGCGTGACTCACCCGGACAGGTACGTATGAGTTATCATGCACTGGCATACAGTAGGGTTAATGGGGGGTGACAAAGGATTAACGGGGTCCTACCCTGAAGCCGGGCTTCAGAGTCTGATGGCTGGCTCTTAGCCCCTGGGGCCCAGCCAAAGAAGCTACCTGGGTCCCCTCTCCGGTGGGCCCACCGTCCACAGGAGGACCACATATCCTCAGTTGAAGGTCGATGAAAGAGTTTGTTTGTATCCCAGATCTGAGGTTATATGTCCCAGTTACTCTGGCTCTTTAAGAAAATCTGTGGCAGAAAGGTGAGTCCACGTGTTGGTCAGCCCTCAGATTCAGGAGGAATGGTCCCATACAAATGCAGGGAGAACTTGGTCTGAATGTCTGCTGTATGCTGGACTTGTTCCCAGTGGACTTCCAGCTGCTTGTCACAGGTTCTGTTTAGGGCTGTTCGATATAACGATATGTATCGCATGACGATATAAAAACGTCTGTCGTTTGTTTCGTGGTGTCGCAAAATAAACTGTTTACAGCAATATTTTTTCATGTTCTGATGTCACTGTAGTGACTTTATTAATTTCTTAAAGTTCTCTCTTTCTCTTATATTTAATATAACCACACTACGGACAGACAAGCGCCTGTTTGTACGTGTTGTCGTTAGCAATAGTGACGGTAAAACCATCGCGTGGCTCCGCCGTCCACGTGTTTGTTTTCCACGTAAACCTTTCACCATAAAGCTCAAGACGCTGTTGAGACTTTTGCATGTAATTCAGTTTATTTTGAAGAGTGTGCAGAGAGTTTACGGAGGAGAAGCAAAAAAGAGCCGTCAGGTGCTAAAAAATAAACCTTAGACTCAAACTTTGAAAGAAAACGGCGGCCGTTACAACTTGCGTCTAAAAATGTATCGTTTCATGCATCGGTCAAAACACTCGACTCCAGCTGCACGACGCCCAGCTGGAAACAACTTCACGCAAGTCGAGCTGCCAGAGATTCACAGAATTTACAGAAAATGTTAAATTTTTGTGATTTATATCGTTGCCAGGACGATAAATGTCTTGTATCGGGATATGAGATTTTGGTCATATCGCACAGCCCTAGTTCTGTTCATAGTTTCCATCAGCAGGTGTGTAACCAGCTGTTGGTGGATCTCCACTTCAGTAGTTTCAGGATTTCAGCTTTGTTTTCGTGCATAGAATAGAATTCAACTTTATTGTCATTGCACATGTCACAAGAACAAGGCAACAAAATGCAGTTTGCATCCATCCAGAAGTGCTTTAGCAGTAATATGGATATATTGCAGAGTATGGATCTATTATAGGAATGTTACAATGTACACGGTATGAAGGCATGTTATGAATATACTATAACTACACTCAACAAAAATATAAACGCAACACCTTTGTTACTGCTCCCATTCCCCATGGGATGGACGTAGAGACCTAAAATTCATTCCAGATACACAATATAACCATCCCTCCCAAACAGTGGTCACAAATCAGTCCAAATGTGTGGTAGTGGGCACATCTGCTATATTGAGATAATCCATCCCACCTCACAGGTGTGCCACATCAGGATGCTGATCTGACATCATGAGTAGTGCACAGGTGTACCTCAGACTGCCCACAACAAAAGGCCACCCTGGAATGTGCAGTTTTTTGCGCTATTGGGGGTCTGGGGACCCAGAACCGGTCAGTATCTGGTGTGACCACCATTTGCCTCATGCAGTGCAACACATCGTCGCATGGAGTCTATCAGATTGTCAATTGTGGCCTGTGGAATGTTGGTCCACTCCACTTCAATGGCTGTGCGAGGTTGTTGGATATTCGTGGGAACTGGTACACGCTGTCGTATACGCCGGTCAAGCACATCCCGAACATGCTCAATGGGTGACATGTCCGGTGAGTATGCTGGCCATGCAAGAACTGGGACATTCTCAGCTGCCATCTGCCCTGAACAATGTGAACCATGATTCATCCGTGAAGCGCACACCTCTCCAACGTGCCAGACGCCATCGAATGTGAGCATTTGCCCACACAAGTCTGTTACGGCGACGAGCTGGAGTCAGGTCAAGACCCCGATGAGGACGACGGGCATGCAGTTGAGCGTCCCTGAGACGGTTTCTGACAGTTTGTGCAGAAATTGTTTGGTTGTGCAAACCAATTGTTCCAGCAGCTGTCTGGGTGGCTGGTCTCAGACGATCTTGGAGGTGAACCTGCTGGATGTGGAGGTCCTGGGCTGGTGTGGTTACACGAGGTCTGCGGTTGTGAGGCCGGTTGGATGTGCTGCCATATTCTCTGAAACGCCTGTGGAGACGGCTTATGGTTGAGAAATGAACATTCAATGCACGGGTGACAGATCTGGTTGACATTCCTGCTGTCAGCATGCCAGTTGCACGCTCCCTCATTGCTTGTGGCATCTGTGGCATTTTGCTGTGAGACAAAACTGCACATTCCAGGGTGGCCTTTTGTTGTGGGCAGTCTGAGGTACACCTGTGCACTACTCATGATGTCAGATCAGCATCCTGATGTGGCACACCTGTGAGGTGGGATGGATTATCTCAATATAGCAGATGTGCCCACTACCACACATTTGGACTGATTTGTGACCACTGTTTGGGAGGGACGGTTATATTGTGTATCTGGAATGAATTTTAGGTCTTTACGTCCATCCCATGGGGAATGGGAGCAGTAACAAAGGTGTTGCGTTTATATTTTTGTTGAGTGTATGTACAGGCTATAGCTGTAGTGAGTGCACAGGCTATGGACAGGTTATGCGTATGAAAACTATACAGATTTTAGATATACAATTGTGAGTTTTATTAAACAGTTGTAGAACTATAATTATCACATTGTACAGAATGACTGTCTGTACAGCATTACAGTAGTGCAGTTTAGATCAGTGAGAGTGGCTAATTTCCACAGTGGTTATATAAAGTGCTGGTGGTTGTGAGTGGTGGTTCAGCCCATGTTATTATTGTGTGTGTGTGTGTGTGTGTGTGTGTGTGTGTGTGTGTGTGTGTGTGTGTGTGTGTGTGTGTTCAGTCCATGAGTTTAACGTGGGTCAGATGTCAGGAGGCAGAGTTCAGGAGTCTGACAGCTGTGGGGAAGAAGCTGTTCCGGTACCTGGTGGTCTTAGTCCAGAGGCTCCTGTGGCGCCTCCCAGAGGGCAGGAGGGTGAAGAGTCCATGTGATGGGTGACTGGGGTCTTTGATGATTTTCCCAGCCCTTTTCAGACACCGCCTCCTTTAGATGTCATTTATGGCAGGAAGTGGTGCTCTGGCGATGCGCTGGGTGGTTTTCACTGCAACGCCTTCTGGTCCGAGGTAGAGCAGCTCCCGTAGCAGACTGTTATACAGTTGGTCAGGATGCTCTGGGTGGTGCGGCGGTAGACGTTCACCGGTTCGAAGTTCACTACGTTGGCCTCATCAAGTTATGACCTCCAGCTTACACTGGAGCAGTTTGCGGCCGAGTGTGAAGCAATGGGAATGACAGTCGGCACATCCAAGTCCAAGACTGGTTGATTTCTGAATTTACAGTCATTTTTTCATTCTGACATTAATACAGTTGATCTTAAATCACAAGAAAATGCGAAAATCATCATGAAATGCTACGAGAAAGTCTCAGTTTTAAAAACATATCCGCAGATTTTAAAAACAGCAAAGTTATATGCAACCATTTACCTAAAAATGCAGCCAGTGTCTTTTTTTGTACAACAATTTCAAACTACTAAAAATAAAATGACAGAACAGTTCGCTGCCACAGAATTTATTTGTGCCACTCCACAAAATAGTTTCTGTCCAACACAAGACAGAGGAGCCAATCACAGGCCTGCCAGCAGGTGTATCACTCCCCTGCGTTTACACTGCAAACGGCCTCTGGTGGCTTTTTGGCAGCGACTGTGACATTTGGTTTGTCTTCATTGTTCTGACACAAAACAAACGACTACACTCCAAACACACTGTGTGGCACCAATCTCTCGTCTCAAATCCCGCTAAAACTCACTCGCTCCTGAAACTTTCTCCTCTTCCTAAACAACCAAATATGACGTGGTGATGTCATTGTTCTTGTGTTTGACGTGGTGCATTTTCCCACCAATAGTAAACGGGTTCAGTGCGAGCAGAGTGCGCCTGTGAGCCTGTCCTTCCTGCTCTAAACATGATGATAGTATTCAGGAAAAAGCTTCGCATATATTCCACGTATAACTCTGGTTTGACTGGCCCATTAACACAATTTTAAAAACTTGTGTTGAAGGTGCGGACTTCAAACTATATACAAGTCGAAATGGAGACTTGGTGTGACTGCTCCTCAGTGATATATCATCTTAAATTGGTCGAGTGATTTGGATGCGACCCCAGAGGATGAAGCAGCTCTGTGCTGTTGACCAGTGAGGGGACAGTTTGA
Source organism: Rhamphochromis longiceps (assembly GCF_057381845.1). Lineage (NCBI taxonomy): Eukaryota > Metazoa > Chordata > Actinopteri > Cichliformes > Cichlidae > Rhamphochromis > Rhamphochromis longiceps. The sequence goes on along the minus strand of NC_140575.1, from coordinate 2,971,131 downwards.
CATTGATCGACAAATTGGGGCAGATGTTGTACCGGCCGTGTAAAAGTCACCCAAACTATACTTGATGTTTTGAAATAGCCTGTTTGTGCTTCACCAAATACACTTTTAATATTTTTTAGCAGAGAATGTAGTGACATAATCTTTAAATATCTGGTCAGTTTGTCAAGACGGAGCCTGTTTCCATAAGTGTAAATAAAAAGTCTGGCAACATCAGGCCCACACGGGTGTTAAAGCAAAACGCTGACATCACAACAGCAGCAGTGACGATGACGCCAGCACAGTTTAACATGGAGCCGTTAACGAGAAACAGGAAACGGGGGTGAGTCCAGGCTTGTGGTTGCCAAAAGCCTTCCAGGTGTAGAGTTGAGTTTGCTCCTGCAGGGCGTTGGGAAGAGTGAGGGTTGATGTCTGCATTTAGTCGCACCAACGAGAGGCAGAGGGGCCTGCTGCTATCTAGTGGCAGCTTTTTGACAGTCATTAGAAGTAGCTGCTGTGTGGATTATCACACTGATGCTGTACATCAATGAAATCTGATTAGATTAGTCCACAGTGTTTTTAAGCGTCTAATCAGCCGGGCAGGCACGCCCTGCATGCTCTCTTTGAAACGTCACAGTTTCACAACAACTTCTACTTAAACGTTGTGTTTATAAATGTGAGCTGGTGACATTAGCCTGACACGCTGCTATCTTGTTATGTTTTCCATTAAAAACTGCAAACTCTTCAAAAGTCTTGATATTAATTGTTGCTGCAGGCTGATCTTTGAGGAAACCACTCACACATGTTAGTTTCCATGTTAGTGTTAAAGTTTCTGTATCCACAAGATGAACAGGTTTATTTGGTCCAGGTTACATAAACGTCATCCTTAGACAAAGAGTACATGTGTGCACCCTTCAAACTGTAGTATAACAGGAATGAGTGTCAGTGGTGTCTGCGGTTTACTCTCATTAGGTAAACCTGAAATGTTACGTTTGTGTAGAAATAAAGCATGTAAACGTTGTTTTCAGGCGAGTTCGTCTCTACTGAAAGCTGCAGAGGAGAAACTGAAGTTGCTACAGCAGAGGGAGGAGATGGTGGCTGCAGCTCAAGACAAGGCGCGACTGAAGAAAGAAAAGGAGGAGGTGCAAGAAGCCAAGCGGAGGGAGAGGGAGGACAAGGAAAGGCTAAGGGAGGAACAGAGACGCAGGTTTGAAGAGGAGAAGCAGAGGAGGAGGGAGGAGAAGGAGCGCAGGAAGCTGGAGAAAGACCGGGTAAGTATCTTTAATCATCAGATGTAGCTGCACGTCTGATGATTAAAGCTGCACATCAGAAAAAATTACAGGAATGATGTTGAGACATGTTTTCTGATTCACAGGAACGAGAGAAGTTAAAGGAGGAGAAGAAGAAATACGCAGAGCAGCTGAAGCTTTGGAGCAAACCCAGAGAGGACATGGAGTGTGAAGACCTGAAGGTCAGTGAATGCACCGCCTCTGCCATGAGCACATTTGGACAAGCGTGTTGACTGAAACTTTAGTGTTGGTCCAGGGGAACGAGCCAGTGGACGTCATTTACACAGTATACAACACAGTTGTCACATTTAAAAGAAGAAACATTAGCAAATGCAATGCTGTGTCTGAATACTCGGGATGAGGAAACTTTCACTTCCTCATTGTTTTGTGTTACACTGTTCCTCACTGACGGCATATGCCTGCATTTATCCATGCACTGTCATCTTTACATGAGAGAGTGACTCAGTAGTGCCTGTTGTTGTCTGAGGAGCCGTGAGACAAGCTTTTAGAAGGAGCTTGGTCTAATGTAAATCAGAGGACGGTGTCTGTTGTAGTCTGTGCCCTCCTGTCTGTGGTGACGTGGCACTGAAGTCAGTATAGGTCACTGCTACAGAAGCATTAATCAAGTTTCAGTTGTTTCATTTTGTAAACACTGAGTCAGTTCAGTTTTATTTCTGCAGCGCCAAATCATAACAACAGTCACCTCAAGGTGCTTTATATTGTAAGGCAGACCCTACAATAATACATACAGAACCCAACAATCACAAGACTCCTTATGAACAAGCACCTGGTGACAGTGGGAAGGAAAAACTCCCTTTTAACAGGAAGAAACCAGAACCAGGCTCATTGAGGGGCGGGGCCATAATGCTTTATCTATAAAGCCCACATGGTTTTTTGGACACCACCTAGACAGACAGCAATTTAAGGAGAACATGTGACTAAACATGTGACTCCTGGTCTAATTGGGGAGGGGACCAGAGAAGACCAGAGTCCCACATTGTTTTGGCAAAGTTACACACTGATTGATTTTAATGACCTCTGATTGACATAGCCGTGTCACGGGTGTCATTACTGCTGACGTGATTTATAATTTTACTGAATGTGTTCCTCTTTTGCTTCTCCCACCAGGAGCTGCCAAGGCCAATTCCAGTGAAAACCCGGCTTCCAGCAGAGCTCTTTGGAGATGCTCTGATGGTTCTGGAGTTCCTGCAGGCCTTTGGTGAGGCCTTTGACCTGAAGGATGAGTTCCCTGATGGGGTCTCTCTGGGTGAGAATACTTCTACATGCTCTTTGCAGTTGATGGCAGAATTATTCTTCCAGTGAAAGGTTCACAAATGCTTCAGCAGAGCCATGAATTTTCTACATAGCATTTCTAAACATGCTAGATTTCTTTATAAAGAATAAATTATTTCTATATGCACACCATTTAAAAATACAAGATTCCTGAAAAACTGTCCTTTTTATTGTGTTTTAACCAGAGATGGGCAGTAACGCTACTGTAATCAGATTACTTTTTCAAGTAACGAGTAAAGTAAGGGATTACTATTGCAAAAACGGTAATTAGATTACCGTTACTTTCCCGTAGGAACGCTGCGTTACTGCGTTACTAAAACCGTGATTTCTTTGCGAGAATGTCTCATGACAGTGACGTAAGCGAGTGCGACGTTAGTGACAACAGCTGTGTGCAGATCAACAGTGGATCATATATCGAGTGCAGAGAGAGTATGAGCGTGCAGCGTTTAAAGCGTGGAAGTACTGACCTTACTTTGAGTTTGATTCCATAAAAAGTGACAAAAACATTAGTGTCCGCTGTGCGTGGGAAGAAAACTTCTTTTTACAGCGAAAAAACCCCTAAACTTCCAACAAGCACCGAGTAGCTACGACGTAATGGGAAACTCACAGAGAAACTCGCGGATTCTTCCACTGACCGCGGCACACCTGCACCAGGGTAAACCTCCGCCTACCCCACTCCTGCTTTACAGGTGAAAATAGAGCAACAGGACCGCTGAGTCTTTGACTTTATTTATTTTCTGCTGTGTTTTACTTGCATCTATTTGAAAGACTGAGTGTAAACACAAAAAATATTTTATTTTATGAGCTGGAATGTGCAGAAAATAGGTTTAAATGTTAAACTAATTTCTTCCAGTCAGAGAATGTTGCAGATAATTAAATTTTTGCTTGATGCATAAAGTTAAAAGATTAAAACTAATAAAACAAGTTTTAAAAAGAGATTTTTCCATTTGATTACATTTTGTATGATGGATTATGCAGAAAAAGTAGAATTGGGCTGAAAGATCTATCGCTTTATCACCTACTCAGGTTGTAAATCGTGTTTTTAAAAAGTAACTAAGTAACTAATTACTTTTGAAAATGAGTAATCAGTTAAGTAACGGGATTATTTTTTGGGGGAAGTAATCAGTAATTAATTACTGATTACTTTTTTCAAGTAACTTGACCAACACTGGTTTTAACTTGGTAATGCTCAAAGCTTAAACTTAGGGGTTATCCCCCAATTTACCCAAAGTACAGAAACTCTGACAGGGGTTTGACCTGTTATTTGGAAAGCAGCATATCAAAAACATCCTAATCAGGCTGGATTTAAGAGTCGCTCACAAAGCAGGAAATTGATATACATCTAGTCAAGGTGGGGGGAATCATGACGACAGGAGAAAACCTTCAGCTGTCAGCGGCAAAACTGGGTCTGGGTCATTGCTTTGTCTTCAGAGGTGACAGTACATACATCGCTTCTGGTAAAGAAATGCCTCCTTTGAAATCCTGTGGGCTGAACATGCTGCATCTGTTATCCAGCAACAAGGATGCTCGTCGCCATCAGTGGGCTAATCGTTTTGATTCTGGTAGTTTTCAGTTTCAGTGAAATGTTATTGTTTCTATGTTCAAAGTACAATAACCAACCCAACTAAAACGAATGTTTCTAAAATCTGTGTTACTGTTCTGTTTAACAACATTTCCAGTGTGTCCTCGTCTGTACTCTGCTCCCAGACTGGTTACGTGTGATGCTGGGCTGTTTTGTGGCTAAAGTGATATGTAGATAAAGGAGGTTCTAATTATAGATGCTTCACCCGTTGCCTGCTGGTGGTGGTCAGAGGGCCCGGTGGCGCCAGTGTCCGGCAGCCTCGCCTCTGTCAGTGCGCCCCAGGGTGGCTGTGGTTACAATGTAGCTGCCATCACCAGTGTGTGAATGACTGGATGTGTAAAGTGCTTTGGGGTCCTTAGGGACTAGTAAAGTGCTATACAAATACAGGCCATTTATAATCTGCTGCCTTTTCTTTCATTTTCTTTTCTTCTATGTAAAGTCCATCAGACTTTTTGCAGAACAGACAAATTCTTTTCTTTAACTTATTTAGAACTTCTACAGTTTTGTTACTCAGTCATTGGTAGAAGGGACTTTGATTTCAAATACCTATATCAAAGTGAAACACTGAGTTAGTTCTAACGTACAGAGATGCAGGACCTTTATTGTTCAGTTTTCCAGTTTTCTGACTGCGATGTTTGACTGCTGTCTCCTTACAGAGGTTCTGGAGGAGGCTCTGGTGGGTTCTGATCCTGAGGGTCCTCTGTGTGAGCTGCTGTTTTTCTTCCTGACAGCCATCTTTCAGGCTCTAGATGAGGAGCAGGAAGAGGTAGCTGCAGACCAGGTTGAAGGTCAGACACACTTGCTGTCTTTGTTAGCAGTACACTACAGGAAACTGACAAACACAAGAAAAACCTTACACCCACAAGCTGTCCCAGTATCTGAATCTGATCATTTTCTCTATGAGCTGTGTTCAAGTCCCAGTGTAACATGGGGACACCGGGCCTTCCACTGTGTACCTGTGTTTGTTTGTTTACTGTAAATAAAGTGGACACTTGTACACACAGACAGGTGTTTGAAAGAGAAAATGATCAGATTCATGAAGCTGAACTTAAATGTGTGTAAATGATCGATATTTCTTCAGGTTTGGGCATATGTATGGAAATAGTTTTACATTTGAAAATGTGTTACACATGCCGATCGTATCGTAAACATTTGCATCACAGCAAAATTCTCTCCACACTTAAAAGAGGGGAAGAATGTGAGCCCCCGAAAACTTCCCAACTGTTAAGCTGTGTTGAGTTTTATTGTCTGTAATTGGTCGATTCAGTCAGGATGTGAAACAGAAAAGGGGAAATTTAAAATTTTCCTCCCTTTTATTAAATTTTGCACTTGAGGAACATGCACACTTTTCACGTTTTTGAATGGTGAGACTTTTCAGCGGTCCTGTTCAGTTCTATGCATGTGTGCACAGTCTGTGTCATGTGTCTTTTGTTCTTACTATGCATGTGCCTTCAGACCTGACAGACGCTCTGGATGACGATTCTGACCCCACGTGTTCGGCTCTGAGTGCTATCGCCTCATTGGCTGCAGCTTGGCCTCAGCTGCATCAGGGCTGCAGTCTGAAGCAGCTCGACCTAGACAGCTGCACGCTGTCTGAAATCCTGCGCCTGCACATTTTGGCATCTGGTGCTGACTGTAACCACGGGAATGCAAAGTTCCGCTACCAGAAGCAAGGCGGGTTCACCGTAATGGACGACCCTTGTGTGGAGCTGCGACTGGCAGATCCAGCGCTGCTGAAGAAGCTGTCATCCACAGCAGTGTATGACCTCACCCCAGGTCAGATACCATCTGCTTTGTGTTCAAGAGTCAGCGAATATGTAACAGATCAGATAATGATACAGTGATAGTGCTGTGTGCACGTTTCATCAGTCAGCATTGCTGTCTACAGGGGAAAAGCTGAGGATCCTGCAGGCTTTGGTGGGGAAGGTGCTGACATTGGCGTCCAGCAGAGACTTGATTGAAGACTGTGTGGAGGAGCAGCGAGCGGCGAGGCACGAACTGAGGGAGATTAGAGCTGAGCAGCACCGTAGGGAGAGGGAGGAGGCTGCACATAGGTATATGCACACGGGCGGGCACAGTTTACCAACAAATACACACAACTCGGCTGAAGAGTGAAGGTTATCTATCGGGCAGTGTAGATTTGTCAATATTGAAATCAATGTTCAGTCACCAGAACTGGTTAATAGACTGGTTCAGGCTTCTGTGCTGCAGTGTTTACGGGACCCAGTTCCTTCATAGTCTGTCCTACAGATGAGGACAAATAACCACCCGCCTGTGAAACCCTGTCAAATTTTGTAGTTTTGTTTTTTCTGTCATGAAAACGTTTCACCTCTCTCAAACGGTGGAGAGTCCCAGGCATTAAAACCCCCTCGAGGGTCGTTGACCCATTGATCATCTGCCTCATCACATGAGCCAAGGTGTGAAAAAAAGAGTGGCCACTAGAGGTTTGGGGTCAAACCACTGTGTGACCTTGCCTCATCCTTTCATGTGGCCTATTGAGGACATCTGACACTGAAGCCATGAGTTGAGCAAGGGCGGCGTGTCCAAATAGAGCTCACGTTAAGGGCTGTTCACATCACGAGACCAAAGATAAACGAGGTCCCATTTCTCTGAAATAATTCGAGCTGTTGAAAAGACACATTCGGAGGGTCGTCACGAGCTTGCACAGAGATGTAAGCACAATATGGAGCCGCCAAAAAGAAGGAGATCAGCAGATCGGGAGCACATTAAAAGCAATGCAGTGCATAAGTTAATGTAATTTGTTACATTGTCAACTGTGGCAAAAAAATAACAAACCACTTTGAGCCTTCAAAAACATTATACATCATGTACAATAGTTAAAAGAACCCGTATGTAATGAGAAGGATGTACAAAGGTACTCCTATATAGTGTGCTCACAATGCAGACATGCAGGGACACATGACCGTATATACAAAAGTCAAAGCTTGAACATGACCGGTTTAACCTGCTGTGTACTTCCAGGGTTCGTCTCCGTAAGGAGGAGAAGATGAGAGAGCAGGAGCAGAGGATGAGGGCGAAAGAGGAGAAGATGAAGGAACAGGAGCTCAAGGGACGACTTCAGACCAATGGGTACGCAGGGAACTGCAGACATTCGTAACTTTAGTGAACTGCCTCCTTCAGTAACTGGGAAGTGCAAAGTCATTTTATTCTGCCTGAAACGTTCAGACTTAAGATAAACAGCTGGCTTTCACATGTCGGTTACAGTCTTGGTAAAAACCAAGTAAAAGGGCATCTTTACCACGAGTGTATGACACTCCATCAGTCGTGTTAGCAATACTTAGGTCAATATTATAAAATCTTTGATTTTATTTGCCTTCCTACTGGTTTTCATTGAGTCTCTGACAGATATCAGAACGTTCTTGTATTTGTTCTGCAGTGACTCGTGTACAGAACATCACACTGGAAATGAAGAGGAGCAGAGCAGCAAGATAATGAAAGGTGAAAAAGACAACAAGAAGAAGCAGGAAGAACGATAACGTTTGTGAATGTCTGAAGTCAGATGTGTTTGTTCTGTCTTCCAGCCAAAGGAAACCAGAAAGAACAGCAGCAGCAGACGGCGTCTGACCTGAAACCTCCCACCAGCCTGACGGCAGAGGAGCTGGAGAGAGAGCAGGAGAAGGTCAGAAACAGACGCTGGTTATTAGTCTCTCTGTCAGGGAGTCGGGAACAGTTCTGCTGTTCACACTGTCATCGATACAAAGAGAGAGCATGTACGCACAGCACCGTCATACAGCAGCTATATCAGTCACCAACACTTCAGTGTTCTTTGAACATCCTAGTTCTTGTTGTCGTCTGATCTGAACAGGCTTTTAATTAAAGCCTTCTGCCAAAGTCCAGGCGTTTGAAACTGCTTTTAAAACCAGCGTTTTTTCCCCCTGTAGCAATCAGAATTATAAGTGGATGATTTACCTTTCCACTTGATTGTCTTAGTTTATTCAGTCTTTTTTTTTAAGTTATTACAATCAGAACAAATTTCCCACGTGTGGGACTAATAAAGGTTATCTTATCTTATCTTAACAAACACAACCGGGGCACAGGAAAGAGGAGAAGAGGGAAAAGACTGAAAATCTGCTTCAACAAGCAGAAAGAAAACAACACAGCAGGGAAACCATGGCAACAACCACACAACAGTAAATAATAAATACTGAATGGTACTGAGCAGCACACAGGACTAATGATGTTCAGAGGCGTGTGTGTGTGTGAACATGTCTGTATTCATAAAGCACTTTTTGTTTTTCGTGGCGTCTTCTTCAGCCAACTTTCTTAGTGAGAATGACAAAAGCCTAAAAAGCAGAAGAATTCAGTTTGATCCAGCTCTGTCGTCACTGCAGGTCAGAGAGCTGCAGGAACGCATCCAGAAAGCTGCAGCCTGCACCTGCCTGTTGCCTTTGGGTAGAGATCGTCTGTATCGCCGATACTGGCTGTTCCCTTCAGCCTCCGCCCTTTTTGTGGAGGCAGACCACTTCGGCCTGACCGAGGACATGCTGCAGCCTAGCCCAAAACCTGACCAGGACACAAGCACCACCAAGGTGGAGAAAGGAGAGGAAATGGCCAAGGATAAAGCAGCTAGTACAGGGTAGGTAACATTTTATACTGGGAGTGAACCAGTTAGTTTTACACACATAACACAGCTTTCTGATGGTGACGTGACTAAAAAGTGCCGCCTCAAATCCCGCCCCGCTCCACATCTGCAGCCCACCAATCAACCAGTCCAACCAGTGGTCCTTCTACAGTTCACTGGAGGAGGTTGATCATCTAATCGAGGCTCTGAATCCTCGAGGTCACCGAGAGAGCAGCCTGAAGGAGGCGCTGCTGCAGGAGAGACAGAGGCTGCAGCACCTGCTGAAGAGCTGTGACAGAAACAAATACGAGCACACAGGTAAGAGAGCCTGAGCCTAAATACATGGGTGGACATTAGGACTACAAATATTATTCAGATGCAGGTAGTAATCACTCACACCTTTTCTTTACCCAGAGGATCAAGAGTCATCCCAGGCACTCCCAGAATGCACTGCTGCAGCTGAGTCTATGATGGAGGTGAGACTCAGAGAGCTTCTGCTGGATATTGAGGACCGGATCCACCAGGGAACTCTGGGAACTCTGAAGGTGAGAGTTCCTGCTGACGATGGTAAAGGATGGGTATCCTAAGCCACAGCTGACTCATCTCTCTTTTGATGTTCAGGTGATGGATAGACAGGTATGGCGCTTGGCGTTAGAAGCTGGAAATTATGAGCTGCTCGCTTCTGATGGCAGAGAGAACACGGGGATGAACGGAAGAGTGGAGGCCATGGAGGTGGACTCTGCCCACCTGAGAGCCAGAGACAGGTGCGTAGTTTGGCCATGATGATCCAGTGTCCAAATCAGGGTTTCAGTCTTCGTGCGTTCAAAGCTGAACGTTCCTGTGTGCGGTGTAAACAGCTGCTTATTCTTCAGGCTTCAGGAGGTGAAGTCTGACAGCTCTGCAGCGTATGGGTCCAGCGGCAGTGGAACTCCTCAGGTGGTCAGCAACTCTGTACGAATCCTGGCTCAGGCTCTTACCAACATTGAGCAAGGCATCGAGAGACGCTTCCTCAAAGCTCCGCTCGGTGAGTTTCTTTACATGATCGCATGTAAATGGTGTGTGAGAGTGAAGGTGACTGCCTGACAGAAGAGCAGGAAAGGGCAAAATGTTGGTGGCACCAAAACTATTAGAGCTACATGTTTAAATGTACTAAACCTTTCCACTTGTGTTTACCGCATAACAACTGCCTCTTTCACATCTGCAGCTGATGAAGACTCAAAGAAGGACCATAAGATGAAGAACAAAAAGAAGAAAGATGAGGACCAAGCCAGTGATGGTATGACTGTCTTCTAATAATATTATCATCTGGTTGATATTCTACATTTCTCAGTAGAGCCGGGTTTCTATTTTAAAAATAAAAATCACTGTGGTCTTACCTGTGTGTGTCTGTGTGTGTGTGTCAGATGGCAGCGACTGTGGTAGAGTCAGTAAAACGGTGTTGGAGCGATGGAGGGAATCTCTGCAGTCCTGCTCCAGCCTGTCTCAGGTCAGATTATTACATATCCCATCTCAGTTATGTTCACTGCGTTTATTTTATCTTAATGAAAATCTGTTTATGGTCATGCAAGTTCTTCTTCCACCCCAGATATGTTTATTGAGCTGTTCACATGTTTGTATGACAGAGTGGAATTTACAGAATCAGTAATTGTTTTTTTTATGCAACACTATGTGATACAACAGCCTCCCACACACACAGTCCCAGCTGTCCAGCTAGTCTGTCTTAATGAGAAGCCTAAAAACTACCTGCTGGTTACAGCTGCAGAAATGTAGAGCTGGGTACCCAAATTCTACTGAAGGAGGAGAGTCTGTCACTAAGAGTATGTTGTGTTCAATCCAGATGTAATGCATTTGCAACATCATCATAAGCCAGAGCTTTAAGGGAGTTGTGTCTCTTTCCTTCCAACGAGTGAGAATAAGCTTCTTTGCAAAAATAATACAGTAGGATATAAAACATGGCTTTGCACTGTCTATCCCCACAGCATCATTAAAAATGCCCAGAATAGTTGTCAGTGGATCAGAGCTCAGGAAGAATTTGACACATTGAATCAAAGATGTCTGCCCCTTGGGACAAAAAGGTTTCTTCAGCTGGAGAGCATTTCTCACAGGAGAAAATTAACCTTCCTCTTTAAAAGTGTAGATGTAGAGCATTGAATTGAGTCAAGCACTGTCTTGCATCATAAGAGCATTTATGGATATTCTCCAAAACCTTTTCCCAGTGAATATCAGTGATTGTAATACCTAATCCCTCTTCTCATTTAGTTAAAGGACGAGTTCACAGGGCTCACTGACATTAGGCTCTGATAGATGCAAGAACGTTGGGTTACTTAACGTAATCCCTGGTTCTTTGATAACAGAGTGAGGTGTTTCACTATGGGAATCGCCTTGGCGTGACCAACTACGGAAGCTCCAATGCCACCACGTCTGTCTATGACAGACCTGTCGAGCCGTGCTCAGGGCTCCGCCCCCTCATTCTAACACGGCCGACCAGCTCCTCCTAACTCATTCCAAGCAGATTTCTTTCCGTGCCTAAGCAAGGAGGGAAGTGTTGGTGAAACACCTCACTCTGTTATCAAAGAACCAGGGATTACGTTAAGTAACCCAACGTTCTTTTTCTAACTTCGCTCGGTGTTTCACTATGGGAGACATGGCCCACTCCCAGATTGCGCCAGCTCCCGAAGCTACTCTCCAGTGCTACTCAAGGATCTCAGGTCGAACCTGAGGCACCAGAATCCAGCACTGCCTGAGCCAGGGATGACTGTGCAACATCCAGCCGATAAAACCGGACAAACGTGTGCGGCGTAGCCCAGCTTGCTGCCGCACAAATATCCTGGACTGATACACCTCTGAACAAAGCCCAGGATGTGGCCACACCCCTAGTGGAGTGAGCTTGGAGTCCCGGGGGGGCCTGCAAGCCCTTACAGCTATAAGCCAGAGCTATGGCCTCTACAATCCAATGAGCTAGCCTCTGGCGTGATACGGGCCTGCCCTTGTGAGGTGAGGCCCAGGAAACAAACAGCTGATCCAACTTCCTGAATCCAGCTGTTCTGTCAACATAAGTCCCCAAGGCCCGGACAGGGCACAAAGTGTTCAGCCTCTGCTCCCTCTCGGAAGAGAATGGAGGGGGGTGAAAAGCTAGGAGCTCTACTGTAGGGCACCTGTATGATGTTTCCAACACTTTAGGGACAAAGGCTGGGTTGAACCTCAGGTGTGCTTTAGTGAGTCCCGGGGCCAACTGTAGACAAGAGGGGTGAATAGACAGAGCCTGTAATTCACTAACTCGCTTGGCTGTGGTTAGAGCCAACAGCAGAGTGGTTTTAAGAGAGAGAAACTTCAACCCCCACTGAGGATGTCTAAAACGACTGACGGATCCCATAAAGGGACTAGTGGTCTATGAAACTGCCCCTGATCCCTCACTCTGATCAGTGTTGGGGAGATCAGGCTGAGGGGAGGGAAAGCATACAGCAGAGTTTTTGGCCATGAATGGGCCAGCGCATCTGCGTCTGACAGGGAGAAAAACAGAGGGCACGGTGTGTTTTCTCACGAGGCGAAGAGATCTACGGCAGCCTGGCCGTATCTCTGCCAAATCTGCTCCATCACCTGTGGGTGAAGCCTCCATTCTCCGAACAGTGGATTTCCTCTGGACAGGAGGTCCGCCCCCCTGTTCAGAATTCCTGGCACGTGAGTTGCCCGAAGGGAGAGGAGCCGAGTGCTGCTCCACACAATTATTTCCCTGGCTAACCTGTGTAGCTGCCGGGAACGGGTGCCGCCCTGGCGGTTGATATAAGCAACAACAGTGGAGTTGTCTGTTTTCACTAAAACATGTTGACCCCGGAGATACGGCAGAAAATGCCGTAAGGCTAGGAGCACCGCGCGGAGCTCCAGCACATTTATGTGATTCAGAGTGAGTCTCTGTGACCAAACGCCATTCACTGCTCTGCCCATCATAGTCGCACCCCAGCCTGACAGGGATGCCTCTGTGGTCAGCGTCACCCTGGATGATACTCCCCCGAGAGGTACCAGCGAGAGCTGTCGGGCTCCTCCAAGGCCGGAGAGCCGCGATACACGGCTGCGTTATTTTTACACCACGACTGAGATGTCGGCGAGGGCACAGCTGCAGAGAAGCGACCCACCGCTGAAAGTCTCTCATCATAAGCAGCCCCAAATGTACCACCGATATCACCGAGGCCATGAGGCCAAGGAGGCGCAGACAGAGTCGGAACCGCACGACTTTCCCCAGCTGAAAACGGGAAAGACAGTGAGTGAAGGATGCGATCCTCCGCTCTGAAAGTGCGATAAGAGATGGAGTCTATTCTGAGCCCCAGATACTCTGTAAACTGTGCGGGTTCCAAGTGGCTCTTTTCCAGGTTGATTGTGATTCACACGAGGTGGTAGGTGATTTGCTACCACCTCGGAGTCTTTTATCGCCTGCTCGTGCGATCGTGAGCATATTAGATAATCGCCGATGTAAAAGAATATTCTGATGCTGCCGTTCCTTAACGGAGGCAGCGCTGCCTCCACACACTTGCTGAACACCCTTGGGGCTAAGGATAGCCCGAATGGGATAGTTTGAAACTCGTACGCTACGCTCTGATAAGCGAACGTGAGATATTTCCTGTGTGGAGGATAAATGGCGATGTGAAAAAATGCGTCTGATAGGTCGATTGTAACAAACCAATCGCCTGTGTGAATTGAGCGACAAAGCGTCTTGTGTGTGAGCATTCTGAACGTGTACTTTCTCAAATGCTTGTTTAACACACGCAGATCCAGAATAGGACGGAGCGACGTTCCGTCCTTTTTCGGGATGAGGAAATAGCGGGAGTAAAAGCCCTGCTGAGCGGCTTCGCTCGGTACCGCACTGATCGCCTATTTGTGTAACAGGGAGGATATTTCCTCCTCCAGCACATTCGCTGAATCGCGACTGGCCACAGAAGCTAACACTCCGCCGAATCTCGGTGGTTTTACCGCAAACTGTAGTCTGTAACCATGGGAAATGGTTGACGAGACCCAGGGATGAACTGCGCATGCGCGCCACCGCTCCGGCCGCGCTGCGAGCGGGCCTCTGAAGAAGCGGTAGCGTGACGTCACCCCTGTCTCCCGGAAGGAGTTGGGGTCTCCCCCTCGGGAAGAGCGTGAGCTCCCCCCGCTGGGAACAAAGACAAATGGCAGTGACTTTCTTGTGTTTTTATTTTTGAAACTGGGGGGACATTCTGCCCTTGGCAAACTGCCTGGCTGCAGAAATGCACGTTTTATTTCTTTTGTTACCCCCAAACCACAGTGAAGTGTCTGGTGACTCTGGGCAGTGCTTGGTGACACAGAAGGAATGCTTGGTGACACTGCGCCATTTGTCCACAAGTCTGTCCTCCCTGAACTGGAGGAGGAGACTGAGAGGGTGCTCCTGGTGAACTGGAAACTTCCAGAGACCCTGAACCTTGGAGTGATTTGGTTACCCCTTCTAACACCTTCCTTCTCTTTGGGGGATAAGAGAGGGGTGACACAGAATGCTGCATGTGTGCTTGGCTGACCACTTCTTTTTCCCCTCTCTGGGGTGTGACGGCTTGTTCTTTGCAGCAGCTGCTGCAAAGTAATGCTTGCCCCAAGGTCTTTGGTTCTCTACCTTGGCCTGGTGGGCACCCTGCTGGTCTCCTGCTCCTCTCTGCATTCTGACCCCACTCTGTCTCCCTCTCACAGCTGCTGCTGTTGCGGCAAAGCCAGCTCTTGGCACCTGCTGGGGCTGAGCGTTAGGTTTTCTGGGTAAGCAGAGGTTGAATGCTTCTCCCTCCTGCTTTCTGCGGGTGCTTGTTTCTCTCATTCTCTCCAGGGCTGGGCCAAAGAGACCCTTAGTTGGGTCATAGGCTGCATCCATGACCTCAGCCTTCTGAGCATCACCTAGGTCTGACAGGTTTAGCCACAAGGCTCTCTCACCCGCGACTGCAAGATCATTAACCACGCAGATTTCATCCCAGAGGACTGGGTTCTGGGAACCCGAGTCAAGCTGACGGCCCATGTCTTCCAGAATTTCTGCCTGATATGCTGATGGCAGTGTGACTGCATTAAGCGAGCAAACTGACTGTGCAGCATATTTGTACATCCTTTGATAAATAGATGCCGTGAGGCGATCTATCTTGTTGGGCAAAGAAATGCTAGAAGAAGCTGAGATTGCCCTGCGGTTAGGGTGAAGGTTCGGTCAGCCCCAGTTCACCCATCCCCTGGATCTCAAGCTTAGAGAAGCCCTTGGTCAGAAGCTTGCTTTTAAAAGAGCTTGACCAATAGCGACTCATTTCTTTCATGCAGGCCGGGACTGCTGGCAGAAGCTGCTTCGATGGCGGCAAGGCTGGAGGGAGCCTTTTGCTGTCATACAGGTCGCGTTCTGCCCCTTCGGCATCCTGGGCGGCTGGACATGGGATGCCTAGCTTGGCCCGTTTGCAGACCTCGTACAAATTGCTGTCCACCGGGGATGCAACTTCAGCCACACTCGGTGTCCTGGACTGCTGGGGAGGAAAGGTAGAGTCATCCTCCTGTTCCTCATCCATGTCCACCAGGTCGAGGAGGTCTGAGTCGGCATCGCCCTCCGCGTCCTCGCCACCCGGCTCGCCCACGTTTTGATCGAGGAGGTCCTCGAACGATGGGGGCATGAGCAGGTCCTCTTCTTCCATCATGTCCGCCCAGCTTGTGGAGGCTCGCGGATGACGGATATTGCTCGTAGCAGTAGCGGCCAACAGGCAGGGGTCCTGACTGTTCGTTACTGCTACTCTAAGCCTCCTTTCCAGGACTTTCTCTGGCATCAAAGCACAGTGTGGGCATCCCTGAGGGCCACCAGTGAAGCCTGAGCATGCTTGGCACCCATACAGATGATGCACATTGGATGAGGGTCCCTGCCCGAGATGGGGGCATTGACGGGGCACGGGCGGGATGCAGCCTCTTTGGCCTTCGGCTCCGACCTTTTGGCAGGAGTAGGAGCCGCAGACATGGTTAGCGGAAAGGGGTGAGACTAGGCTACACCAGGCTCGTTTCGACACGTTAGCCCGTAAGTAGCTAGGACTAGCAGCGGGTGTTAAATCCGAGCCAGTCGCTGCGAGAGTCAGCTCGTCATGACACGTTAGCTGCACTCCTCTAGCCAATAGAGATTGAAAATGTGACGTCATTCAGGGGTAAAACCGCAAAGGATTCTGGGAACTCGTGGCAAGAGGTACTAGCGCACGCAGGCTTTCAATTGAAATCCGTTACACAGCAATAAAAAGAAACACAAAAATGGCAAGAAGCTGTTGTATTATTAACTGCAATAGCCGGTCGCATGACAGCCACGGGAAGCCGACGGGTAAAGAGATCGGTTGTTATCGGATTACGTCGTTGAAGAGAAATTGTTCGAGTCGTGTTTCCGAAGTAACAAAGAGGCGACTGGATTGCAGCCATTCAAAGACCAAATATAACGTCCCAGAACACTCCAGCTCACAGGTTAGTCTGCTCCAAGCATTTCCACAAAGGTCAGTCTGCTGAACAGAAATGGTCGTGCTATGCTCCTTTATTTATTGTGCATAAATAGTGAATTGTCCTGACACAATATTGCGTTTCGCTTCTGTTATTATGGTACATTGACAAAAACATATACTTTTATTCACAGGGTAAAACAGGTTTTTTGTATCACTAATTGCCCAGTACGATTACAACATACAATATTATTGTCACTGCTACATTTCTGTAACGAACCAGAAATTATTTCCACTACTAATTAATTACTGTTGAGCTCAAAGGTCCTATTAATAAACGGTTAACGAATGTGTATTTATGAAGACGATTTGTGAGACTGGTAAACTTATGATACGTACGATGGTCTGTCGTTCTACACGGTGCATTTCAAGGTCCTGCACCCATCCGTCCGTAAACTGTACCTGGGCTTGTTGCAGTGACCTGAAGTTACTAAACTTCATGAGTGTGTGCACTCACTCCAAGAACCGTATGATTATAAATATGAGCGTGGTGAAAGTTGGGCAGCACGCTAACGTCTTTTGTCCCTCTGTGTGCTCGTAAGGGTCTAACCCTTTCACTCCTTTGATTTTTTTCCTCGTATCTTTTCTTTGACTTTTCATCAAGTCTGTCTTTGTACATACCTTTTTGGGGGGCAAAGAAAAAGCAACAAGGTATTGGAACCGGAGAATGAACGTTTTGCGGTGCAGCATTTGATGCGGTACTTGGATTGTTTTTGCCTCCAGTTCCCGACATGCAATGCGCGAAAGTCATGTGGTCTGTCAATCTCTATATCATTAGCAACTTAATGCTAACCGAACCCTAGGTCGACTAACAAGCTAATGCTAGTGAGACGCTAATGTGGTTCGTGGCCTGCTAACAAGTTAATGCTAGCCGGACACTGAACGAACAGCTCGCCGTAACGCGTTAGCCCGAGTTACACAACATCGGCTACCTCGCTAACTAAAACCAGGAACCGCTGGGACAGCTCGCCTGACGCATTGCTGTTCCACAGTGCAACTCTAAGTACACTTCTTTCGAAGGACTTACTCAGCACGATCCAAACTGGAACCGGAAAAACTGCGTTCGGCGACGTGCTCCTACACGGGACGCCTGAAAACTGTTAAGCAGCTAATCAAGTTAGCCTGGATGCACTGTGGGAGCTAAAAGTAGTTTGTCACGGGAAGAAAGCGAGAATGAGTTAGGAGGAGCTGGTCAGCCGTGTTAGAATGAGGGGGCGGAGCCCTGAGCACGGCTCGACAGGTCTGTCATAGACAGACATGGTGGCATTGGAGATTCCGTAGTTGGTCATGCCGAGGCGATTCCCATAGTGAAACACCGAGCGAAGCTAGACAAAGAAAGTAATTTCTTCCTACGAGGTGAAAGTTGCAGACTTTTATCAAGACATTAATTGTTAAGACTCTCACAGCCCTGTACGCATTTCCTGACAGTCTCTCTTATCTGCAGGTATCTGGAAAAGTTTCTCCCTGGTAGCTTGAAAGAGGCAAAGACACTCTCCCAGTGTTGATTAGTGGTTGTCCTACCTGTTTCCAAAGTCTAAATGTGTTATGTAGAATAGATATGATGGGATAAAGACTTCAAATTAAAGTGTAGTTTAATCTGCTTAAGAATACGTATGGTGCTATGTTTCACCACATTGCTGTCATACATAGGCTGACGAGCTTCCTGCTCCAGTTACAACCATGTAGAGCAGGGCATCACGGACATCGGCAAAAAAAAATAAATGCTCGTACTCCTGCTGCCCCGATGTCAGCCAGCGCATACTGGGAATGGCACAGGCACCGATCGGTTTTCTATCGCCCATTTGCTGGGAGTAAGGGCGCCCTCCGTTTGCGGCACAGAGAGGAGAGGGCGGGGCGGCGGGGGATTCTCTGGCTGGAGCAGCATCTAATAACCAACTCGCAAAATAAAACAAAATAAAAACAAAACAACAAACACGAAAACACCAGACATCATGATACAGACTTTATAACCTAACTTTATAATTTGCACCGATGTTTTTTCAAAATTCTGTACACGAAAAGTGAGCGCGAGAGCCCTCGGTGCGCCTGCTCGCTGCTGAAGTCAAAGTAAACTTTATTGTCATCTCCGCTACAGACAGTCCAGTATGTAGAGAGACGAGACGACGAGGCTGCAGTTACAGCAGTGCAAGTAAACAAACAATATATATATATAAGAAGAGTAAGAAAATAAATATACAGTTTAGGACCAGGAGTAAAGGATCAATAACAATTTAAAATTTACAGTTTGATGATTTAAAGTCTCACACAAGCCGTCGAAAGGGGAGGGGCCAGCTGCTTCCAAATAGAGCACATTTCATTTATAATGTTGTAAATCCAAGCCCATTATGTATTCATGATTTGAATCCTGGGTTGTGTGAAATCCCAGAAATACACTTTAGACAAAGAGAATCTGTGAACTAAGGTCTGTTAGGTTAAGTTGTGGTGATCCTTGGGTTGAGGGATTTGTGTTCATACTGGAGTGCAAAATTAAAACCAATGTAAGATGGACAAGAAAAGTTCAAAGCCATCAGGTGCTCAGGTTAGAAAAAAGAGAAAAGAAGAGGAGGAGAAACGAGCAAAAGATGGAGGTAAGCAGATGTGTGATTGGATAATGGCAGCTCATCCTGAAACTATCAGAGTCAGAAAACTTTATTAATCTCTAAGGAAGTTATGAGAGTTACAGTTGCTCCAAGAAGAAATGGTAAAAATAGCAACAGTAACAGACTAAACTCCAAACAATACATTATGTTACAGATTTTAATATTAATTGGGGGGGGGCCTCGACTGTGTAGTCGAGGGCCTCTTTAGGATCGGTAAAGCGTTTCTTCATATTGCATAACACCTAGTATCCATCTGCACTTTGCAAATGCAGTGGTGAGGGCACTGGGTGAGGGCACTGGGTGAGTCCGAAGAGGCTTCCAGGCCTACATCGCTCGCATCATTCCTCTTAGGTTTAGGCTTCACAACTGTTGAAAAACTCTCAAAAAATCTATCCACATTGATTAGCAGGTTATAAATTTGCATGTTTGAGCGTATTCAAAGATTTATTTTTTAAGTAATTCTGATGAGCTATCCCACGGCTCACTAGCGCCCCCCTGAGCTCATGCAAGTTCTTTTCTTGTCCTACTCTTTGTTTTTTCTTTTTTCTTCTTGTGTGTTTGTATTTTTGACTGAGAAATGAAATTTTGAGAAACTTGGAGCTTTTTAGCCACCTCGGTGTTTTAGTTTTGTCTTTTTTCCACAAACCTTTTTTGAAGATAAAAACTTCAGAGATTTTAGCCAATATATAGTTTTAGGAATGTATTCAGGTTTATGTTGTGGTGATTTCTGCGCCGTCCTGATGTTTATGGTTGAATTAACGTCTTAACAAGTTTATGTGGTGGTTTGTTTTCAGGTGTTTGTTCACCTGTCCAGTCTGGAGCGAAGTATCCTGTGGTCTCGCTCCATTCTCAACGCCCGCTGTCGCATCTGTAGATGCAAAGGAGATGCAGACAACATGGTGCTATGTGACAGCTGTGACAGAGGACACCACACCCACTGTCTGAGGCCACGCATGAAGGTAGGCACACTACACCGGCACTGTGAGGGACAGCTTTGTTTGCAGGTGCACTAACACTGCATGTTTACAGTGCTGCTGTTTTCTTTCATCTACTATTTTGCATAAATGTGCTAAATTCAGAGATCTAGTGTTCCTTCCTCCTCCTGTGTACAAATTTCTAGTTTCACATATAAAATGTATGAAGTGTGTGAGCCATGAACCAGCAAGTATTTGGAATTAAAAAAACGTGCTCTCTGTGATTGCAAAACCTGCAGGTTGGGCAGTAAGCAGGTAAATGTTTTTTCCTGCTCCACCCAACCTTCTTGAACTTGCCATGAACAGCACCGTTACCAGGGATGTGCATGACAGGCTGAGTGATCGTCGCTGTTGTTACTAGTCAGTACCGGATTTACTAGTCCTTCAGTCTAAGGCTACGTTCACTCTGCAGGTCTTGATGCTTAATTCCGAGTTTTTGATCAAATCCGATGTTTTTGTCTGCTTGTTCACAGTACAAATAAAATGCGACAGCAAACGCGCTCTAGTGTGAACACTCAAAGCGCCCGCATGTGCAAAAGAAGACGTCACACACAGCGCGCTCTGTTTAGACCCAGAGCAACAGTATGTTTGACTGATGGCCTTAATATAAAGACTTCGGACTTCACGTTTCCCAATTTTTGCTTTAAGTTATTTTGTTATTTACATAATAATGTAAATAACCTAATAATGATCCTTATTGCTGTTTAAGAGAGGAGCGGTGCTTCAAAGGATAGCTGCAGATTTCTGTCAGAATCTGCAGATTATACAGTACAAATAAAATGTTTACGTTGTCTTCCCAAGAGTTTCGCTGGATGACCAGGAAGCGTTCACGTCGTCTTCTCCGGCGCTGATAATTGGCGTCTGTCTTGTGTCGGTGACGTAAAAGACGGATTTAATGCGACATGACCATCAAACAGCAGTCGCTTTCTGAAACATCAGATATGTATCAGATTCAGCACCACATACGAAAGTGACCCAGAGCGGATTTGAAAATATCGGATTTGTGCCGTTCACACTGTCACACCATGAGGCTGCCCCCAGCTGTTATGGGAGGAGCATGTCATACTGAGAGGAACCCCCATGTGTAGGCCTTAATACGCTGGAGCAATTACATCTGCCTTTTAAACTCTTTGAAAAGAATGAGCTGTGTGCACAGTTGGAAAGCTTCTGATTGTGAGGCAGCTTCAGGCTGAGCACGTGTTTGACATGTTTGAGGGAACCAACCAGTGTGTTTTCACTCAGTCTGTTCCAGAAGGTGAATGGTTTTGTCCAGACTGTCGACCCAAACAGAGATCCAACCGCCTCCCATCCCGTCAGCGCTCGTCTATTGACGAGGAGGAGGAAAGAGACTATGATGATGAGGAAGAGGAGGAGGAAGAGTCTGAAGAGGAGGAGGAGGAGGAATCTGAAGAAGAGTCAGAGGAGGAAGAGGAGCAAGAAGTTGTCGTGAAGTAAGTGTTAAAAATAAATCAATAAATGACCTTGTTCTTCAGGAATGAATCGTTCTGGAGCTTTTCTTTTGAATCTCTGCAGCCCTAAGAAGAGGCAGACTCCACTCCCCAAGGGCAAGAGCCAACAGGCCACACCCAAGAACAGCATCACCACGTCAGGGAAAAACACATCAGCCTCCAAGTGAGTGTCTACCATAGATTGACCTCTTAGGTCATGTAGTCCTGATGGCAGTTTTGCAATATTCCCTGACCTTACCTTAATTCCATTTTATTTATAGTTGCCTCAAGGCACTTTATAATATAAAGTAAAGACCCTACAATAATACAGAGAAAATACCAACTTCATATGACCCCCTATGAGCAAGCAGTTTGGTGACAGTGGGAAGGAAAAACTCTTTTAACAGGAAGAAACCTCCAGCAGAACCAGGCTCAGGGATGATACTGCCTAAGAAAAGCATGTATAATGTAAATGGTACATAGCCGATCATTAGAGATAGGTTGATCATATTTAAGATCGAAGAATTAATTAATGGCAGGACTTCTTTGAGCAGTTTTGTAGGAATGGGGTCTAAAAGACACGTTGATGGTTTGGAGGAAGTAATTATTGAAGTTAACTCAGAAAGATCAATTGGAGAAAAAGAGTCTAACTTAACATCAATGGTACTAAGAGTAGCTGTAGATAATGTTACATCTGTGGGATGATTATTGGTAATTTTTCCTCTAATTATAAGAATTTTATTTGTGAAGAAGTTCATGAAGTCATTACTAGTTAACGTTAAAGGGATGGTTGGCTCAACAGAGCTCTGACTGTTTGTCAGCCTGGCTACAGAGCTGAAGAGAAACCTGGGGTTGTTCTTATTTTCTTCAATCAGTGATGAATAGTAAGATGTTCTGGCTCTGTGGAGGGCTTTCTTATAAAGCAGCGAAACTAAACTTTAGTGCAGTCACAACAAGTCCTGATCTAACTTTACTATTTACTTATGCTAACTGTGAAACTTCATTTTGTGTTAATCTAGATGAGTTTGCTGTGTTTCCAGTCCCACTTTACTGACTCTGTCTAATCACAGATCCTCAGGGAAAAAGCCCATAACCCCTCCGGCCTCTGATGGGAAAATTCCAACCCGCTCCAGGAGTCGGACTGGTGCTCATGTGAGCCATGAGAACGTGGAGCCAAACAGTCACATAAGCAAACGCAACACCAAAACTGCACCAGCTCAGAGCGAGTCTCGCAAGAGGTCATTAACAGGTAAGCAGCCAGTCAGCAAACAGTAAACACCTGCTGAGGGTGAACTTTAACAACTAACATATAAACATCCACTCAACAATGTGTGCACCAATCAGTAACCAGCCAGTTAACATCAAATAACTCTGACAGGTGAACACTGTGGTCCAGGCAGGTTTCTGTGCAGTACAGGAGCATGGACCACAGTGGCACCATCCTGATTCTTAGCCAGCAGAATTGGTGCATTTGCTGCTCTGATCTGAGCACACATCGGTCTCTCCCTCTGCTCCTTGTAGAAACCGCCGCTCCTCGTAAACTGTCCAGACCCATCCTGCCTGTCCTTCCCTCGTCACACTCTCCAGGAGCCTCCTCATCGTCCTCTAACCGTCGTTCCTCTGGGAGGAACCAAGGAGTACACGAGCTGTCCGCCTGTGAACAGCTGACAGTGGAGCTAGTCAGACATGAAGACAGCTGGCCCTTCATGAAGCTGGTGTCCAGAACCCAGGTACTGCACCCATGTAGCTGTGTTTTAGTTTTATGTTTAGACCAACAAGAAGTTGATGAAAACGAAGCAGAAATGTTTCTCAGTCCGTTTACATCAGAATTAAATTTAGTCATCTTAGTAACAGTTAGATACTTACCTCAAACACAACTTGGTAGGAAAAGCAGACGAGTCAGGTTTAGGAACATGAACTATGGTTCAGGATGGAGGTTTAACTCTGAAGATGTTGTGGACCACAGCACTGTGCATCCTTTGTTTTGTGAGGGAAATGGATGCAGCAATATGCAGGTATGCTTTGACAGTACGTTTGGGATCATTGTCATGCTGGGAAATGGAGCAGTTGCCATTTAGACTTTTTCCACAGTAGTAATTAACTTCAGGCCCGGGTCGAGTCTATATTTGATGTCATTGTGTCTGACCAGAAACGCAGCCTGTAGCATATTTCTTCACCCGTTACATCTCCATACAGGTTCCAGATTACTATGACATCATTAAGAATCCGATTGCGCTGAACACCATCAGAGAGAAAGTCAACAACTGTGAATACCAGACTGCAGGTGAGCCACGTGTAGATCACTGCGGTCAGAACATGCGTGCTTCTGTGCACAATGTGAACATGTGACTCTCATTTCTCTCCATTTGGTGTCTGCAGGCGAGTATATCTCAGATGTGGAGCTGATGTTCTCCAACTGTCTTCAGTATAATCCTCGTCACACTAATGAGGCGAAGGCCGGACATCGACTGCAGCGGTTCTTCCACGCTGAGCTGAGCAGACTTGGCCTATTGGAGCACGGCTCTGCCCTGCCCACCAAACGCTCCCGACACTGAAGCAGACGCACTCCTGTCACCTTCACCGCCGTCCAGGGACTGGAAAGAGGAGACAGATGTAGAAGTTGCAGTTGTTTTGTTCCCGAAGGACTGAAAAGGTGTCAAAATATATTAGCAACCTGTGTGCTCCGTTAAGCAAAGGGATAACGGAGGGCAAAGGTCAGCAGAACCATTAAATTAATGTTAAAAAGAGTTAAAGTTCCATTGTTAAAATGAGCTTTTTTCCACTGCTTCTTACATGAATCTGTTCTGGGAGCTCTGCCCTTCTCATGTGTTGTGCGTTTAAAAGCGTCTCTCTCAAAATTAAATACGTTGCAGCTGCTGTGAGTTCATGGGAAAGTTGTGAGCTAGGCTTTGTATGACCTGCTGATCAGGGCATTTATTTCTAGTCTATTGGATAGACAGACATGTAGCAGATTGATGGGCACAGACACATTCCTGTGGCGCTGTAACGACAGTAGAGTCCCACCTGATTTCACCTGATGTTTCCTTTAATCCAGAAAAGCAAAAACCACTAAATACTCTGGGACTTGAGGCCCTCAGTGTTTTCTCAGGGATTTGTGATTTCAGTGTAAACTGTTTCAGCTAGTTTTACTGAAGCGGAGCAGCTGCAGGGATTCGGGGCTCAATCGATGGAAGTCTGTGGCCAGCACTATTACACCAGTAAATTGTATTTAAATAGGTTTTCTAGCATGTGAAGTATGACCAGATTGGTTTACAAAGGAACATTTAATAATAGAAAAATAACTGATTAATTCCTCTACATGAAGTTATTTGATGGCATGCACAGCCTGCAGCATGACCCTTGGGCTGACGTGATTGCAGCTTCCATGCACTCAGACTCACTGTGGGGCGTAGAGCTGAGTAACTTTAGCTTGGTTTGAACGGAAATGCTTGATTTTTCATTAGGATACAATCAGAAGACCATAAAAACTTTTTGGCTAAATTTCATTTAATGATGACACTGAAACAACAGCCTTGTTTTTATTGGGATGTATAAATTTAAAACACGCAGGTAATATGTACATGTACACCTGTTTATGCTAATTATCAATTCAACCAGACTGTGTTGATTGTGGCTTCCACAGACTTCTGTAATGATCTACTGGGTGAATTTCAAACTGTAACCAATAACATGCAGCTAGTAGTGCAAACCCTTTCATTATATTGCATTGGCAGAGTTATAGATGCAGTTTGAGAGACTATGAAGATGCTTCAACATCTCAGGAACACCTTCCCCCAGCTTAGCATTGAGACTCAAAGGATTCCTTTAAAGCTCCATTCAGACGGGATTCAGTTTAAAGGCGTGGATCTGAGTCTGTCGTGCATTGAGCTACTTGATAACAATTCTCCTTGTTAATCTGACAAAACACAAAAGTCTGATCAGATCTGATCACTAAAGAAGTGCACGATTTGAGCTGGTCCTTTAAGCTGCAGCTGCCTCTGTGGATTTGTAGTTTTTTGTTTGTTTGTTTGTTTTTTGACTACTGAGTTTTTCTACATTAGTTGTTTTGGTTTTGTCAGCATTGTCAATTACATGCTGTGATGATGATGATGATGATGTCTGCGTTGAAGGATGGAGGTCAGCAGTAGACACTACACTGGAGCTGCTGCAGCCTCACTCCTCCCCTCCCCATCTGCTGTGTATTTATTTAGCCTCAGTATTGTCTTTATTTATGACTGCTAGCCTCCCTCTTCCTCCTGAAGCTTTCATCTGTTTGTTGTTCTAATGTAAAAATAAATTGCCTTTTTATAAGCAACTACATCCAGTCACATGATCTTTCATCTTGAAAGTTGCTGTTGTGAATCTGTTTTCTTACATTATATATTCTTTTTTTTTTCGTACATTATAATCTGAGGCGATAACTGAAATATTCACCGGTCTTTGTTACTATCAAAATTAATCAGGATCTAAAAAAAAATGAAAGCCATCATGTAAAGTCCACA